>NC_041384.1:8508535-8525410 GCF_002162155.2 Triticum dicoccoides | reverse complement strand
ACCGAGTGGCGAGCCAGACTCCCACTCGGGGGCTTAGCTGCAGCCCAGTGCTTGTCTAAGTGTTTAAAAATCCTACCGAGTGGCGAGCCAGTCTCCCACTCGGAGGCTTAGCTGCAGTCCAGTGCTCGCCTAAGTGTTCAAAAATCCTACCGAGTGGCGAGCAAACCTCCCACTCGGGGGCTTAGCTGCAGCCCAGTGCTCGCCTAAGTGTTTAAAAATCCTACCGAGTGGCGAGCCAGACTCCCACTCGGGGGCTTAGCTGCAGCCCAGCGCTCGCCTAAGTACAGGACACAACCCAATCCGCAAGGGCGACGAGGCGCAAGTCGACTGCTACCTCCTCCTTCGGAGGTACGCCACAAATACAAGGGTATTCCGAGTGAAGATCAAGTTCCACTCGACGGATCAAACCATGAAGATATTCAACGAGAAATCAAGTTCGGATAAAGCCTAAAGGTCCCAGACCTCAGATCAAAGTACTCGAGCCATCGGCTCGGCAGAGTTTAACGGTTACAAATCCACTCGGCATTCCAAGGCAAATTTAAAGTGAAGCATAAAAGTTTTTCATTCCTTAGGTGGAGGACTGGAAGGGGCGACGAACTCGTCCAAGTCGATCCCGTCTGCAATACGAGTGGCAGCAGCGATGAAAGTCTCCATGAAGTCTTGAAAGTTGTGCTTCCTGGTATTGGCAACTTGGATGGCGGCCAGCTTTTCTTCTCGCGCCTCCTTGCAGTGGACGCGGACCAGAGACAGAGCGACATCAGCACCACATCTAGCAGAAGATTTCTTCCATTCCGCCACTCGACCCGGGACTTAATTCAGTCGAGCCATCAGAGACTCGAGGTCGTTCTGAAGCGTCGTCCCAGGCCAGAGTATGTGTCGATCCGCGACATCGCAACTTTCAGCCGAGCCAGATAGTCAACCACGCTGGCAATACGAGACTCCAGACGGAGCACGTTCATTGCAGCCTCATCCTTCACAAGAGAGTTAGTAGGGTCCAAGCCTGGCTCCACTCGACTGGTCTCCTCTTCAAAGTTCTGACAGAATTCTGCAAACACGATTCAAGAGTAAGACAGTGGCCCTACACAGGCTTGGTAACTGCAAGACAGTCCGGGGCGGAGTAATTACCTTCGAGCATGACGAACAGCTTCTTGGCGAGTCCACCGAGATAAGCCTCCAGATCGTTCCTCTTCCCCGCCAGCTCACCCGCCTTGTCGTGCAGAGCCACGTTGTCGTTCTTCAGTCGGCTGACCTCTTGATTGGCTACCTCGAGAGCAGCTTTCAGTCTGGAGTTCTCCTGCTCAAGAGTTCCGACCGAAGCCAGTTTCTCTTCAGCGAGCCTCATTTTGTTCAAGACCTCCTTCTGTGCTTCTGCAAGATCTTGATCCTTCTTCTTCAGAGCTTCTTCCAGTTTATCTGCGGCACGTTGAGTGAAGCCAACATCAAGAATGGACAAAAAAGAAAAGTCACTCGCCAAGAATGGAGAACCTCACCAGCCATACCTTTTGCTTCTTCTTGCGCCTTCTTCAAGTTCTCTTGAGCAAGCTTCAAGTTAAGGTTGAGCTGGATCTGCTGATTCTCCAACTCAGTATAGCGAGCTACAAGTTCGCAGGATTTCTGTAAAAAAAAATCAGTCGACAGACGTCCAAGATAAGTTGCTTCCGAGTAACTAAGAGACAATGATGACGTTTCTAAGACTACAGCCGAATCAAAAACATTCGACAGTAGTCTCGGGGACTACACCCAGTGGGTGCACTCGGCGTGCCCCCACTGTAAAAAAAAAGTCGACTGCCCGTAGTCGACCGGATACAGTTCCATTCGACATGGCCTGACCAAATCGAGTGTAGAAATACAGCTACAGCAACACAATATAAAGACTACAGTCGACTGCCAGCAGTCCACCGTAGTCTCGGGGACTACACCCAGTGGGTGCACTTAGCGTGCCCCCACTCGTCCAAGAATTGGCAGACACACCCAGTGGGTGTACAGATACAAAGATCTTCGGAAAAGAGATTCTTCAAACAGCATATCGTAACAGACCAAGTGTTGAGTCGACTGACCTGGACGTTACTCTGAAGAGCCGAACTCGCGTCATAAGCTGCTTGGTTGGCCTCCCGAGCCACTTTCACTTGTTCCCTCATGATCCCCGCCTGGCGTATGGCCTCTTTTGCGGCAGCCGCTTGGTCCTCAGGGACGGGGTACGTGACGAAGAGCGAAGGCGGATCTGCAATCGACGTCGAGGCCTGCACGCTCGTCAGAGGAACAGCGAAAGTCACAGAAGCCCGAGTGGTGTCACCACCATCCCAAGCTACGGCCTCAGACGTCGGAGCAGATTGGGGGGTCTTGTCAGCCGACGCCCTCCTGTTCCTTCTCACTCTCAGCGGTTCGTTGTCGTCGTCATCTGGGAGGTTGATAACATGAGGAGGAGCTACAAGAAAAAATTCAATCGACCAGAGTTGCAATAAATGTCCAGTCGACTCAAAGCAGAACATCAGTAATCGTACCAGGGTTGGAGGTAACAGCATCCTCCATCTCTTGGTCGTCGTCCTTGGTAGAGATCTCAGAAGTAGCAGCGCTGCAAATCTCGAAAGTCAGTCAGTTGGCTCAATGAAACGATCAAGGATCTGTCAACGGTCGACAAAGGAAAACAAGTTTTATTATTACCCAGAAATGATAGGGACAGCCATCTTCATCTTGGGCAGAGCCTTGGGCAGCTTGGACGGCGTCGCGCGTGGGTGCTTGGGAGCCTTTCCAGTCCGCGTAGGAGAAGAGGTCCGAGGGCGTTTCGACAACTGCCCAACAGGAGCAGTCGCCTTACCACGTTCCCGCGCTGGATCGTGTGTGAGCTTGGATCGCCTCTCCAGGCGAGGGGGTTCAACGTCCTCCTCCTCCTCTTCGCTGGAGTCGACGTCGTCTCCCCCTCTCCTTCACCGTCGGACTCCCACTCGCCTTGATCGTCTCCACTCTCACCTCCGCTCGCCTCCCCTTCCTCAGTTGGCTCCTGTGCCCCGTTGGGCGTCGAGTACATCTCAGTAGTCGCCTGGAAAACAACAGACAAGACAAAAGTTAATCGACCAACTCAAAGAAGACCAATGAAGAAAACAAGATCTCAGTCGGGAGCATAAAGACATACCTGGTCCACGTCATACGAGTTGTCGAGTGGAATTACCCTCCTGGCTCCTCGGAGGTTGTCTTTGTTTCCCGTGATGCTCGACAGCCACCCCTCCAGCATCTCATCGGTGACCTCCTTCGGGTGGATCCGAGTGGTGTCGTCGAGACCCGAGTACAGCCACATCGGGTGGTCACGAGCCTGGAGCGGTTGGATGCGCCTCCGAAGGAAGACCTCCAGCAAGTCCATACCAGTCACGCCATCGCGGACAAGCTGAACCACTCGACCAGCCAGCACTTTGACTTGTGCCTTTTCTTCCGGCGTCACTTTCAGAGAAGCAGGTTTTTCAGCTCGGTCGAGAGAGAAAGAGGGAAGACCAGTCGACTGTCCTAGGGTCGCCTGGTCTTGACAGTAAAACCAGGTCGCCTGCCAACCACGGACCGACTCTGGGAAAGTGATAGATGGAAAACAACTTTTTCCCCTCGTCTGGATCGCCAGGCCCCCGCACAGCTGGATCACCTGCGTCCTTTCGTCACTCGACTTGGCCTTCTTGACCGATTGGGAACGGCAGGTAAAGATGTGCTTAAAGAGTCCCCAATGGGGGCGGCAACCCAAGAAACCCTCACACAAGGAAATGAAAGCAGCAAGATATACGATGGAGTTGGGAGTGAAGTGGTGGAGCTGCGCTCCGAAGAAGTTCAGAAAGCTCCGGAAAAAAGGATGGGGAGGCAGAGAAAACCCGCGGTCGATATGGGTGGCTAGGAGCACACACTCACCGTCACGGGGTTGGGGTTCGATCTCTCTCCCCGGGAGACGCGCAGCTTCGTGGGGAATGACTCCCCCCTCGACCATGTCGTCAAGATCTTCTTACCGGATCACCGACGGCATCCAGTCGCCCTGGATCCAGCCTCTGGGCAGACCAGACCTTGAGGAAGATCCGCCCCGAGCAGACCTCTTCCCTTTCCCCTGCGCCGCCGCCTTCTTCGCGCGCTCCAGAGCGGACGTCTTGTCCTTCGCCATCGTCGTCGGCAAATCTCGAACGGGCCTGCGGCACTAGGGTGAGAGCGGAGGTGGCGGAGGAACTTGCGAAGAGAGAGAGGAAGAAGAGGGCGCACTGTTTGGAAACCCCGAGCCGGCGGCTTATAAGAGGCCGCTTCCGAGTGGCTGACTGGTAGGCCCAGGCTATCCAGTCAAATCCCGCAGCAGACGCGCGCGCAGTACATGGCGAAAAAGGTGGCGCGGAAATCGAGGAGCTTTCGCTTTATCGCATCCGATTACTGCGGCCGCTCCCATCCCGCGCGCTTCCCGAAATTCGAATCCCGCGAAACCCGCGGGCTGCAGAACAACTCGTCAAAACAGAAGATCCCACTCGCGCCGGCACTCGGTATATTACAAGTAAAGAAATTCACTCGGCGAAAGGACTGGAATGGATCAAGGCGACTGAAAGAGGTTGATGACGTCATCCGTGACGATTGATCCAAAACGAGGCACTCATGTAGCCCAAAGAACCAGTCGAAAAGATCCCGAACTCTTTCCCCACTCTAACCTCGATCCATTCGGGGGATAATGATGAAGCTATGTACCTAGGGTAGGGGCACGGACCTGTCCAAAGAGCCCTACCCAAGGACATCCCTAGAAGAAGTCACCTTTCAATCGACTTGAAGGTATCTCACTCGACGGGTTCAAGACACTCGACCAAGAAGCTATCATTCGACCATGAAGCCAACCACTTGACTGCCAGGAGATCTAAAGTCATTCCTCAGGCAAACGGTCGGTCTTTAAGTAGTCTTCATGGTCATTATAACACTTTATTAGGAGCGTTACCAGTAACGTCCAACCTTAAATGTACCTTAAACCCTGCATTACTGAGGGCAGGAGAGGGCCGGCGAACTCTATATAAGCCACCCCCCTCCTCGGTATGAAGGGTTCGCACCTCTGTTATTCACACGCATATAATCTAATCGACCGCCTCCCGGCACCGAGACGTAGGGCTGTTACTTCCTCCGCGAAGGCCTGAACTCGCACCCTGCGTGTTTACAACCTCTCCATAGCTGAGATCTAGCCTCTTCATACACACCCCCCTATATCACTGTCAGAGTTAGAACCACGACAATTTATATTTAGGAACAGAGGAAAATGGATTGAATGATTGCAGGCAATTCCTGCGTGATTGCAAGCTTCCAAGTCGTCGTTGGTCGTCGGAACGGCTCGAGTATTAAACAACTCGTACCCAGAGCAGCAAGGCAAGCCCTCGATCCACTCCATGCCGTCCCACAGATCAGCAGCTGCTTCTCTACTGGCAGCAGTATGGCTCTGCCTCGGCGTAGCGCTGCTTGGGGTTGGAGCAGCTCCGCCTAGGCCTAGCAGCAGTTGCCAGAGAGACTGCGGCGGCGTGGACATCCCTTACCCGTTCGGCATCGTCGACTCGCCCGGCGACAGCAGCAGCGACTGCGCCATGCCCGGGTTCGGCCTGACCTGCCACGAGACCGATGTGAATGGCGGGCGCCGCACGCCGTTTTATTACGAGGTGGAGGTCGTCGACGTCTCGCTGCAGCAAGGCCAGGCCAGGATGCAGAATCATATCTCCTCCTACTGCTACAACGCCACCACTCAGGGCATGGACGCCAGCGAGTGGCGCCTCACCGGCACGCCCTACAGGTTCGCCGACACCAACAAGTTCACCGTCATCGGCTGCCAAACGCTGGCCTACATCGAGGGCGCGCACACCCACGAGTACACAAGCGGCTGCGTGGCCATGTGCCGAGCAGAAAGCGACGGCGATGCGAGGTCGGCCCTCAGCAACGACTCCTGCTCCGGGATTGGGTGCTGCCAGACCGCCATCCCCAGGGGCCTGCAGTACGAAGTGGAGTTCGACTCCGGCTTCAACACCACCAAGATCCACAACGTCAGCCGCTGCAGCTACGCCGTGCTCATGGACGCCTCAAACTTCACCTTCCAAACAACCTACGCGACCTCACCGAGGTTCAACACCACCTACGGCGGAGTCGGAGTGGCGCCGCTGGTGGTGGACTGGGTTGTCGGAAACCAGACGTGCGACGCGGCGCGCAAGAATTCCTCGTCCTACGCCTGCGTCAGTGACCACAGCGAGTGCTTGGACTCGCTCAATGGACCAGCCTACATCTGCAACTGCTCCAAGGGCTTCCAAGGCAATCCTTACCTGCAAGATCCGGAGCAAGGATGCAAAGGTTTGTAGTACCAACACAAAACAATACTATAATATACAGGATTATTGTTTCTCAATCAATTCATAAAGAGAAAATTATGTTTTTGGTCCCTCAAATTCCCCAAACGTATAGACTTGGTCCCTCAAGATTTTTTGGTATATATTTGGTCCTTCAAGTCTCAAAACCGGATAAGTTTGATTCAAAACCAGATTTTTTTAGCATGTTGACCGGGGTTTGACTCGGTTTGAACAGTAAATTCAAAGAAATAGCAAATAAGTTCAAAAAGTATATGTGAACTTTTGTGACAACCAACATACTTCGGTATGCTTGGTGCGTGTAAATTTTTGTGTTCAAATAACATCCGAGGAGCTTTAGCCAAAAAAAAAACAATTTTTGGCTTTTTTTGGTGAGCCAATTTTTTTTTCACGAGCTCCTCGGATGTCAAAACACCACAAAAAATTTCACGCACCCAAGCATCTTGGTTGCCACAAAATTTTAGAGTTTTTTTTAATTTCTTTGCTATCTTTTGAATTTACTGTTCATAAGTCAAACCTGGTCAACATGCTTAAAATCTGGTTTTGGAACAAACTTATCCGGTTTTGAGACTTCAAAGACCAAATGTATACCAAAAAAATTTGAGGCACCAAATCTATACTTTTGGAGAACTTGAGGGACCAAAAACATACTTTTCTCATTCATAAACCATCAAAAATCTATGCAATGATTCAAGTAGATTTTTGTTATGAGCATACTTTTTCTTTTTTTGCTGGGAAAGTTTATTGTGGTGGTAAGAAGCGGGAACTTTTTCTTCACAAAAAATAATAGAGCTTCGTGTTGTCACTTTTTTTGTCTTGTCTAACGAAGGCCTATATTGATTAGATGATTTATTGGCATAGAATCTTATAGATACGTCGCAAATTGTTGCTATAATACATCCTCCGATCCCAAATAAGTGTCACAGCTCTACACTAAAGTTGAGGTAACCTTAGTTCAAAGTTGTGACACTTTTTGAATCGGAGGGAGTATATTTTAATGAGATTTGGTTCATTGTTTGGATTAATAATAGAATTTATTGTGTTTGATTATTGTACAGTTGCAAAATATTTATTAATTTTAAAGAGCATAATAGAGTAACTTATCATGCATGTTTGCATGTTGAAGTGAGCTTTTCCTATGCATTGTTGCATATTGGGGACAATCTTTTACGATGTATGTATGTTGCATGCTGAAGTGATATGCTTGCATGTCGAGAAATAGGTTAGTTGGGGCTATATACTTAGATATATAATATTTGATCTTTGATTCCCTGAAAATATGATCTTTGGTGGCAGATATTAACGAGTGCACAGACCTGGCAAAATACCCTTGCTCTGTACCTGGAACTTGCAAAAATTTGCCCGGTGGATTCAATTGTCGTTGCCCCAAGCATACCAAAGGCGACGCCCAGAATGGGACATGCGAGAGAAACCACACACTTGGTCTTGGAGAAAAATTCGGTATATGTACGTCCACACCTCTGACATATATGCCTACTATACAATCTAAGTACATAATATATCAACATTATGTGTACCAGATCACTATGTTTAATTTCATCTAAGATTCTTAGTGCCAAGTAATTCCATCTTTTACTAAATCAGAAAACACATGTTCTCTTTTGCCCCAAATGAGGAATGACGACTAACCTTGGCATCCTACTCTTCAGGAGTTTTTGGCGTTATTCTGGTTGGCCTTGTTTGTATCCTTGCAATAGAAATTATCCGTCACAAAAGGAGTATCAAGAGACAAGTGCTGATCCGACAGAGTGATGAATACTATCAACAGCACGGGTAACAGATACTATCAGAAATTATGAGAGTAGAGCGTAACATTGGGTTCACCGTCTATGCCAGAGAAGAGATCGAGGCAGCAACAAACGGGTTCGACAAGGAGAACATCATCGGGGAAGGAGGGCAGGGCACCGTGTACAAGGCGGTCCTCGACGTCGACGGCAAGGACACGCTTGTGGCGGTAAAAAGATGCAAGGAGGTCGATGAGAGCAGGACGAAGGACTTTGTGCAGGAGCTGGTGATACTCTGCCGTGTCGACCATCCCAACATCGTCAAGCTCCTGGGTTGCTGCCTGCAGTTCGAGGTGCCCATCCTGGTGTACGAGTACGTGAAGAACAAAACCCTGCAGGAGCTATTGTACAGCCAACCGACCTCGTGTCGCGCCACCCTGGGGACCCGTCTGAGGATCGCCGCGCAGTCCGCCGGAGCACTGGCGTACCTGCACTCGCTAGCGCACGCACCCGATACTCCACGGCGACGTGAAGCCCGCCAACATCCTTCTCAGCGACGGATGGGTCGCCAAGGTGTCTGACTTCGGCTGCTCCACCATCGATGAGAAGACCCAGGTGGTGGCCAGAGGCACAGCGGGCTACGTTGACCCAGAGTACCTGCTTGAGTACCAGCTCACCCACAAGAACGACGTCTACAGCTTTGGGGTCCTCCTTCTGGAGCTCGTAACCGGGAAGAAACCGCTGTCAAAGCAACGAAAGAGCCTCATGGTGATGGTTCAGGAGTCTATGGGAGATGGCACGCTCCATCAACTCTTTGACAAGGAAATAGTCGATGATGCTAGCATGGGAGTGGCCGTTCAGGCTGCGGAGCTAGCGACTCGATGCTTAGTTATGCCGGGAAACAGGAGACCGGCGATGAGGTGCGTTGCTGAGGAGCTCCAGCAATTGGCAGAGCAAGTGCAGCAGCCGTTGGTTTTGGAGTGTCATAGCCTCACTATCAAAGATATGGAGAGCTCCATGTCATCTGAGAGTGACACCACTGGGGTTTTCAGCCTTGAAAAGAAAGCCGCATTGAGCATAGAATTCGCTAGATGATATCATGAGAAACATATTAGAAACGGTTTGCTAGCTATACGATCCATGGTTGTATCACGTTTGTTGGTCGTTGCTATGAAATCCACCTTAAGCTTAGCACCAAATAATTTACGTATTTATAAGCACTCACTTGACCTCCTACGTATGTAAAGAAGGTTTGCAACAATTTTAATTTGCTACTGTTTAAATATATTGTCTGTCCTCTCTTCATCAGCTCATATGTTCAGATGACCTGCCAATAGGTCTCCAGTTCAAGACCATGTTAACATCGTATTAAAGAAAATGATTATGCGTCCTACATCAATCTCATGTCTAAGGACTAAAAGAAAGCCTAGATATGACGGCGGTGCTGAAACATATATTGTCTTTGTCTCTCCATTAATTGGGAGTTTTGGATGAGCTAGCTAGAGCGTGAATTCAATACTTGCACTATTTGGTGGTACATTAGCCAGAATTTTGTCAACTACAATAAGTACTCCTTCCGGACAGATTTACAAGGGACGATTCAAAATTTCCTTTGAACGAAAGTTTGTCTCATATCCCTGTATCTTTACTCTAATAATGATCTGGTGGGTGCAACCCATGAAATCTTATCTATAACCTACTATATACAATTAAAATCATAGTTCAGATTAACTATGCTTGCACCATATGAAAAGTGTGGCTCAGATTTAGGGAAGGATAATAGCAAAGACGATGTAAGCAAGAATTTCACAAAATCATTCCCTATATGATACAAAAATGTTCACCATATTTTGGCACAAATTGCCTACATGTTAATTGATGTCATGCAAGTGACCAGGGTTGGACGCAGCACTCTCATGTAAATAGCTTAATAGAGTACCGTCCCAACGAAGAGTAAGAGACGGTGGTTAATGCGAATGTTGAGTTGTTACAGTTCTCATATGAATTGGTTGTTTTGGTGTCTGAAAAGATTATAATTTGGACCGAGAAACAAGTAGTGAGGGGTAAAATGAAGTGGCTAAAACTAAGGTTGCTACTAAAGAACAAAAGTAAAGAACGTAAAAATAAACAACGGTTTTCCTGCAATGAAGAAGTTAGGTGTGGAGAAATTCAGTTCATGGTAAATATCAAATGTGCTAGTGCAATGATAACGTGTAATTACCTATTCATGTGATTCTACCTCTCGTGTTCGACGCTTGATAAGCGACACACCCTTGGTAGAAATCAAAGCAGATTTGTAAATAAATCCTAATCCTAAGAAAAAATAGAATATCAGGAAAATAATTTACAATTATGTGTTACAAATTTAATATTTGAAATATAATGAAAAGGAAATTGTTGTTGATAGATGTTGCTAACTAATTAACTTCCTTTTGATTTTTTTTCCTTTTGCTTTATGGGAATTGCCATTGGATGACAGGGCTTTTTTAAAAGCAAAGTCTACCTCAAGTTTATGTTGGTTGTATAGACAAAACAAAATAAAAGAAGTGTGGCAGGAAACTCACTGATCTCATTGCCGTTTGGTTCTCTACTGAAGAGAGCAACCTTTTCCCAAGGGTGAACGACATCAGCTTGCGTTGTTGAAGTCACTACTCAGCAGCCTCATGCAGGCATAAACATTAGTAACACATGATATTTTGTTGACAGAAAAAAAAAAGTAAATTCAAGCACATATGCATGCAATGAAATGTGATGGTTCGGAAAAGATCTTACTTCACAGCATCGATGGCACTGTGTGGACCTGCTGGTTTTAGCCTCGTGCAAGACATCATCACTGGGGATGTACTGAACCGAGAAACTCCACGACGTTTCTTCGCCCACCATTGAAGAACATCTATAATATCAAATAAATATAATATGAAAATATATTTCACGATGAATCTGATTATATTGATTTTGTATTGTGATTATTAATATATTTTTCATAAACATGGTCAAACTCTGACTTCAAAACAAATATAATACGTGAAGTAAAAAAGAAACAGTGGGAATACATACATGCGGTCGGCGTATGATGGCCAAAAACTACTCAACCCGCCTGCTCGGTGACTGCGGAAGTGCACTTGTCGGAAAGTAAGTACTTTATACGTCCCATAATATAAGAGCGTTTTTAACACTAGTGTAATGTCAAAAACGCTCTTATATTTTGGGATGGAGGGAGTAACTTCTAGTGAGTATGTGCAGATCTGCCTCAAGAAACCTCACCCTCTTCAACGACAGCAATCGCATCAACGCCAACTGCGTTAGCTAGAGTTCGACATCTGCCTCAGCCCAATGCCCACATCTACAATCAGCTCGGCGGAGACGCCGAATTCACAAAGACCGTATTTCATTTGAGGGGGCAATGAAGAATACCTATTACTATTAGTTGCCCTGCGCAATGACAGGGTCATACTTTTGCAATTTTCATTTTGATAGTATAAATATGAAATCTCTCATTAAAAAAGTACTTCCTACGATTCAGATTAATTGCTGTTGATTTAGTAAAAAAACAACTTTGTACCAAATCAGCAACAATTAATATGGATCTAATATTTCTAAAAAATCACATGAGCAAGGGTCTGGTCTCCGATCACACCACTGTGACTTGGACTGCTTGTTTACTTGACAACTGGATGATAAAAAGTCAAAAACAACCCAGATATGTTCTTTTTTCAATCGACCTAGTCAAGATTATCTCCAACATAGTATTATTAGTTAGAGTGTTTTGATCAATAAAAAAGTTAAAGTGTTTTGGCTAGCAATCATGTCAATGCCAACGGCGTTGGAGTTCGGCACCTACCTCATCCCTCTGCCCATGGCGACAACCAGGCCGACATAGACGCGGAACTCAAGAAGACAGTCTTTTCATTCGAGAGGGCAACGAAGATAACTTTTAGTTGCCATGAACAGCGACAATGCCATAGTTTTGCAGTTTTTCAGTTTGATAGTATCGGTCTGAAATTTCATAAAAATTACTCCCTCCGTAAAGAAATGTTTCTCTTATATTTCTTTACAGAGGGAGTAATAACTTTAAAAATAATCATGTAAGCAAGCACCTTGACTTGACTGCTTGTTTACTTGACAGCGGGATGCCAAAAGCAACCTAGTCAATATTTTTGAAATGGACAAAGTCAAGATTATCTCCAGTATAGTATTATTAGTTACGGTGTTTTGACTAGCAATCGCATCAGTCCCAACCGTTTGGGGTTCGTTACCTACCTCTGCCCCTGTACCCACAATGACAACCAGGCTGGCATAGACATCGAACTCATGAAGACCGTCTTTTCGTCCGATTTTAGTTGCCCTATGCAACCACAACATCATACATTTGCAATTTTTCAGTTATTAGTATAGATCATACTAGATCTGAAAATTCGCTCAAAAAGGTAATATGTTTTAAAAAAAATCATGTGAGCAAGCGTCTGGTCTCCGATCACGCCACCGTGATTTGGACTGCTTGTTTACTTGGCAGCTGGATGCCAAAAACAGCCTAGTCAAAATTTTCTTTTAACTGACCTAGTCAAGATTATCTCCAACATAGTATTATTAGTTAGGGTGTTTTGACTAGCAATCGCACCAACACCAACGGCGTTGATGCCACCTTGACTTAGATTGCTTGTTTACTTGAAGCGGTGCAAAAACAAACTAGTCGACAGTTTTTTTTTTCTTTTACATTGGCCAAATCAAGATTATTTCAACATAGTATTATAGCTAGGCTGCTATGGTATTATTGTTGGAAACACTGCCGGCCATATCACATCGATCCTGCATGGTGCCAAGTGGCAACTGAGCAAGTTGTCTTGTGCCAAGAACATTGGTTTCGTTTATATAACATCGGAGAGGGAGCTCTCTTTTGCCAAAAAGGACAAACCCAAGCTAGCTAGATCCCCGAGCCTAACAGCAACAATGGCTGCTGTAGTAACGAGCCTTCATCACCACCTTCTTTCCATCTCCATTTGTCTCTGCTACTCACTGTCGTTGCTAGTCAGTGGACCTCTGGGCCTAGCTACCACGCTCTCCTTGAGCTTCAACTTCTCCAGTTCTAGCTCCGGCGACCTCTGCGACACGGAGCTCAGGTGCGAGCGTGATGCACGCATGGGCTCCGGCGCCATCGAGCTAACGAAGAACGAGATCAAAGGCAACTTCTTCAGCATCGGCCGGGCTTCCTATGCGCGCCCGGTGCCGCTCTGGGACAATGCCACGGGCGAGGTGGCCAGCTTCTCCTCCAACTTCACATTCCAGATCAGGCTAAAAAACGAGACGGACGACCGGCTTCGTCTCTGTAACTTAAGCTTCACGCCCAACGACGGTGTGGCTGATGGTATGTCTTTCTTCCTGGCGCACTATCCGTCCAGGCTTCCTCCCAACAGCCACGAAGGGAACCTCGCTCTCTTCAATGACAGCAACAACTTGAACGCCATTGGCGACGACCGTGTCGTCGCGGTGGAGTTCGACACCTTTCGCAGCGCCTGGGACCACAACGACAACCACGTCGGCATAGACGTGAACTCCATCAACTCCAGGGCCTACACCAACGTGGCGAAGCGCCTGGTCTCCGACGATAACAACACCATGACTGCCGGGATCAGCTACAACAACCGCACAGGTGTCCTGGTCGCCCGTCTCCACATAGACGGCGATGAGCCGCTTTACAACGTAAGCACGTCGGTGGACATGAAGAAGGAATTGCCCGAGAAAGTTGCAGTCGGCTTTGCTGCACCAACTGGCATGTGCGTCGAGCTGCATCAAGTGTTGTCTTGGTCGTTTAACTCCACTCTAGATGATGTCACAATGGCTACTAGTCCGCGACAGTGGCGACTAGTGCCCGTGCTAGTGCCTTCCACAGTAGTAGCATTTCTCGTGTTGCTCTGCGTCGCCGCCTTCGTAGTCCATCGACGACGCGTGTGGGAGAGGGTAGATGATTCCGACGACGAAGCACGTGAGCAAGCTGAGTTTGAGAGAGGAATAGGCCCTAGAAGGTACCGCTACCGTGAGCTGGCCGCCGCCACCAAGGACTTTGCAGAGGAGGGGAAACTCGGGCAAGGGGGCTTCGGTAATGTCTACCGAGGCGACAACCTTAGCGACCATGACCGCCCGGTGGCCATCAAGATGTTGTCTGCGGAATCATCTTCGCAGGGGAGGAAAGAGTTTGAGTCGGAGGTGAAGATCATAAGTCGCCTGTGGCACCGGAACCTTGTGCACTTGCTAGGCTGGTCCGACAGCCGCAAGGGGCTCCTGTTCATCTACGAGCTCGTTCCTGAAGGCAGCCTTGAGCGACACATATACAGCACTAGCCGTGTCCTCACGTGGTCAGAGAGGTACAAGATCATCCTTGGTCTAGGATCTGCACTACGCTATCTCCACACAGAGTGGGATCAATGTGTGCTGCATGGCGACATCAAACCCAGCAACATACTACTTGACTCATCATGCAACACCAAGCTTGCGGATTTCGGGCTGGCGAGGCTCGTGGAGCATGGAGCAGGGCCACAGACCACCAAGGTCATCATGGGCACCGCTGGGTACATAGACCCGGAGTTCATCCGCACCCGTCGGCCGAGCGCCGAAGCCGACGTCTACAGCTTTGGTATTGTCTTGTTGGAGGTCGTGTCCGGTCGGCACCCGGACATGGAAATGGAGCAATCAGGCGACAAATTCATTCCGTTACTCAGGTGGATCTGGGATCTGTACGAGAAGGGGGCCATTGTTGAAGCAGTGGATGAGAAGCTAAAGGGAGGAAACTGGCAGCAGCTGCTCGATGATGACGGCGACTATAAGTGGCAGATGCACCGCACGCTTGTCGTGGGGCTCTGGTGCACGCACCCCTGCCCGAGTGCGCGGCCGTCGGTCATGCAGCTCATGAACGTCTTGCAGTCCAAGGATGTCACGCTGCCAAGCCTGTCACAGCCGACATCCGACATCTCCCTTGGAACACATGGAGATAATGCGTTGTCATCGGCCAATGTTTGCAGCGAGGTGTCTTGGGCAATCAGTGGCAGATGACCATATTAACTTTTTACTTTACTTTATAGTAGTTTGTAATAAAAGAAGCTTCACCGCCTCGTGAAAGTGGCGCCATCGTCTTGCTATATGTCTTTTTGGTCATTTAGGGTTGATGTTCGTGCAGTTTTCCTATTCCAGCTTTTCAGTAATGTTGTGAGTGAGACGTGGCAGAGTTGTACATATGAGTGTACGTATCGAGTGTGTACTACCACTAGCTACTGTTTGCTTTGTGCACTAGTCGTCACCTGAACTTCCTTGATTTTTTTGGAATTATGGTGCTTCGAGCTTTCATATTACTAAAGGATACCCCGCGCGTCGCTGTGGGAATTAGTCGATGAAAATTTTGATTGATAACATAAGAACCAAAATAAAAAAAATGCATATGACTTATTATATTTGATTTTGTATAGTTGTAACAATATTTGTTGAATCTAAGTAGAATAATTAAATAGAAAATATTTTCCTATGCATATCAGATGTTGTGGTGGGTCTTCTCACATGCATAATTGCATGTCGTGGTGAGCCTTATCTCACTCATATTTATATGATGAGGTGGCATGCTTACATGTTGAGATAAATAAGTCAGTGATGATAACTCTCTTAGGTGTATATAGGATAGGATTACCTTTTTTTCGCAGGAAAACCTTCCAATCTATTATCTGTTGCCAAGTCGTACAAAGAATATTAGAAGTAAAAAAAATCCAGGTATGTGGACCACCTAGCGGTGACTACAAGCACTCGAGCGATCCGAAGGCAAGCCGCTGTCATTGTCTCTCCCTCGTCAGAGCCGGGTAAACCTTGTTGTAGTAGACAGTCAGAAAGTAGTTGTGCTAAGGTCCCACAAGACCAGCGCATCAGAAAAGTAACTGTTGTCGATCAAGATAAGCGTAGATCCGAAATTCAAAAGGATTCAACCTATAGACACACAAACATAGACAGGATCCAAGAGAATCCATGAAGTCAAACGCCGATCGAATCATATGAGATACGCCGGAGACATACCTTCACACGCTCTCCGAGAACGCTAGACACACCGGCAGGATGGGGCATAAGCAGGGAGAACCTTATTATTCCATATTCAGAAAGCCACTGTTGCCTCGCCTTCCAGAACAAGATGCAAAACCTCACGAAACTCAGGAAAACACCTACAAACGGAGCCCTCCCATCGGCACGGTACAGAATCCACCTACCACCATGCCTCCATGGCCCTAAGTTCATATGTGCTCCCTCCGTATGTTCGTATTGAAATATTTTAAAAGACTTAAGTTTAGAAACAAAGGGAGTAGTTTATTGAGATCTTATCATGAGGGAACATAGTTACTAAACTTATGTTTTCATTTATCACTATCATATGAGATAGTTACAGTGTGATCATAATAGACCACGGTTCATCTATTGTTTCACTGATGTAGGTCGCCTCCCTCTAGTCTGCGCTTGGACTTCCTACAACCCTCTCATGTGGCTTAATATGGGAGCTCTCTCCACCTCCGCTGGCCCAGACGACTTCTAGAGCATGGTTTGCCTTCTGCTGATGTCGAGGATCTTGAATTGCCGCTACCAAGTTGTCTTCTGTGTTGTGTGACCCTCCATGACCAAATCATAGCAGTTGTTGTCTCCGATCTCTCAAATCGAGTGTTCCGGCTGCTTTCCTTAGGCCTCCAATATTCTCGCATGTTTCCCGTTAACCCCTCCACTAACTTGTAACCCTCTGTACTGAGGATTTAGGATGCTTACCGTCACTTCGGGTAAATTCAAGTGGG
>NC_041384.1:8500621-8508384 GCF_002162155.2 Triticum dicoccoides | reverse complement strand
GACGTTGACTTCTTAAAACAAAAGCACGAAGATCGAAGGTGGCCCGAACCATACTTCCTAAGCCACTGCTCATATGGCTTTTTTGCGGGGTGAATCTTGGGTTTTATTCCTCGGAATTAGTGTTACAGTCTGCTAATACAAACTCATTTACATTGTCTGGAACATGGCGCAACCAACAGGCGGTGCTACCCCCAGATCGACAAATATTGGCTAGACTATGAGCAACTCTATTTTAACTACGCTCTATCTTTAATGAAACAAAAACAAAAACCCGAAGATCCAAAAGCGTCTAGATTTTTCGCGTTAATTGACTATAAGTTGACCAGTCCAGAGACTCATCAGTCAAAGAGGCAATCGCAGTCGAACTATCAGATTGGATAATCCGACCATTGCGAACTCGGTGATAGACCGTCCAAGATGGCATTGATCTCTTCTTCTAGGGCATCTTTACAGTGAAATAAATGATGATATGCTGCAAGAATCACTGCTCCTTCACTATTCCACGGAATCACCTGCCTCACCGGACTCCTTCACGAATGAGGCGTCCACTAATAGGGCCACCCAACCAGCGGGTGGTTTTGTCCAAGGCAGGCGTGGAGTTCTAAGAGCATTTCCAGCCGCGTTTCCAGAAAGGCCTCCCCAGATGATTTTTTTCGCGCCGGCGTAAAAAAAGGCTCAGTCGCGCCCCAGGAATCCGATTTTCGCCGGCTTGGGCCGAAAACAGCGCCGGCGGACCCAGGCCGAATCCGGCGCGTTGGGGGCGCCCGGGGGTGCCGGGGCGAGCTGTTTTGGCGCGAAAAAGCCGCGGGCCAACCGCGTCAGCGACACGGCGCCTCGTCTTCCCCCAACGGCCTCGTTTCCCGCGGGGAATCAATGGCAAGGCTGCCGCCGGTCAGCCTTGCCATTGATTCCTCACGGGCGGCGCGTCACGGGACGGCGCGCCGACGCCTCCCCTCCCTCGCACGCGTACACGCGGGCGCAGCGCGGCTGTATAGCCGGTGGCCTCACTCGCCTGTGCCCACACCAGCCCCGCCCCTCGCCGCCGCCCAGCCCCTCCCTCTCCCTCTCTACCTCTCCCGAGCCCGTCGCCATGGCAGAGCGTTTCCCCGGAGACGAGGCGGCGGCCAACGGCTTCTGCCGCCATTCGCTCCGCGAACAGGAGTCCTGGCTCCTATTCCAGGCGAACATCCCGGCGCCGCCGGACATGTGCGCCGGGCCGACGGGGTGGAGACTCAGCGACGGGGGAGTGCCCATTCCCTCGTTGCCCGACGCCGTGGCCACAAATACTTCGCCGAGGAGGTCGAGGTCGTGCGCGCCTCCCTCACCGACGCCCAACTCTCCCTCCCCCGGTACGCCACCAACAACCACGCGGCTTGGGCGGCGTACTTCGAGCGCCGCCAGCAGCAGCGGTTGGCGTCCACCAACGGCGCGCCGGTGGTCGGCGGCCTGAAGAACAGCGAGGGGTGCCACCTGTGGTGGGGCGTCCCCGGGCGCACACTCGAGGGCGTGCTGACGTACCTCGAGGGCGGCAAAGACCCGCCGTTGGCGTACCCGGCGAGGGTGGCCGCCCCGGCGCACCACCGACGCATCGGGCCATGGGCGCGAAGGAGGTTCGTGTCCTCCTCCTCTTCTTCCTCCTCGCGATCTTCCTCGCACTCCTCCGGTACTCCGGCCCTGCTCGGCGTCAAGGCCGAGCCCACGGCGGAGACGCCGCTCGGCCGGCGCACTCGCAACGCCGGCATCGTCATCAACGAGGGCGGCCGGCGTGCCTCCTCGTCGGCTCCTCCTTCGCGCTTCGTCAAGCCAAAGACGGAGCCGGGGCTCGCGCCGGTGAAGAAGGAGCCGGCCGCGCCGGTGAAGACGGAGCTCGACGACGACGACGCGGCCCTGGAATGGGCGCGCAGGGACTCCATAGCGATGGAGAAGGAGCGCCTGGAGAAGGCGAAGGAGCGCCAGTGCGCCGCCCTGCGCCGCTTCGCGGAGCGCCGACGCGGCCGCGACGAAGGCGGAGTCGTCGTCATCTACGACAGCGACGACGACGACGACGCGCCGCCACCAGTCGGCCATGGCGACACCGTGGAGGGGTCCAGCAGGGTCGCCCGTCAAGGAGGAGAAGGCCGCCGACGACGACGGCGTTGAGGATGGCGGCGACGGCGGCGACTTTAGCCAGTTTTTTTAGATTAGTTTATATATGTGCTATGTAATGAAAATCCGCGAACTTTATCGAAATATATGCCCAAGTTGGCCGAAATTTATCGTGTTTAGCCGAACTTCGCCAAACGGTGCCGAAATTTGCTATACAAATTTTATTTTTAAACGCGCCTGGGGCCGGCCCTGGGGCCGGCGGCTGGGGACCAACTCGCCCAGGTCCAATTTTTGTGCCGGCTCACCCCCAGATGGCGATTTTAGGCGCCCCCTGGGGAGCCAACGGCTGGAGATGCTCTAACCGGTGCAGGTTGGAAAAGTTATCAATCATAGGGGAGTTATCAATCATAGGGGATTTGCCCTTTATAATTTCCTCAACACTTTTTTTCAACACTTTGCCTATCAGAATGATGAACTGGGGCAAGGTATGTAGCTACAGAGAAAAGATTTAGATACTTCAGTAGGAGGCACTTCCTTTCCATGGGTCAATTCATTCCTCAGGATTAACATTTTTTTCAAATACATGATTAACAAAAAAATCAAATATATGTTTTGATGTCTATTTATTTTTTGCATGCACATCATATATTTTTTGTATGCATTGAAACATTATTATACAAGTTTAATATTTATCAAATACATGATTATAATTTTGTTCAAATACATGTTGAAAAAAATAGATACATCTTAAACATATTTCAAATAAGCTCTGAAACATTTTTGATTGATAAGATTCGTTCTTTTAAAATACGTGAACATTTTTCTACATTTGCATAATTTTTTTTCTAAAAGTTTCAGGAACATTTTCTAAACACATGAAAATTTCTTTAAATGTCCCATAGAATTTTTTTTGTAAATGTATGAAACATTGTTTTCGAATTACACGATTAATTTTATGTACATTGTATAAACGCTTTCTTTAAATGTTCCGTACATTTTTTTTAAATGCGTGAATGTATTTCAAATGTCACAAACATTTTTTTCAATGCCATCAATATTTTTCAAAACTCATGCTAACAAATTTTATACATTGCCATTAAGATATTGCAAATTCAATGTTCTTAAATTTTTGAAGTAAATGTAAGTGTTGTAACATATGTAGTTTGAATTATTCGCAAAAAAAAGAAACAAAAGAAAATCTGAGTTGGAGGTTTTGTCTCATATCCCCATATCTCAACTCTAATGATGAGCTAGGGAGTGCAGCCCTTCAAATCTTATCTATCTGTCGGATTACGGGTTCCGGCAAACCCTTGAGGTTCGAACACTGGGGTGCACACAAAGATCTCTCTCTCACTAGCTCGCTCTCGCAACGATCTCAAGGCCTAGCTCGACGAACCCAAAGAACAAGAGACATGAGGGTTTATACTGGTTCGGGCCACCGTTGTGGTGTAATACCTTACTCCAGTGTGGTGTGGTGGATTGCCTTGTAGGCTGAGGATGAACAGGTACAAGGAATGAACAACCTCCTGAGGAGAGGTGTTCTTGAACTCGGTGAGCTGGTGTGTGTGAGGATGGTCTGAATGATCCGTCCCCTCTATGGTAGTGGCTAGTCCTATTTATAGAGGCCCTGATCCTCTTCCCAAATGTTAGGCGGGAAGGGATCCCACAACGGACAAGTTTGAAGGGAGACAACTAGTACAAGCTATCCTGACAAAAGGTGGTCTTCGTCTGCCAAAGGCTCTGGTGGTGACACGGCCGTGGGCTCCGCGGTGACCTCCTTCCTGCCGTCCTGCTGATCTTGGTCTCGTTGCACCGATATAGAAAACTTTGCCTGATGCCTCAGGACTCCGCGCCTGCGCTTGCCCCTTTAGCACCAAACAGGCAACTGGTACTCTGCGCCCGTTGGTGCCCGCCTGGCCTTGATCGTCACGGCTCACGGCACGCGCACCTCGCTCCTCAGGAGCCAGCCTAGCGATGCCGCCCCTGAGGAGGTCTTGTGTCGTCCGCCTCGCGAGGCTTGGCCCCTCGCGAGGGTCTTGAGCGGTTGCTGCTGAAGAGGGGCCGTATCAGGCCGTTGGTGGAGCCGCGTCGTGGGCCGCAGGCAGACAAGTCTGGGGACCCTGTTCCCAGGACGCCGACACTATCTAACTATTCTATATAATTAAAATGACAGTTTGGACTAACTATAAGCACACCAAAAAGTGTGGCTCAAGACAACATAAGCAAGCAATCCACAAAATCCTTTCCTGTGCGATACTGATTTTTCCACCGCAGTTTTGGCACAAATAGCCCGCGGTTTCAGCACCGTGATAAGAGGTGGCAGCGCACGACTGAATGAAAATCTCATACTTCAATGGTATTCCCCTGAGAGTGTACTTATTTTATTTTATTTTGAGTGCTTGTACTTATGTTTGAGAGAAGTTTCATACTGTAGTATAGAGTACTAAACATGGAGACAACATTGGCCCAAGCTTACTAGCTGGGCCTCCCTGGCCTATCCAGAATGGGCCAAAAGGATTATTGCCTACACACTTCAATTGAACTGAGACCTTGGGAGATTCTAAAATAAAAATTACTGAGATCTTGGGTCTCGGTTACCCAAAAAACAATGAGAAATAAACAGTCAAACAAAAAACAATGAGAAAGACTGCATACTACTATGGTTTCCGAGGTTTTTAAGATATAACCAGCTTTGTGTCTATCCATTACTGGAAATTTTGGTGGACCTCGAGAAATTCCAATACCGCATTTAAAAATTAAAATTTTTAAATCTAAACGTGACTACAAAAAAACTGAGTATGAAACATACTCGGCGAAGTCTCAAATAACCGAGTGCTGCGCTTGGCTTATGGCTCTCGGTTTAATTTGGAGTGTCATTTCACGGGTACTCGGCTTACCTATGAGCCAAGGTAAAACCAACGGCTCTCGATGAGATAAAGCCACATGATGCATCTAGCTAATGCCAAAGAGAACATGTGTGCATATATCATCACGATACATATTTTGACGCTATATTGGTTTGCATGCGAAATTTGTTTAAAAGTTTCCGGCAAAAGTACCCCGAACTTGAGATTTTCCGGAAACCATTTTTCTCAGCCCCTTGCGAAGAAAAAGCGGAATCGAAAGAAAAACCTTGGCGTTTGTATGATCATGCAAAGTGTGCGCGTATATATGTACCTACAAGATATCGCAAATCGAAAGAAACTTAACACATGATGACAAGTAGAAAGACGGCAAGAGACTATGCTATGGATGAAATTTGAAAACGAAACAACATGAAATTGAGCGCCAACTGCATGCTAGTACTATTATTACAAGAACACGCGGAGGAAATATCCCCGTCGCGCGGAGATATATATGATTTTCATGCAACTCATGCATGCATACACATTACACAAGCACAGTGCAATTAAAGGACGGTAATACAGCACATGCCAGTTGCTGGCTAGTTTATGGATGTTTAGTTATTATTCTTCACCGGGATTAACTATTGTTGGTCGGTGAGCATGCAGCGGGCGTGCCGGAGTAGCTAGGCCGGCGCGCCATTTCATCAACGCCGGCGGTGTCCGGACGGCTCCTTCTGGGAGTTGAAGTAGACGACGGCGACGGGGAGGCCGAGCTCGTGGTTGGCGGCGAAGGCGCGGGTGTTGAAGTAGGCGCGGTCGTCCGGCGACGCCGCCGGGACGCAGGGGAAGCGCGTCTTCTGCTCGAACAGCACCAGCACGTAGCGGTGGATGCCCACCGGCGGCCGCGGCCCCATGTACGGCACCACCACCTCACCTGCATGCACCACAAATATATACACCCGGACGTAATATATCCACCGTGCATGAATGCATGGGCGGCAAAAAAGACAGAATTTGCTACTTCCTCCATTTTAAATATGAGTTTTTTTAGATATTTCAATGCGGACTCCATACGAAACAGGCGAGGAAGTACACCTACATGTAAGCTACTAGCTGTATGTGTCCTGCATGCGCGGATGTACACGTGTCGCAGCCGGACACGTGGGATGCTTCCAGGACGAACGCTTGGTCGCAGCTTGGCCGTCCGGCGGCGCGGCGCCGTTGCGGCGGCCATGCTTGCGTGCATGCTCGAAAGTTTGTGCCATGCGATCGCACGCATATGCATGCACCGCGCGCGTGGTGCACATAAGATATAAACCTTGGAGCACTGTCGTTATCTTGGATATTTTATGCACCGTATCTTCTTTTCTGTGGTCATCGCAGGAAGCGGCCACCAAACAAGTTTGTTTTGTTACTTGGGCTTGGGTACATATGTAGGTGTGGCCGGTCGTCTAAGGCTGCGTTGCCATCGCGGCGTGTTACGGTACTCCACTTTGTTTATTCTTTTTTCTTCTATTTTATTGTTTGTTTAACTCGTTTTTGCCTATGTTTATCGTTGCTTTCCTACAACTTACTATTAAATTAGCATACAAACACAATTCAGCAACCACAAACGGGGTCTAGATAGAGGCATAATAAGTAAATGCCGGATATAGCGGAAGGCCTTAAAAGTATGAAATCATGTAACATGTTGTTCATTTTATATCAGCTACATATTGTGGATTCTCGCAAAAAAAAGTACTAGTCAGTTTTGTAAAATATTGGAATTAGGCATTTGAGTGAATTTTCTTTTTCGCAAGAGCTATTTTAGTAAATATATGGCAAGGTTCACAAAATACTCTATTAGCACCAATGGATTGTATTGTTAGAAGGATGTGAGACCAGTTGACACACAACGTCATGCTTTGTGGTTGATGAACTAATTTCATAATCTCGTTGGTGAAAAACTACCGGTGAAAAAAGGAAGAAAGAAAGATTAACCGAAGAGTAGAAAGGCAAATAACTTGTTGGGCAAATCAAATTCTAACCGTCCATCGCAATAAAAGGCATGCGTGAGCAATCATAGTATGAATGTACGCATGTCGGGACCACTAGGTATCGACATACAATGATAAATGGAAAACGACATGTGTTGTGTATGGTTGTGACATGTATAAGGGCACATGGGGTGACATGAGCTATCTCTTACATGTGACGGTTGGGTCTTAGGTGAGATAGAGGACTTTACGTACGATCCAAAACCGGCTCGGGCAAGAGATGAACTTGGCACAATGACCAACGTATTGGCAATATATGGTAGGTTTGGAGCACGTGTTTGTGTGTGTGTGCGTGGGGGTGGAGTGGAGGTGGGGTTTAGTTATATGCAAGTATTTTCATCGAATGTGTTCTATTTTTGTTGTGTTTGTCTATTAGAGCGTCATCATTTATAAGGCCTAAGCGGACACTAAAGGTGAAGATTGCTAGTAAGACCATTACTAGAAACGTCAGTGTGGGAAAACATTACAATAATCACAACTTATGTATATCAATGCCTAATTTAAATGAAAAGATTCTAATATGAGTAGCACTTATTGTTCATGGTGTCGAGAGATATGGTAAAAGAAGCTTAAAGAAATGAAAGAATAGAGAAATATTTAGCTCCTAATTTAAAAGCCTTAACTAAGATGATGCTAGATGCAAAGTGTCGAGACAACTATAATTCTACTCGTCGAGATGCCGGAGAGGCGCAGTGTGTGTTCCCATGGCTCAAATGGTTACTCCTAAAACAACAATACTGAGAACTAAGTGTGGACCCAGACATAAAATCAAAAGGGGGCAACTAAAAAGAAATAA
>NC_041384.1:8489767-8500220 GCF_002162155.2 Triticum dicoccoides | reverse complement strand
TATTGAAATTTGAAATTGCAGTACAGTAATTAATTATGACATTTCTACTATAACCAAAGTTGTACATCGGCGATACCGTGAGAGACACGCAAGAACGATAAAATAAGAGTGCAATTTACATGTGAATGGTTAATTGGAGTACAATGTATTGTGAGTGTTATATGAAACTAATGATCCATTTGTCATAAATAAAGTACTAACCTTTAGTTGCATCTGTTCCACCCGGTATGTTAACCACTATCCTGCAGACACAAATGAATAAAACGCACGCAGTGAGTGCAGTAGGAATCAGTTAATAAATAAAGAAGCTGGACGATGATGATATCCATATCTCCAGGGTGTGTGCGTGTGGAGATCTATGGAATTGACACTTGTTTAATTGTGAGTCAGGTGCCAAATCATACATACATACATAGCAGCAGCAGCAGTAGTAGTACATACCAGTGGAGGTACTCCTTCATGGTGGGCTCGCTAGGGCTAGGCGCGTCAGGATCCGTCATCACCTGCAGCAAGCAAGCATGTACATCCATGGATCACCATGCACACACATACATAAATCACCATCAAGTTCCCATGCATATGAACAAGTGTGTATATCCACGAGTCCATCGAGGGCGGGCAGGTGGGGCCGGCCGGGGCGGGACGTACGAGGGTGTAGAGGTCGTTGCGGCGGCCGGAGATGCGGACGAGCGGCTGGTCGGCGGCCAGGGAGGGCTTCACGTGGCAGCCGTTGCTGAGGTCCCTGGCGCCGTAGGCCACGGCCATGGCCACCGACGGCACGAACATGTCCACCACCTCGCCGATCACCCGCCCCACCACCAGCGGATCAACGAACCGGGACATGTTTGCTCCTCTGCTCTGCTCTTTTCTCCTTGTCTTCCCCTGCTTTTCTCTGGACGAGAGCCAACGACGACCTGTACAAATGACGCATGGCTGGGTGTATATATGGCTTACGCTAAGCAGGTGGCTAGCGCGGCGGATTATTAACTGAGGGTTTTGTCACCGGGGTTGGGACTTGGGCTACCCTCCTTGGCGCCATGCGTGCATGCAGCCTACGCATACGTATCGATCGCTGATGCGTGCATGGATCATGCATGTACAGGTCAAGCGACACGTAGCCGGCACATGGCCTCTGGAAGGACCGGCGTGCCACGTGTGGGGTGATGATCTGGGTGCGTACTGCGTGCCTCTCCCGCCAGCGAGACAGACAATCCGCTGGCTGGATCCACCAGCTGCGTGTGTACTGCGCATGCAATGCAGTGAGCCAGTTGTTTACAATCACTCGCCGAGCCAGATGCATGCACTTCCTTAGTCTGGGTTTTTTCTTTCTCACACGGTACATAAAAGACGCTCATAGATACGCACATATGCTCATCTCTATGAATCAAGAAAAAAAATAGCGCGTTATAGCGGCGCTAATAGCGCGCTATAGCGTTTCTGAAAACTAAACGCTACGCTATGCAGATTTCACCCGCTACGGCGCTATTTGCGCTAAATATGGTGATTGCATGCTACAGCGCGTATCGATGCTATTTTTTCGACGGCGTTTTTTTCCATACGAATTTTTCATCAGCCCACTATACTTTTGGGCTTTCTGGCCCAGTAACCAAGCATATCTTCTCCTCCAGCCGAGCGAACCCTAACCAACCTACCGAGCGAGCCCTTCCCAAATCGAACGAGGCGACGGTGTCAGCGGCGGCCGCCGGTGCTTCGCCCGTCTCCTCCAGCCACGGCCAGCCGCCTCCTCGGGTCGCCGTCGCCTCCTCGGGTCTTCGTCGCCTCCTCTAATCCTCTTCTCGGGTCGCTGTCGCCTCCTCTTGCTCCACAACTCGATGTCGGCGCCAGCTTCAGCGGCGGCGAACCAGGAACCAGGTAAGAGTTGCTTCAATTCATAAATCTTAAATTCTTAATTAGTCAATCTTGATTCTTGATGAACACCGATCCAAAAATAGTCAATCCTAAATTCGTAATTAGTCAATCTTAAATTGTCCATGACTTGTGTAGTTGTGTCTACTATCTAGTACTCTACTTTCTAATTAAATCATCTCCATGTTAACTTTGTTAGTAGTAAGCTAGTAAGTACTTGCTGATTGCTCTCAGTCTCAGACTCTCAGTGCTTGTACCTTGTAGTTAGTACAACCAGAGTTGGTACTTTCCAAATTTGGTACTAGTAAATGTAAATAAATACTTTGCTGCAATCATATGTTCCTTATTTGCAAGCCAGTTAAAATTTCTGAAATACTTTGTTGTATTCATGAATGTAGGCGGTGATGTGTCAAGCACAGCATCAACAGCTACACAGGGAGAAGGAGCACAGGTTGTTCCTAGATCAAAAGATCCAGCATGGAAATATTGCACATGTCTGGACATCAGCAAGAAGAACTGTCTAAGATGCATATTCTGCGATCATTTGTCCAGCAATGGCACTAGTCGAATCAAATTGCACCTTGCATGCATTCCTAAGTCTGGTGTGGATCACTGTGAGAAAGTGCCAGCTGATGTCAAAGAGGAGATCCTTCAGTACTTGACAAAGAAGGGTGACAAAAAGGCAGCCAAGCTTATGGAGCAGAAGAGACGCAGAAATGGAGTTGACTTGAGCCACTTGGAGGGGGAAGAACAAGCTACAAGTGATGAAGATGGACTAAACCATTCTGCACTTGTGCTTCAGCCATCGAGATCAACAAGAAATAAATCTAAATCTTCAAGTGGCCCTATGGACAAATACTGTGAATTAACTCCCGAAGAGCTTGTTGCCGCAAGGAAGAGGAAACGTGGTGCTAACACGATCCAGGGGAAGCTGACAACTGAGAAGAGAGAACAAAAAAGGGCTCGTGCTTGTGAGTACATCTGCCAGTGGTTCTATGAAGCTTGCATTCCATTCAACGTAGTCACACTTCCCAGCTTTGACCTCATGCTTCAGTCAATTGGACAGTATAGTGATGACTTGGACGGTCCTACTCCTTATGAAATGGGTGGCCCAATATTGATGAAGATGAAGAAAAGAGTTCAGGAGTCCTTCAATGCACACAGGAAGACTTGGGAGCTTACTGGATGTATAATCATGACAGATGCATGGACTGACATAAGAGGAAGAGGGGTAATGAATCTTGTAGTTCATAGTGCTCATGGTGTGGTGTTTCTTAATTCTGTGGACTGTTCAGCCGTGAAGAAAGATGGGAAGTACATCTTTGAGCTTGTTGATAGATGCATAGAAGAGGTTGGTGAGAAGCATGTAGTTCAAGTTGTGACTGATAATGCAAGTGTTAATCAAGCGGCATCAACCTTGTTGAAAGCAAAGCGCCCCAACATATTTTGGAATGGTTGTGCTGCCCATTCTATTGATCTGATGTTAGAGGATATTGGCAAGCTTAAAAAAGTGGACTCTACTATGTCACTGTTTTCCTTTGTGCACACACTAGAGTTTTGTATCTAATGAGGGAATTCCTTGGGAAAGATCTGGTGAGGTCTAGCATTACAAGGTTTGCTACAGCTTACTTGAACTTGAAAAGCATGCTGGACAACAAGAAAGAACTGCAGAAGCTATTCAGATTAGATCAGATGGATGAAATGGGTTACTTAAAAAAGGTGAAAGAACGTGATTCCAACCGAAGTGTGCGCTCTGAAATTTTTGGACAGGAGTAGAACGTGCTGTCAACTTCTTTGAGCCTTTGGCTAATTTGCTGCGGCGAATGGGCAGCGATGTACCAGCTATGGGTTTCATATATGGTGCTTTTTTGGATGCAAAGAAGGAGATTGCAGCTAGATTTGACAATGAGGAGGCTAGTATCCAGGAAGTGCTACACATTATTGATAAGAGATGGGACAACAAATTGAAGGGGCCCCTACATAGGTCCGGATACTTCTTAAACCCATACTACTACTATGAAAACAAGCTGGAGATTGAGTTGGATGGAACATTTAAAGATGGCCTTGTTGTTTGCATGGAGAAGATGGTTAGAGGTGGTAAGAAGGAAGATATAATGACAGTTGAGTGTCAGGCATATCAAAATGAAGAGGGGTCGTTTGGAAGGGACAGTGCTAAAAGGCAGCGGAGAAACAAGAACTTTGATCCAGGTAAAGAACTAAACATTTACATTGTTGAAATAAGATGTGTAGGCTGCAATGCGAATTAGATGTTGCAGCTTTGTTAACTGTTATTTGTTACTTGTTGATGCAGCTGAATGGTGGTCCAATGATGGATCAAGTGCACCAAATCTCAGGGTACTGGCTATGCGGATTTTGAGCTTGACATGCAGCTCATCAGCTTGTGAGAGAAACTTCAGTGTTTTTCAGCAGGTAAGAATGTAGTACAAAGTACAAACTGTCAACATATCCTTTATATGCACATATGTTTCTTTTTCTTACTGATGTTTATTTACTTGCAATGTACAATCAGGTTCAAGGCAGCAAAAGGCGCAACAGGCTACTTCATGACAAAATGAGAGATCTTGTCTTCATTAAGGCCAACTCCCAACTTGAACAAAAGAGAATGAACAAAGACAAGGATCCACTTGTGGACAGAACACGTGCAGATGTTGTGGAAGATGAAGATAACGAGTGGATCACAGGAATTGTGCCGGTTCCAGTTGTGGATACTGCAGATGAACCTGAAGAAGAACCAATACCACAACCGAGAGCAAGAGTTGTTGCATCAAAAAGAAATAAAGCTCGTCAGCCTAGGAAGAAGTTGCTCCCAGTTTTTCGTGATGATGAGCTGCAATCTGTGGGTTCTTCTGATTCGGATGATGATGCCATGGCAGCAAGTTCATCTGATTCTGATTGAGCTTCTGCATCGTTGTTGGCTGGCTCCTAAAGTCCTAAGTCCTTATTTCTGCTATTCTGGACCTTGCTTGTAGGCTGTTTAATTTATCCGTCTACTTTGTTTGTCTGAAATCTGAATATATGAACTCTGAACAGTGCTATATGCCTATATCTGGACCATGCTTTGTTATCTGAACAATGTTTTAGCCTTGGTTTTAGCTGCTGAAATCTGTCATTTGTGTTGATATATCTGTCATTTGTATGCTATATGCTGAAATCTGAATAATGTTTTGTGAAACGCTATTTTGCAAAATAGCGCGCTAATAGCACCCTATTTCGTTTATAGCGTTTTTTTGAAGGTTGCGCTATTTCAAATAGCGCGCTATTTTTTTCATTGCTATGAATGCATGTACGCACATCTTATCTTCATGATCACCTCTGAGAGGCTGAGCCGGCATATTATCTTGAGATTGATGAAGTCGTCACGGAGGACTTCGTAGTCAACGGGAACCATGCTCACTCCGAAGCGGCGCTTGCAGCTGATAGAGGAGATCCGGACTAGGCGTGATGCTCGAATCGCCGTCGTCCTAGTTCCGGATTCGCTATAGCCGGGTGAGGAGGAGGACGCGGCCATGGAGGAGGGGCAGAGCCGAAGGAGGAGGACGCAACCATGGAGGAGGACCGGAGCCGGAGGCGGCCGCCATAGAGGAGCAGGAGGCAGAGACAGAGGAGGAGGGGAAGGTGGCGGCCATAGAGAAGGAAGAGGCAGAGGAGGCAGATCTGGCGCATGCGGGCTTCGACATGGCCGACGCTATGGCGGAGTTTGAGGTGGCCAAGTGAAAAAGGCGGCGGAGGTGGAGTCCAACCGTCGTTTGCTGCACCAGTGGAAAGCGAAGATCGACAAGCTCCTCACTCACATGAAGTCCGACGAGGAGTCGGGCATCACTTGGCTCTAGTTTTCCACTCCCTCTAGTTTTTCACTCTCCATATTAATTTTATCCTAAGTCAACTTCATGAAGTTTGACCAAGTTTATAAAAAATAATATGAATATTCTTTATCTAATAATAAAGCAAATTGGGTTTCTTTTGTCCGTCATGGCATTTTTTAGAAAAGTCCCTCTATTTCAAAGAATTCAACCCGTAGTCCTGTTTTAAGTGAAAACGAATCGTTATTTTCGTATTTTACACAAAAGTTCCCGTCTTTTCTTAAAATCAACCCGCCATCCGGTTTAAATCACACCCAAACCGTTATTTTACATTTTTCGAAACCCCCGTGATGTTTTAGGTAATTCATCCGTGGATCATATTTAAGTCAAACAAATGCTTTTTAAAATCATCCATATCTTTTAAACCATAACTCCAATTTGAACATGTCATATATGAAATTTGATTAAAAATATCTAGAATATGAATATGAGATTATTTTTACCTGTTAAGTATTTTTAAATATTATTTTGGAATATATTTGAGTCAGACCAAATGATTTTCTAAATTATCTGCATCTTTTAAAACGTAACTTCGATTTTAACATATTATATATGAAATTTTATTAGAAAAATGTGTGGAATCTAAATATGATGTTAATTTTACCTATTAAATATTTTTAAAATATTTTTATGGAAGCAAACTTATAATTTATAGCGCAAGATCCGTTTATTTCATACTGGCGGCGATCTAGATTGCAAATAAACACCCCACTATAACCATATAGGGAAAAGAAAACATCGATAACTACACATGCATACCTCTGAAAAATGTCGCAGGGGAAAACAGCAGATTTCTCATCGCGAGAGTGAGAGAAAGCGAGAGAGAGAGAGAGACGGGGAGAGAGAGAGGAGAGAGAGGGAGAGAGAGACGTCTTAGGATTAACCATATTCAACACACGTTTTTTGTTGTTTTGTGTGAACACCGAGGCCATCGCCGGCGAGGGTGAGAAGGAGGATAAGCGGCAACACAAATATGATGCCTTGCAAAAATAAAGGAGATGGACCTATTGTGGTCTTGAGTGATGGTTGTTGAGTTAAGAGCGTGTGTTATGTTTTCTCTCCCGTTGCAACGCACGGGCTCTTTATACCTAATAATAATAATAATAATAATAATAATAATAATAATAATAATAATAATAATAAAGCAAATTGGGTTTCTTTCATCCGTCATGGCATTTTCAGAAAAGTCTCTCTATTTCAGAGAATTCAACCTGCAGTCCTGTTTTAAGTTAAAACGAATCGTTATATTCGTATTTTACACAAAAGTCCTTGTCTTTTCTTGAAATCAACCCGCCGTCCGGATTTAAGTCACATCCGAACCGTTATTTTACATTTTTCGAAAAAAAACCTAATGTTTTAGGTAATTCATCCTTGGATCATATTTAAGTCAAACAAATGATTTTTAAAATCATCCATATCGTTTAAACCGTAACTCCGATTTGAACGTGTTATATATGAAATTTGATTAGAAAAATATGTAGAATATGAATATAAGATTATTTTTACCTATTAAGTATTTCTAAATATTATTTTGGAATATATTTGAGTCAAACCAAATGATTTTCTAAATTATCTGTATCTTTTAAACCGTAACTTTAATTTTAACATATTATATATGAAATTTTATTAGAAAAATGTGTGGAATCTAAATATGAAGTTAATTTTACATGTTAAATATTTTTAAAATATTGTTATGGAAGCAAAATTATAATTTATAGCGCAAGATTCGTTTTTTTCATACCGGCGGTGATCCAGATTGCAAATAAACACCCACTGTAACCATACGGAAAAGAAAATATCAATAACTACACATGCATACCTCTGAAAAATGTCGCAGGGGAAAACAACAGATTTCTCATCGCGACAGTGAGAGAGAGAGGGGGGGAGGGAGGGAGAAGGAGAGGGAGGAGAGAGGGAGAGAGAGACGTCTTAGGATTAACCATATTTAACACACATTTTTTGTTGTTTTGTGTGACCACTGAGGCCATCGCCGACGAGGGTGAGAAGGAGGATAAGCGGCAACACAAATATGATGCCTCGCAAAAATAAAGGAGATTGACCTATTGTGGTCTTGAGTGATGGTTGTTGAGTTAAGAGCGTGTGTTATGTTTTCTCTCCCGTTGCAACGCACGGGCTCTTTTGCTAGTTTATAATAAAAATGTATATGATGTGAAGATATATTCAATAATGAACCCAATGATCTTAATTTGGTATTAGAGATGTTAATAAAAAATATATAAACTTGGTCGTAGATAAAAAGTTTGATTTAAGAAAAAACTAATATGTAGTAAATAAAAACAGAGGGTAATAAATAAGCATGATAATCATGCAAACTGCATAGCTATCAATCACTTTGTAGTAAAATTATGTTAATAGCAATATTTGGAACCTTATTGGAAAAATAATTATTGCTACAATATTTAGATACATTATAATCGAGCACTTTTCCAGCCCTCTCAGGCTATTAGCATCTCAACCATCGGATCTACAGTTTTAGGCGTTTTTGGCCGTTGGATGCACCTTCCACTCTGCTAGGAGCGCTAAACGGATTGGGACGATGCTCCGGCAACAAAATCAGCGATCTACTGTTGTTTGGGCCTGCTGGGCCCGTGTTATCCAATTTCTTTCCGTCGCTTCATCGCAAGTAAAAAAAGGGAATCATCCACTGCATATACGCACGCATTGCGGCTAGGCAAAGCAGCAGGTACGAGGCGAGGGCTTCTCCCCTAAAAGAATGAGGCGAGCGCGTTACACCTTCTTGGACCTCTACTGCTTTCAAATTAGCTCAATACAAGGTGAAGTTATTTAGATCTGGTAGCACCAGTGGATTGCATGTATAAATTATATGATGCATTATCATTTTGAGGAAGACATGCAATATTGACATGGTGGTACAAGGCGGCACATTCTGTTTCAGATCAGCATGCTATTACGTGATATTATTGTCCTTTATGTTTTTTTTCTGCTTAGATACTTCAACACTTACAACTTGATGATGTCCACAGTTTGACTAATCAGACAAAAAGAGCTTGCTAATTTACATAGGAAAATAAGATAAATTCCATGATGTACTTTTTGCTTAAGAGTTATGTTGATACAGCGAAAAAGAGGGCAAAACAAGCACCGTTCTGCAATTAAATTTCTAAATAGTCGCGGACACAATTTACACGGTGTACTACTACTGAAAATGCTAAAAAATTCATGTATGTATATGGGTTCACAAGTGAAGGAGATAATTTTATCGGAATTCTTATTTTGAGATGGTTCAATGAAACATCATCATTATTTGTTACTAAAAAAATTGCATGTCGGCGGATCGGTTTTGAATCTAAATAATTTCCCTAACAGTGATGTCGTGCCATTATACTGTTCAAATTTTTTTTCAATATTTTTCACCGTTTGTTCTTGGGGCACAGCAACAAAACACATTTTTTTTACTGACAAAGAAGTAGCTTAATGAAAATTTCACCTTCATATTCAGCGCATCTGCATATACATTAATAAAACTGAATATCATTTTATTGCCAAAATAGATGGGCGCGGCAATGCGCGCCACTATGGTCTAGTGATATCAACACTGACACACAAATGATAATTATGAGGTTTTTTCATAAAAATAATCAATGAAGGCTAAAAGCAAGGTGCGCTCTTTTGTAATGGATTTTTTTTCTGGAGTTGAGATAGCTCATCATATATATGTATGATATGAACTTTTAAGGAATAAATATGATGTGCGTTCTCTACTTCGCCTTTTTCTCTTAAGTTATAATTCACCTTTCTTATGTTTATACTGATTTTTTTTACTTCATCGTAACTCATATTATGATCTTTGTAAATGACATACATTATTTTACATAATAACTTAAGATACCGTTTTTGGTACATTTAGTATAATTAACAATGTAAAGACGATAATGCATATTTATGTACATATTTTTGAAATATTCCAATGTTTTTCATTACAAATATGTTTTTATTGCTAAATTTTATTATAGTTTGTCGCCAAAAATATACCCCCTTCGTCCCATTTAGTTGTTGCTAAAATGGATGTATCCCATACATCCATTTGAGCGACAACTAATATGGGGCGGAGTGAGTAGTTTAGAAACTCCCCCCTTACATTGGATTTCATTATACTCTAAGCAAACCATTATTAGCACACTAAGTGTTTGTATGTGTTGCTTTTCAGAGTCGCATTGAATATCTACAAGACTACAAAACTCGAGTCTTCTAGATTTTATGAATCTAGCAAATAACTCGGTGGAGGATTCTAGAGAACAAGGCTACCAAGCTTAAGTTAAAGTCAATAGATGATTCTAGATTGTACGAAGTGACAACTAGTAGTTTGACCTCCAATATCGTCTTCGGTCCGCTCTCGCTTGGTTGGGGAGGGGATAGTTAGCTGCCAACACATCCATGATGTATACCATATATCAAAAGAATGCAGTTCATTATATGCATGAGTATTCATAATTTAAACTTCGTAATTGTACTAGTGCTCGCTTTATTATCTGTAAATGTTACTCCGTCCGATCCATATTAATTATTGCTGATTTAGTGCAGAGTTATACTAAATCAGCAATAACTAATATGGATCGGAGGAAGTAGTGTAATCTAACTAAGCTATGTACCCATTCTAAAAATACCGCTCAGAACCTATCCAGTTCTAACAGTAAAAAACACAACTCACAACTACGAGCAATGGC
>NC_041384.1:8457788-8489324 GCF_002162155.2 Triticum dicoccoides | reverse complement strand
AGGCTGATTTTAGTTGAAAATTAGACCAAATATAAATGCATATGTGCATGTTTTTCTATGAGCTGGGGGGCCATGGCCCAGTTTGGCCCCCAAGTAGCTCCGCCACTGACTACGAGTGAACAGATAATTAAAAATTAATCATCAGCAAGGATAACTAGAGGATGCAAAAAGTGAAACAAAAAAACCATCACAGAATAATCATCGCCCACTATTGGATGAAAAAGGGAAATAGAAGAAAGTCATCATGGAACAATTCACGACTACAAGTGGAACAACAAAATCAAGGAAGTGAAAAAATGACCATGGATTGATTTGCAATTACTAACGTAATAAAAATTAATCATGGAACAATGAATGATTAGATCTCTTCTCTCTCCGTTTCTTTATTTTTTTGGTCTTTTTTCTGGCCGAACACCGTAATTAAATATCCAAAGACCCGTAACTCCGATTAGGCTAGAATTTTGAGGTTTTTTCATAAAATTAGCTTGCTTGTGATACGTTCATTTTGCATCATGCTTTTATATCGATATTTATTGCACTATGGGCTGTTATTACACATTATGTCACAATACTTATGCCTATTCTCTCTTATTTTACAAGGTTTACAAGAAGAGGGAGAATGCCGGCAGCTGGGATTCTGGGCTGGAAAATGAGCAAATATTAGAGATCTATTCTTCACAGCTCCAAAAGTCCTGAAACTTCACGGAAGTTATTTCCAGAATATATAAAAAATATTGAGCGAAGAAAGTTCCAGAGGGGCCACACCCTGGCACGAGGGTGGGGGGCGCGCCCCCTGCCTCGTGGGCCCCCTGGTGACCCTCCGATACCCATCTTCTGCTATATGAGGTCTTTCGTCGAGGAAAAAAATCATAAGCAAGCTTTGGAGAAGAAACTCCGCCGCCACGAGGCGGAACCTTGGCGAAACCAATCTAGGGCTCCGGCAGAGCTGTTCTGCCGGGGAAACTTCCCCCCGGAGGGGGAAATCATCACCATGGTCATCACCAACGATCGTCTCGTCGGGAGGGGGTCAATCTCCGTCAACATCTTCACCAGCACCATCTCATCTCAAACCCTAGTTCATCTCTTGTATCCAATCTTTGTATCCAAACCTCAAATTGGTACCTGTGGGTTGCTAGTAGTGTTGATTACTCCTTGTAGTTGATGCTAGTTGGTTTACTTGGTGGAAGATCATATGTTCAGATCCATTATGCATATTAATACCCCTATGATTATGAACTTGAATATGCTTTGTGAGTAGTTACGTTTGTTCCTGAGGACATGGGAGAAGTATTGCTATTAGTAGTCATGTGAATTTGGTATTCGTTCGATATTTTGATGAGAAGTATGTTGTCATCCCTCTAGTGGTGTCATGTGAACGTCGACTACATGACACTTCACCATTGTTTGGGCCAAGAGGGAGGCATTGGGAAGTAATAAGTAGATGATGGGTTGCTAGAGTGATAGAAGATTGAACCCTAGTTTATGCGTTGCTTCGTAAGGGGCTGATTTGGATCCATATGTTTCATGTTGTGGTTAGGTTTACCTTAATACTTCTGTTGTAGTTGCCGATGTTTGCAATAGGGGTTAATCATAAGTGGGATGCTTGTCCAAGTAAGGACAGCACCCAAGCACCGGTCCACCCACATATCAAATTATCAAAGTACCGAACGCGAATCATATGAATGTTATGAAAACTAGCTTGATGATAATTCCCATGTGTCCTCGGGAGCTCTTTCCTTCATATAAGAGTTTGTCCAGGCTTGTCCTTTGCTACAAAAAGGATTGGGCCATCTTGCTGCACCTTATTTACTTTTATTACTTGCTACTCGTTACAAATTACCTTATCACAAAACTATCTGTTACCGATAATTTCAGTGCTTGCAGAGAATACCTTACTGAAAACTGCTTATTATCATTTCCTTCTGCTCCTCGTTGGGTTCGACACTCTTACTTATCGAAAAGCTATGATAGATCCCCTATACTTGTGGGTCATCAGCTTGCGACGAAAGAAGAGCTCCAACCGACTTAAGGAGCAGCCACACGGGCCCATGGCGCGCCCAGGGGGTGAGCACCCCCTGGCCGTGTGGGGCCCTTGGGCACCATCTCGTGTTGATTCCTTTACCCAAAAATCACATATATTTTAGAAAAAATCATATTAAATTGTTGGGGTTATTTTGACCTATAAAAACCAAAAACATGTAGAAAACAACAACTAGCATAGGTAGGTCAATAGGTTAGTCCAAGAAATAACATAAAGTGCACCAAAATCATATATAATAGATGTTAATATAGCATGAATACTTCAAAAATTTATAGATTTTTTAGGGGGAAAGCCAAGTTCTATTCATCACAAACCACAAATCGGGCCGGGCTTCGGGCCAGGTCAAAAAAAAGCCCGATGCTAAAAACCCAGGCTCGAGCCCAGCCCGACCCAGCCATCGGGCCTACAAATCGGCCCGAGCCTGAGAATGCCTGACACGGCCCGGTCGGCCCGGCCCAACTACGGCTTAAAACACGTTTTGTGCAGGCCTGAGCCCGGACCGACCTGCCCGTCGGGCTCAGTTTCCAGGCCCGAGCTCGGCCCGATGGCACACTTGGTCTTAGCCCGGCCCGGGATTTTCGGGTCGGGCTGCCCATGGCCAGGTCATGGGATTGGCCAAACCAGACATGGCGTCCCTGACCCAGCGAATACGTATCAGTTCTTGACCATGTCCGCTAGTAATTTGAGCCCGCCTATAATCCTTTTCCCGGTAGTGAGTGCTTGCAGTCCTCACTAGGTGGTCTACGGATGTGGGTGTAGTTTTTGTGTTGTTCCTGTGTTCTTTGTACTACCATGGCATGGTGGATAGATCAAAAATTTCCTGAAAAAACGTAAGAATTTTTTTGGAGAATGTTTTTTCTAGGGAAGTTTTTTAAGGTTTTTTGGGGGAAGTTTATAAACAAGAAAAGTTCACTGGAGCGGAATGAAACATGTGTAGTACTCATCCCAAAGGTCAATAACCCGGAAAGAATGAAGGATCTCAGACCCATCAGTTTGTGCAACGTGGTATAGAAGCTAGTGTCAAAAGTGTTGGCAAATCGATTGAAAATGATTTTGCCCGAGATTATAGCCCCGAACCAAAGTGCTTTCGTTCCGGGTCGGTTGATTACAGATAATATTTTGCTAGCTTATGAGGCGACACACTTTATGCAGAATAGGAGGTATGGTGGGGTGGGATATGTGGCGTTGAAGTTGGATATGAGTAAGGCTTATGACAGGGTCAAGTGGGATTTTTTGGAGGCTATGATGTCAAAGATGGGGTTTTCTGAGGAATGGGTTAATTTAATAATGAAATGTTGTCGTACGGTGAAGTACAAATTTAGGGTTAATGACATGCTCACGGAGGAAATCACGCTAGGTAAGGGTCTTCGATGGGGTGATCCTATCTCCCCTATTTGTTTCTGTTTTGCGCCGAGGCTTTCTCATGTCTACTGAATAGTGCTGAGATGAATGGTCAGCTAGAAGGGGTAAAGATTTTTCAAAATGCGGCGAGCTTTAATCATCTACTGTTTGCAGATGACTATTGATTCTTCTGAAGGTCTCAGAGGAAAGTACACTTCATTTGCAACATATTCTAAATTTGTATGAGGATTGTTCGGGGCAGACAATCAATACGGACAAGACGTCAATCATGTTCAGCAAGAACACGAAAGAAAGAGATAGGAGAGGTATGATGAACAACATGGGGCTGCAAAAGGAGACTTGGAATGAAAAATATTTGGGCCTGCCGGTGTTTGTGGGTCACTCCAAGAACAAAGTGTTTGCTTATATTAAGGACCGCGTGTGGAAACGGATCCAAGGATGGATGGAGAAAATGTTGAGCAAGGCTGGGAAAGAGATACTGATTAAAGCATGTGCACAAGCTATTCCGACATACGCGATGTCAGTTTTTGATTTTACTAAGGGGCTATGTGAACAGATGACAGCCATGATTTGTAGGTACTTCTGGGCGCAGCAGGACCATGATAAGAAAATTCATTGGCTGTCAGCAGAGAGACTTACTTTACCGAAGAAAGATGGAGGTTTGGGCTATAAAGATCTGCATATTTTTAATATGGCAATGTTGGCAAAGCAGGGATGGTGGCTGCTCCAAAACCCGAATAGTTTGTGCGGGCGAGTTCTGAAGGCAAGGTACTTTTCAGATACTCTAGCGATGCACGGGTCGAAGATGGTGCATGTGTCCCAAGCTGTATGGCCGGGCGCTGCTCCTAACTTTATCCGAGACTTGATTGCCGGGCACAGTGGTTAATTGAAATGAAATTTCATTTTTTTTTTATTTTTTTGAGGGAAGAAATGAAATTTCATAGTTGAAAAAGAAAGAAAAGTACAAATGTCCTAAAGTTATGGGCCAACGGCCTGTACCCTTGCTTGTGAACGGCGCACATACTAGTTAGGCCCAACGCAACCCTCCTGAAGTCCTCCTCTTTCGCAGCCCGGCCTTCTCACCACGAGCACGACGCCGGCGACGAGGACCGCCGCCGCCGCCGAACCCTGCCCAAAGCGAGGCAGCCGACGAGCCGGCGGAGATGCTGCTGGAGGAGCTGCTCCGCTGCCAGATCCAGGAGTGGTACCCGGCGTTCCGGCGCCACACGGTCCCCACCGCCATCATCCCGCTCCCGGCTGCCTTCCTCCGCTACCTCGCCGGCCGGACCGCCTACCCCGACCCCGACGAGGGCGATCAGGGGCCGCTCCCCTTCGTCCTCCCGACGCTCACCTCCGGCCGCGCGCCCTTCCCGCCGCTCCAGGGCCACTTCCCGGACCCCGTCTCCCTCCTCGACCGCGACAACACCGACCCCCTCTTCGGCGACTCCGACTCCGACGACGAGGGCGAGGGCCTGCTCCCGCCCGCGTTCCCGGAGCTCGAGGCCGCGGTGGACGCCGCCATCGCCGACCTCGGCGGGGCCGCGCTCCCCAAGCTCAACTGGAGCGCGCCCAAGGACGCCGTCTTCATGGCCGCCGACGGCACCGTCCGCTGCACCTGCTTCGCCGAGGTCGCCATGCTGCTCCGCGCCTCCGACTGCGTCGCCCACGACCTCGTCTCCGCGCGCCCCTCCTGCCAGGACTTCGTGCGCGCCAACCGTGTTCGACGGAATGCCGCAGAGGGTAGTCTGAGTGACCCTGGTGAGAACTGCAGCGAGGTAGGTGCCCGCGGCGGTGGGAGTGATGCGCCGGAAGAGGATGCTGAGCAAGAAAGCAGTGATGATGCCCGCGGCGGTGGGAGTGATGCGCCGGAAGAGGATGCTGAGCAAGAAAGCAGTGATGATGATGAGACTTGGGTGGACGACGGGTTCCAGTACTACCTCGCGCTCCGCAAGTGGTACCCAGGCCTCCGCCCCGAGTCGGAGTTCCGCTGCTTTGTGCGGGGGCGGAAGCTGGTCGGTGTGTCGCAGAGGGACCCGTCTGCCTACTACCCTTCTCTGCCTGGGTGGAGCGCTGAGGTACAGCCCAAGATCGAGGATTTCTTCGAAGAATTCATCGAGCCACAGTTTGCTTCAGAGAATTACACGTTTGATGTGTATGTGAGAGCCGATGGTCGGGTGAAGCTGATCGACTTCAATCCTTGGGGCGGCTATACCCTGCCGCTGCTGTTCACATGGGAGGAGCTTGAGGAGGAGCAGAGAGCAGAGGACGAGCTGGAGTTTCGAGTGGTGATGCAGCAGGGTGCGGTGAGGCCAGGGTTAATGACAGCAATTCCGTATGATATGCTGGATTGGGGGGATGGCAGTGGCTGGGATGTGTTTCTGAAGAAGGCTGGCAATGAGCTCGACAGACAGATGGCATCATTAGGTGTGGATTCGTAGTTACGGCCTACAGCAAGGTGCTCGAGTGCTCCAGTAGGTGAACAAGTGAAGTGGTGGCTCTTGGTAATGTTTCATCTGTCGAACACTTAGAAGTAACAGTTTTCTTCAGATTGTGATGCAACCTCATGGTACTTGTTTTTCTGTTTCCCGGGACTTTGTAATGCTAAGTTGCTAGTATGGGATTACCTCTTGTTGCTTCATTTCAGTTATATCTTCAGATATTTACAGAAACGTATTTGTAGTGGAGTTTGTGGCCCATGGCTGAAATTGCAGCAGATCTCTTATATCTCTTAAACATGAATACACCCCCTATATTTCTTTGCTGCTTCATATGTACCTGCTTGTATCTATCTATTTATTTTGGCATTTCAACTGAGAATTGAGGCAATGATATATAGGATGATTTTTTGGTCAAAAAGGTCTTAACTTTGAACTCTCCCCCGGTTCTCATTTCAACTTTGAACTCTGCAACGGTCCGGTTTAGGATCCTGTACTCTTAATGTCGTTTGACTGAATTTAACCCTGGTATTCGCCACGAGGCGGACGCGTCACCCAGTTCGGGGCCTACTTGGCATTCATTCTTTCTCCCCAAACATTGCCACAAATCCAGTTGTTGATGGCACTCCTGTGAGTGAGTATGGGACCAAAGAGATATTTATGTGAGTTCCTTGATACCCCAGCCAAAAGGGATATATTGAATAATAGCCAGGTTATAGCCCGAGGCCCTGACATATATAGTCTAATACTCCCTCCGTCCCAAAATTCTTGTCTTAGATTTGTCTAAATACAGATGTATCAACTCATGTTTTAGTATTAGATACATTCGTATTTAGACAAATTTAAGACAAGAATTTTGGGACGGAGGGAGTACATTATTATGCGGTAGATGACCAACTTTATTCTCATCAACTTGAAATCGTCTAGGTGTTCAATACTTCAACTGTTCCAAGGGAAGTGCCTGATTCTTGGAAGATCTGTCCCTAGCAAAGACAATGTTTTACTCTTTGTACTGTTATAAACTTCTTTGATTCCTGAAACAAGTGACTGTACTAGACAGTTAAAGATCTAGTAATTTAGTTGGCTGTATACTTGCTTGTGCTATACAATTTCTGTGAGCTACTAAGCTTATCCTGTAAGGTGCTCAACTGCCTTATAGCTTATAGATAAGTCTGAAGCTATTTTGGGCAACCAAACTAACAAGTCATGAGCTGCTCCCTAATTGTGGCCCATTTGCATGCTTTGAATCTATTATGGCAGGGCTGTTCTGTTTAACGTTAAGCCCGAATAAGCTGGCTGTTTGGTTCAAAGTCCTAACTTAACTGGTTAAGGTTACTTAAATAATAGGCCAAAGCTTAAATTCGGCCATATTTGCTTTGACTATGTTATGGCAGGGATGATGTCTATTTAACGTTAAGCCCAGATAAGCTAGCTGTTTGGTTCGAAGTCCTAACTTAACTTGTTATGCTTATTTAACTAATAAGGCCAAAGCTTAAATTGGGCCAAACAGGTCCCATTATAATCTAGTGCCAGTAGGCATGTCATGTACGCAACACAAAGCTTACTAGTATCATGTAGTCTTTGTTTTTGAAATTTCTGACGATGCCATGTTATATAAATTTTCTCCTTGAAGTGAATTATGATGATTGTTTTGGTATGGTTATTGCTTAACGAGGGTGCAATATACTTCTGTGTGCCAATTTTAACTGAAGGGTGAAAGAAGCGTTACTAGAAATGCTATCTTGGAGCTGAGGGTGCAGTGTCTCAGCAATGGCTGAAATCCTGATTCACTTGGTATCAATGACTTGCATGATGCACTGAATTTCTGTCCCATAACTGAAGAATTTCAGAGCTCGTTTGTAGAGTTAACGCTGACAAGGTAGAGTTAACGCTGCCTAGCGATTATTCACGAGCATATTACTACTGAATCCAAGTCTTGAACAGGTTATGTTTTGCAGTGCATGCTTGGACCTGAACCACAGGGGTACCTACATAAAAGTAACTGCGAAGCAACACGTACTTGGAGACGCGTTTTGATGGCTCCACGAGGTAAAGACTCTTGTCTATATAAATAACCTCAGTTGCATTGCATATCCTACTGTCAGTAGTATATATAGCCTGGACACCATTGGAATGCTGGCGTTACTCATCAGTAAGTAGCGAGTATTGACTATAGCTGCTTAGGGACAAGATGGTGGGTGGGTACGCGTGCCGCGGTCGGCAAAGGGGCAGCTAGCTAGCCTTGGTATCATAACCTGTAGCTGTACAGCCATTACAGAATTCAGATAGGAAAGAAAACCATTAGTGAATTCAGATAAGAAAGAAAGGACGGGATAATTCAGATAAGAAACACTAGAATATCGATCTGCAGATGCCTGGCTGCTCGAAGGATCAGCCCTACTTGTTTACTCGAACCCTAGCATGCATCTGCCTGATCGACGGGGAATAGTATAGGCGTGCAGCAGTACTTGTTTACTCGAACCCTAGCATGTATGTATAATTGTAGACGTCCTTGTCTAGTCAACTAGTCACGGAGATGGCTTATTATAGTACACTGTACGTCGTTTCCAATATGTATTCCTACAGCGAGGTGCACGGGGCTGAGCTCCGTCGGGTTGGGTTGGTAGGGAAAGACGATGTGGGTGCGTCGCACGTCCAGGGTTTATCAGTTTACTCGGGGGGGAGGGCTTTGTTTATGCTCCTGCAATAAGTGTGACACTTGCAGTGCCGAGCTCTGCTAGCTAGGCCATGTGAAGCTTTGAAAGGCCACACTGCTCTCATTAATTAGGGGGAATTTACCGGGTCGATCGTGAGCGCACGTCGAAGCTGGAGGCAGATCCTGATCCGCGTGAGATGTCCATGGGGTGTTTATCCTACGCATCGCCCGGCACAAGATATTCTTTTAAGGTACTTCCTCCGTAAACTAATATAAGAGCGTTTAGAATACTAAAAATAGTGATCTAAACGCTCTTATATTAGTTTACAGAGGGAGTACGTGTGAATAACAAACGATTTCCCATGTGCGTAGGATATGCATGCATGGATGGATGCTTCCGCTCAGTTTACTGCATGTCTGCATTTGGTCCAGTAGTTTTGAGCCACGTTTGTTAATGAAGGTGAAGTTCGTGTCCATACAAGAAATATATATTACAGTGAACACAAGAAACTATAATTTGCTTCCAGTGGAAGTAGTAGGAGATAGTTTCTTGTTTTGGATGTAACCATTATTGGTGCTCTGCTAGCAGGTACCTAAACCGGACCAATATTTTGTAACCTAAATATATAGAAGAAATATGTACTCTCGTACGGCGTACGGTTGATCAATATACCAGGGAAATAATTGAAGGTACCCTAGAAGAACCTACACATATTTTTGCTTGGCTACCTTACACATGGGCTAGCTAGCTACAGCTTAGCTAGCCATGGCAATGGAGGTTGAGAGGCTGCATTTATGGGAGCATGACATCCCAGCTAATTATTTGCATTGCAGTTCCCCAGCAAGCTGGCTTGTTTCATGCATGCTAACCTTCAATTGAATACAAGCTTGTCACAACGTCATCACCACCTTGTTTAACTAATGTAAACAGCATCAACTTGGCCTTGAATGCCACGTGAAGAGAGAGCCCGGATGTGGAGGAGTGTAGATTATGTGGCACTGGAACATGGGGGGAGGGGCTAGGGTTAGCTCCACTTCTACTACTACTACTTAATCACCTTACTTAGCTGAGCATAACAAGGGAATTAATCATGGGTCCACTGCTGTCTGTCTCCCTCTTTGCACTTGACCCCTATATTCCACTGACAGCTCAAGACCTTGCTGGCTCATTAAGCTCCACACTAGCGCCTACTCGATTAAGAAACCGCTCACTCTATATAAGTAGCCGCATGCTTGCACGTCTCATGCATTCACAGAGCTTAGCTAGCTAGCTGCCAAGAGCTGCCCTGAACCCTAGCTAGTAGTAGCTTCCCGGAACACCGTCACCAGTAGCTCGATCTCACCTAGGTAGGGAACAGTGACACAGAGCAGCAAGCTGCCTAGCTAGCCAATGGCGTGCAAGCGGGCCACCACGCGGGAGCTCCGGGCGATGTACGATGACGAGCCCTCCTCCATGTCCCTCGAGCTCTTCGGCTACCACGGCGTGGTCGTCGACGGTGATGATGAGGAGGGCGACACCGCCACCGCCCTCCCCCAGCTCTCCTTCGTCGATAACTTCAAAGGCGGGTGCGGGTCAGCAGCGGCGGACTACTACAGCTGGGCGTACAACGCCTCCGGTGGGACGCCCGGCGCCTCCTCCAGCTCCACCTCTTCGGTGCTCAGCTTTGAGCATGCCGGCGGTGCCGGTCATCAGCTGGCTTGTAATTCCAGCACAGGTGACGATGACTGTGCGCTCTGGATGGACACCATGGCCGATCAGCATGGCGCTGCCAAGTTTGGGTTCATGAACCCAGGGTCGGCCGATGTCGTCCCAGAAATCCAGGAGAGCAGCATCAAGCAGCCGGCCAAGTCTGCGCAGAAGCGCTCGAGCTCGGTAACTACCTACATCAGATTAATTTTTTTCTATGCATTCATGAGAATATGTTGTTACCTACACAAACTTTGCATCAAATCTATTTAAGTGAATAATCTGATCTGTGTTTATCTGTGAAGGGTGGTGAGGCGCAAGCGGCGGTGAAGAAGCAGTGTGGAGGAGGCAGGAAGAGCAAGGCCAAAGTTGTGCCTACAAAGGACCCTCAGAGCGCCGTTGCAAAGGTACATATACAGGCAGCATGGATCAATTTCTCCCTATTGTTGTGGTGGCAAGATTCTTTGCACTGCAAGAAAATTGCTTCGACGAAGCCGAACTAATCCAAGTTACTCGATCGATCATGGATCTTTAGGTCCGAAGAGAGCGCATCAGCGAGAGGCTCAAAGTTCTGCAGGATCTGGTCCCCAATGGCACAAAGGTGCGTACCATGATTTCTTCTCATGCCTCAGCACAGTTTTTGTGTGAAAAAATGACCTGGTCATGGTCATTAGTTGCTAATTTTCTGAATGAAACCAACTCGCGTAGGTGGACATGGTCACCATGCTCGAGAAGGCAATCACCTATGTCAAGTTCCTGCAGCTGCAAGTCAAGGTATGCGGCAATCGGTTATCAATGCGTCGACTACTCTTTCGACCCAATTCACTTCTATGAACTACATGCAGTCTCATGTCTGATGTATGAATTATAACCCGGTTCGTGCATATTCGGTGTGTTTGCGCAGGTGCTGGCGACCGACGAGTTCTGGCCGGTGCAAGGGGGGAAGGCGCCGGAGCTCTCCCAAGTGAAGACCGCCCTGGACGCCATCCTGTCTTCTCAGCAGCAACCCTAGGCCATGGATGCATGCATCCATGTTGAATTTTTTACCCAAGTTTTAGATGATCGCGGCACGTGTAAGATCAGAACAGAAAAGAGAGCACAAGCTCTGTAAAAATACATGGCAGATCATGTTTTTTGTTTCACTCCTTTTAGATCAATTCTCCTTGTTTTTTATGTGATCGGGATTTGAAGTTCCGATCACTGTAACTAGTCCAATAAAACTTAGAGGAACATGATGTTACACAGCTTAGTGAAACCTAGACAGGGTCCCGCCATCGCGTGCAACGAAAATAAAGTTGTTTCTATTGAAACATAAAACCCTCTTCTTCTTTTGCAGGGAACATAAGATCCTCTCCTTGATTTACAAGAACAACGCACGATCGGATTCATTGAAATGTTGTTATCTTGAGTTCTTCGAACTAGAAAACTGAGCTATGGGGATTTAGATCAAAGGGTATTTGACACCACATGAAAAACAAAGGAACTGTACAAAGTGGTTTGAATGCAAACCAATCCTCAGGAAAGAAAAAGAATCCCTAAGGATTCATTCACATTCTCTAAAAAAATCCCTTTGAAATTCCAAGGATCCAAACTAAACCTCAGGGGTTTGGATCCAAGTTCCTTTCAATCAAAGGAACCCTAAATCCTGAAATGGCAACAGGGAGCCTTCCTGAGATGAACGTAGTTTTTTTTTTTTTGAGGGATCCCCACACTTTATTAATTTGAACCAAAGATCAAAGGGATACAAAGTTTTTACAAGTTAGATGAAAGTAGTTAAAATCAATTTCGCGTCAATTGGGCGGCGGGCCTGAGTAGCATCCATCCATCCATGAATCGTGCAAACCTTATTATTTCACGGGGTCTAGATCTGAGATTGACAAATGAGCATTTGTCAGGGATCTTAATTAACTTTTTCGCAAACAAAAAGGGATCTTGGTTAACAAAGTAAATCGCCACAGAATTTGTATAGAGATTTTCTGCTACCAACATTTTCGCAAACATCGGAGATCGTGCGGCTACTTGTGTTTTCTTCTCTCCAGGTCAAACAGTTTTGTAATGCAACTGGAATTAATTGCAGTTAGTGCGTGATTAGAGGAGGCTCAAGACAACTCCTTAGGATGCGGCTGCTGATGATGCCATCATGTCTCACTAGAGTGGAGACAATTCCTCAACAACTAAAAGACATTGTTGCTGAGTAAAAAAATGTTGATCTAATTGCACCATCGTTTGCGACAAGCTGTAGTTTCTCGTGGTCTATGGTCACTGTTGAATCCGCGCAAGAATTTACCGTAAGAGTTAAATTTCACTTTTTACCCCTTTATTTGTCTGGAAGTGTCAAAAGTTACCCGGCTAAAAATTGTGTTTCTAATTTTACCCATAGTCATGCATTATTTCCACATGTTTCCCCCATCCCAACAGCCTCATGTGGAAATTCTCTTAATTCTACTGAGTGATTATAGTGTTGCTTTTTGATTCCTTAAATGTTCTTGAATCCCGAATTCGCAATTTCATTTCATTTATCATATATTTTAAAATTGTCTTCCACTTAATTTAGTTACCGATACGAAGTTAATTAATTAATCATGGAAAAATTACATACTTTAGATTATAATTAATACAGTCTTTTGGAACAAGTGCCCCTCAAGGTGGTGTTAAATGAGCAATATGTGATTTTAAGAAAGTAATAACTAATTTCCAGTGTCGATAAAGTGGTCTCGAGATGTCAGGATGGGGAAGGTTGGTAAAATGGTACAATATCTGGAATAATTCACAACTAGAGAGGTAAAAAGAGGAAGAAAAACTCAAAAAGGGGTCATCTTTATTGTAGCAGTTAGTTGCAAATAGGAGTTGAGAAGTGGCATTTTACTCAAAATAACAAGGTAGAGAAAAAAATTCCCATTCATGCCGGAATCGAGTTGTTTTCTGTGCATTTGTTGCGTTCCAAATGACCCGACGACAGCATTTTTCTTAGAAGCTGGTCAGAAATAACTGAAATGCTCGATGTAGAAAGTTAAGAACTAAATGAAGGAAGCATCCAATAGCAGTATGAAAATACGTACAACTTTCCGAAAAAGACAAAGCAAGAAAATTGTCACTTTCTAAACTACTGAAACTCGCGCTTGAGAATGGTAAACTGAAACTTGCAGTTAATTATCACTTTCTAAAGTTTGTGTAAGAATTTGAGGAAAATTATGATCATTTGATGTAGAAAAAATGATGATATTCATCCTGTATACCACATAAATCTGAGATAATTAGAATGCTGGATGAAGAAACTTGAGAGCTAGATGGGAAAAAACAAGGGTGCATTAGGTGCTCTAAAATGCTTCTTCTGAATAAAAGAAAGAGATTGTAGCTGACGATCGCACCTATTAATGCTAATAAGTGCACGACAACACATCATCAGATGCTTGACATGTGGAACCGACTGTCATTTACGTCATCCATCACGAGATAACCGATCCGATTATGATAAACAATGTCGTTGAAATGCTGCTAATCCCTAATCAGTGCGGTATAATGATGGCCAGGAAGGCAGGAAATGATACAGGGAGATGCTGCGTCATGCAACTGGTCGGTGCCTTGAATGCAGAAAAGAAAAACAGTGATCATGTCATGTGGTCCTAAGATCCAGAGATTTCTAGGTTCCAATCGTGCAAAACCAAGGTCAGATCACGGTTTCGGCCATGTGAAAACTCCATTACTCTAGTTGTTGACAACGGGTGCAATATGCAATATAATGCACAAGCCAAACAAATCAGAATGAAGATCCAAGCATGGTTGCCATGAAGCAAAGTCAACACTGTCCCATGATTTTAGCTTCACAAGATGTTTTGTTTCCCTAGGAAAATATGAATCGATTGATGTTTCATGCATCATATCTCAACAATTAGGGACATTACAAGAAATATTTTACCAGCAGTTTCCCACACATTTTCCCTCACAAAAAATACTTTACCAGCAGTTTCCCACGCATTTTCACTCACAAAATATTTACTGGCAGTATTGTGCTTCGGAGGTTCTAAAACATACTCCCTCCGTTCGGAAACACTTGTCCTAGAAATGGTTGTATCCAGACTTGTTTTAGTTATAGATACATCCATTTTATCCATTTCTAAGACAAGTTTTTCCGAACGGAGGGAGTAGGTGTCATGTGTGTGTTTCTGTGGGCATGGCAGTCTGTCCTGTGTGAGGTCACATTCCAGCAGAATAAAATCTAAAGATTCTTGCACACCATCTAGTACTTTATGCATTATTCTCATTTCCCAGTCCATTCCCATGTGACTTTCGAGCATAAATCTTAAAAATTTAAAACCATCAATACCGAGAATTCATGGCACCCTATGTCATAAACAATTTGATTGAACCGATGCCAAGGAGACGTGAGGAGCATTACGGCATTACCTTCCTCGCAAACTTCAAGTTGCTTTCTCTCCTCTGCAACAACAAAATAATCAATAAAATCACATGAATTTAATGCACATAACTTGCCCATTATTTCTTTTCTTCTCTTGTTTTCTTCAGAATCAGATGCCCATCTTCCTTTGCAGCACACTAGAGTGGAAACCAATGAATGCCATTGATGTAATTTTGGACTAAACTCTAGCACTTTTGCCATCCTCTGTAGTAATGGCAAAGTAATAATACTGAGATAACAAAAAACTGAAGCGAACTGCCTAGAGAATTACACCATTATAGAGTCAAGCGCAGAAAAGGGACTCCTCTGATCACATGAAGGGACATGTATCTTCCTTATGGTATTAAGCATTTAAGCCATCTTCACAGGAAACAAACCTGAATTGCATTGTTGCTCCTGATTACCATGACTTCCAAGGTTCTTACATGTCATGATTCTGAAAACACAGGCTGCTCACCATAATTCTGACTATGAGATTTTGTGCAGAGACTACAACAAACCAGCATTTGCAGCTTAGATGAACTATTTACATGATGAGAACCTATGGTACATGAAACAGATGCCGCCGAACTAATCTAGGATCCAGAATTTCTGACCATTTATTCCTCAAGAAGACTCTGGACCATTCACAGCATCAGGAGCAGTAGCAGACTCGATTAGCCTCTCGAAATCAACAATGGTCGACTGAAAATTGAACTGATACCCGCTTTGCATCCATGATTTTATACACATTGTAGCCTGCATGCTACTAAGAGGAAGGCAGTACTGCTGCTTGTGGATACTGTCCCCTTTGCTTGTGAAAAGTTCTTCAGGATCCAACGATGTCCCTTGGATTGCCAAAAAGTCACGGGCCATCAACGAGAGCCGTGGGTAACGGGAGGAGTGCCCCCTCCACCATTCAAGAGCATCAGTGGAAATCGGTGCGGGGGGCTCCGCAAGATACTGAGTGAGCTCATCAGCGGCAGTGCTCATGCTGACACGACGGCGCTTACGGATAATCTCTTCGGCAAAGGAGAACGCACCACCATCCTCGGTGTTGTCTTGTTGGGTGTTGTAGCCATTTCCGGGAGCTTGGAAGATGCTGCTGTAGTCTCTGACGAAATGGTCCCTTGCGTCCTCCAAGTTGCTGGCGGAGTTGAGGGCTTCAGGGATGAGCTCCCCTTTGATCCTTGGATCAAGAATTGCGGCCGTGAAGGTGTAGATGTTGTAAGCTTGAGATGTGAAGTCACGAGCCGTCTTGGACATGTCTCTGGCGATTTTCTCAAACAATTTCTGGTGGCTGCTATCACGGCAGGCATTGATCAAATCAAAGACATGGTCCATGAAGAAGAAGACCAGCCCAACAGTTGGTAATTTGCAAGTACAAAGGTTGGTCGTAGTTTTATAGAATGGCTCAAGGTACGGGTGCAATGAATTCAACACTGACTTCTCCTCGTCACTCAGAACCCAGTCCCTCGGACCAAAACTGTCTTGAAACTTCTTGATGGCGTTATCCATCGCATTAGGGGCCTGAAGAAAAAACATTAAAAAACGTGAACAAAAGAAGTAACAACCGTGATGGAAAATAAGATGCAGGCATGGACTGTGCAGTACCTTATTTACTATGTCGAGCACATTGTAACTGCCGTTCCAATTTGCTGAATGATCAAGAGGGAATTTACATGGGCCTTCCTGGTAAACTTCAGTCCAGTGCTTAAAATCCACCATCATCTCCTGGTTCGAATTGGTCTCGAGGATAAACTCGCGGGCCTTGGACAGCACAGGCTTCACATTTTGCAGGCCATCTTCTATGATAACCTCTAGTGCCTTTGCGGCACAGGGGATGTAGCAGAAGGGGAGCTTACGGGACTCGAGCTCCCGCCTGAGCTCTTCACAGGCATGGATGGCATGCTGGCTGTTATTATGCGTGCAAGCAAGGATTTTCAAGTCAATGTTAAAATCCTGCAAGACAGCCAACAGAACTCGCAGAATGTCAGCACCGGTGGAGTGGCACCGAACCCGGCACACGTCAAGCAGGAGTTTCTGCGAGACCCAGCTCTCGTCGATCCAGTGGCACTTGACAGACAGGTACGCTATCTGCTCATAGGAAGTCCAGAAGTCAAGGGAGATGGACAGCCGTGACCTGACGCGCTGCAGGGACGCCTTGACATCCTCCTTCATGCTCTTGAACACCTGCAGGGTGATCTCCTGAGCCTTCTCCTTCGGCCAGAGCCTGACGGCCGGGTTCAGATACCTGCAGCTGTCGACAAACGAGCTGTCCTCGAGGGTGGAGGGAGGGAAGGAGGAGCCGATGAGCCACCGAAGGAGCAACCAGTTGACGTAGTCGACGTCGACCGCCGGCTTCGCGCTGGGCTGAGCGCGGACGGCCCGCGCTTTCGCCTGAGCCTGAACAGACTGAACCTGAACCTGTGCTTGCGGCTGAGGCTGAGGTTGCGGGTGAGCTCGCACCGGGGCCTGCGGCTTCTTGCTCCTGGCAAACATGCCGGAGATGGCACTCTGGGCAGGATTTTCGCCCTGCAGATGCAGGTGGTGATCGGCGAGCTGGTCGTAGCCCGGGTGCCGGTTGTTCAGGTGCTTCCCCAGATTGCCTGCATCACAATTGGAACCGTTGTGAAAGGGATGTTAGTTAGTATTTCCTCCCTCCGGTGATCCGGTCACAAATATAAGATGTTTTGGATATTTGAATATGGACTACATACGCACTGAAATGAGTTAACAAACACGCTGAAACGTGTCTACATAGTACATACATCCGATTCAGAAAAGAAGTTTATACTCCCTCCGCCCCTAATTACTTGTCTTAGATTTGTATACAATGTTTTAGTGTGGGATACATCCGTATCTAGACAAGTAATTTGGGAAGTAAGTAATATGGAGGAAATGTGTTCTAAAGTAATTTGGGCATGTAATCAATGCGCAGACTGACGGTGTTCTTGCTGCGTTCTGAAGATTTCATTCAGTAAAAAAAAAGATTGGGTTTGGGTCATCGGGTGTGCGCTTGCGGCTTGCTTACCGGTGGCGGTGGTGAGGCAGTAGGACTTGCCGCAGAGGCGGCAGGCGCGGGAGCGGCCGTCGGCGGCGGTGTCGAAGAAGGCGAGGTAGAGCGACTTCATGGTCTTCTTCTTCCTGGGCCTGGCGGCCTCCGCGCCGTCGCCGGCGGCCGGCAGGAGGGTCATGTCAGCCATCCCGGTCACGGTCGGTCGACGGAGCGCGGCAAGATTGGAGCCGGCGGCGGCGGGCGGGGCGGGGAGCCGAGGCGCCGAGGACGGTAGGGGGCGGCCGGGGCCGGGGCTGGAGCCGAGGAGGACGGCGCGGCGCGGCGCCGATCTGGGCGGGTGGGGAGCTAGGGTTTGGTTTGGGCTCGGGCTCAGGCTCGAGCTCGGTGGTCGGGGTCTGGGTCGGAACCAAGGGGCGGCTCGAACGCCAGCCGGCTCCCTCAGCAGCTGGCGCGTGCGTGCGAGCTGACTGTCGCCAATCTTTTTTCTATATCTCTTTTCTATTTTTAACACAAGACAAAAAAACCATGTCATTTTCGTCGGTCAATTAAAAGGAATGGAGGAGCTTCAACTGCTGTAAACCCTAGCACATTACCTCGCAGAATATGACAGCAACACAACTCGTCACCGTGCACCGGCCAACGTGGCTACCTCGCACCAACACGCATCAACTACAGCTTCGATTTCGATGCCAAGGTTCGCAAGGGGGGAGACGCGGGGCTCACGCCGACCGAGCCCTCCGCAAACGGCCATCGAGCACTGCCTGGACTTACTTCACCGTAGCTTCGACTCCACGACAACGACAAAGAGAGCCAACAATTAATGGAAGGGCATGTTGGATGCCCGGATAGCCGATTGCTGAAGCCCAAGTTGCGGCCTAAACTCATCTCAAAGGCATCGTAGCTGCCAAATAGGTCTCGGCGGCGTCTGACATATCCCTCCAAGGCCAGAGGGGGGGGAGACAATTCCATGTGATGCTTTTGAGAAAACTCCAAACACCAAGTTGCTTTTGCTCCGTCCCTTCTCGTGGCATGTACGAAATTTTGCTTCTTTATTCTTTGAAAAGCCAACTTGAGAGGCGGGTTCTGGAAAACCCATAAACTTGAGAAAGTTTTTTAGGGGAAAGTTTTCATTTCGGATCAAATTTGTTCATTTTGCAATACAATGTTGTTTATTACAAGCTAAATAAACGGATGCTGAATTCAGCAGCGTGCATGTATCACTACGCCAATGAATTAATGCGTAGACTAGACGGTGTTCTTGATGTGTAACCTTAAGTAAAAAGGATTGGGGGGTGGGTGGGTGCTCTGCTTACTGGTGGCGGTGGTGAGGCAATATGTCTTGTTGCAGAGCCTACAGGCACGGTTCTTGCCGTCGGCGGCGGCCTCGAAGAAGGTGAGGTAGAGTGACGTCATGGTCTTCTTCTTCTTGGGACTCGCGGCTCCTCCTCCGACCTCCGCGCCGTCCCTAGTGACCGGCAAGAGGGCTATATCAGCCATCCCGCCTAGTCGATGGGTGGAAAAATTGGAACCGGTTCTCCGATTCAATTTCCTCTCCTCTGCTCTGCTCTGCCTTGCACCGTGGCGAGCCGACGGCAGGGAGCCAAGCCACCGAGGACGGAAGGGGGAGGCGGGGACGGGTTGGGGTTGGGGCTGGGAGGCGGAACCAAGGAAGACGGTGTGGTGCCGATGGGACGGGGGAGGAGGGAGGGTGGCTTATAGACAGGGTTTGGGCTCGGGCTCAGGCTTGGTGGTTGAGGTTTGGTTTGGAAGGGGCGGCACGAACGCCGGCTCCCTAGCAGCCAGTGTGTGTGAGTTGGCATGCACTAATCTTGTTTCTATTTTATAACAAGACAAGAAAAACATGCCTTTTGTTAATTAAAAAAATTGATCCTAAACGGTCACATACCCTGCCACATCACCGTCGCGGAATATGAAGCAAAAAACTCGCCGCTAGCTGACCTAGCTACCAAACACACGCCAACGACATCTCAGATTTCGATGACAAGGCTCATAAGAGAAAAATAAAGGGCTTGCGCCAACCGAGTGCTCCGCAAATGACCATCGAGCACGTGTCGATGTCGCCATCTGGACTCGTTCCATCACACATGAACTTGAAAGTTTATATACAAGTCCAGAGATGTTGGCATCCATTCATTTCCTCTTCTTTGATGATGATCGCCTCTAGATCATGCCCAGCGACAGTGTGAAGATCGGGAAGAGGATCTTGGGCGGTGGGATGTCGCGAAAATCATAGAGCACTCCCCTCCCCCCCACCCCCACACATACACCTTATGTTCGAGTGTCGGGGGAGGCAATGCCCCCCTCACCTGTGTGTCACCGTGCTATATTTATGTATTTTTTTTGTTTACATCACTTGATGGACGCGGTTTTTTACCATCTTGTCCCATTCACCCCCCGCCCCACCCTTATAAGGACAGATTGACAAACTCACTAAAGACGTACACAAAGCAGCCAACTGGAAGCTGAGGCAACGAAGGCTAGTGTCGTCAACGAGATGGTAAAAAACCGCGTCTCAATGCAACTCACAAGTAGCACTGCACATGGTAGTAAAGCTCATAAGAACATGAAAACATATTAGACTGAAACAATGGACAAGCAAATGTAATCTACCTAACTCTAGCAACCATGAAAGACTAGTTAACTTAGGACTATTAGGGCTTTTCCCCCACCTTATGTTAGAGCGCTGGAGGGGGGCATTGACCCCCTCCCCTGTGTGTCACCGTGCTATATTTATGTATTATTTGTTTACAATTGATGGACGTGGTTTGTTACCATCTCGTTCCGTTCACACCGAAAATCTCACCGTTCTTTCGCCCATTGAGATGAGTGTTGCATGCAGACCCGGACGAGGTGGGTCAGGAGGCTGCTCTTGAAGCTAGGGTTGCCGACCACGACCAGCAGATCGCCAACCATTGTGTCTAGAAATAACAACATCATGTGAATTGATATGTCTAGAAATAGGTTTTTAGTGTTCAAGACCGAACAAAAGTCCTTCTGGTTCCATACTCTAAGTTCTAGGCAAATGGAAACAAAGCGGTGTGTTAGCCATTCCCATTCTTAAGTACGTTGAAGGCGGAAACTAAGTGCTCAATAAATATCATGTATATAGAGTGCTTGATTCCATCGTGTTTTATTAATTAAGTATCAGTCCCGCTTAATCAAAGTCCCACTTGAATCCTAGATCCAAGTGTTCAATATACGGAACTTGTCTAAGTCATTTAGTCTCGTCGGACCAAGTACCCGATAAAACGGTAGTAAAGTGCATAATTGAGTTAGAGCCCCTAACTCGGGATTGTCTACCTTCTTGTAAAGTCATATAAAATGTTGCAACAAAGCACTAAAAACATTTATGGGAAATGATGCCATAGGGACTACTTGTAGTTTACAACACTGGTTAAAGTCCTTTTTTCGTAGTCATCAAGTAAATTCCATGTTGGATGGAAGTGCTTCGTAATTTCCCCATGCAATTTGTGTGAAGAAAACAACAACTTCATGTCAAGTGCTAAAGTTATTCTGGTTTGATACCCTAAGTACCGGGCAAGCGGAAAGAAATGCACTAGTAAATACTCTCTCCTTCCCATATAAGGCGTGTTTGACTTTGCATGGTCTTTGATGCATGATTTTGACCATTAATGTATACCAAAGTACACGGACTGAACATCTCTAAATTGCATTGGCGTATTTGTCTTGCAAAACAATTTGATTTCATATGTCTATGTACTAGTTTTGTAGACATACAATAAGTGAAAAACCATAGTCAAAGTTGCATGATAAAGATCAGAAAAAGTCAAGTGCGCCACTAAATGGTATAGCTTTGTGATTTCCCCATACAATTTGTGTGAAGAAAATAACAACATCATGTCAAGTGCTATGTTAGAACCCAATGTTTAGTGTTCGAAACTGGATAAAAGTCCTTCCGGTTAGATACCCTAAGTACCGGGCAAGCTGAAAGAAAGTGCACCGGTAAACAACATCTAAATGAGGCCAAGGTCCTTTGAGTTCGATCGCTTAAGTACGCCGCAGGTAGAAACAAAGTGCTCAGTAAATATCATGTATGTATATAGAGTGCTTGATTCTATCGTGCTTGATTAATTAAGTATTAGTCCCGCTGAACATCCACCACATGTCACCAAAATAGGAGGGGGGGTTTTCTTTTGCATGGCCCCTTCTTGTAACATGTACACATTTTACTATCCAAATTTGGCAGATTTTTTTACAGAAAATGATGGATTCTATTTTTGCCAAAAAAAATTATTTGGATGAGCAATTTGAGATAATCATCATCCTTCTGAAGTTATTAGGTCCAAATTTGACATATTTTCTAACAGAGGGGATAAGATAGAGGAGAGAAAAGAGAGATGAGTGAGAAAGAGAACATAAGAGAGAAGAGAGAAAAGAGAAAGAGAGAATAATATGTGTTAATTAGTACTCTATAGTTTTTGATATGCCAAGCTATATATGCCCGATGAAGATTCAGAAAAAGAACAGCCCGGTACACGTAGCTCTCGCTTGCGCAGGGTACAAGTTGGAAGTGAGTATTGGTGAGTGGGCCCGGCCGCTCCGTTTTGAACATCACATGGTAACAGCCGTCGGCATACAAAGCTGTGGGGTTTTACGACTGAAGAAACCCTCAAAAGTTCTCCGGCAAAAACAAACAAAAAAAAACCCTCAAAAATCCTCTGAAGCTGGGGTTTCCCTTCGTAATAAAATCCTCTGTTGCTCGGGAGGTGTTGCCACAAGGCTGGAAGAACATGTCGATTCTGTCTGTCCATCAGACAAGACACACATTTTCGGCTGTCGAAAACAGAGACAGTGTCATCATGGGTCCCTGCATTTTTTTCTCTTGTTTGCTGCAGAGCTGGTGAAACTATGCAAGAAGAGAGATTTGTGGCAAAAATAAAAGGAAAGAAAAAAGATGTCTGTCTGTATGTGCAAGGCTAGCAAGCAGAGGACTTGCAGGTTCAGATACAACTCGCCCGGAGATGTTGCCATCCATCCGTTAAGTCATCTCCTCTTCTTTGACGACGACGATCGCCTCCAGATGACGCCCAGCGGCAGCGCGAAGATCGGGAACGGGATCTTGGGCGGCGGCACGCTGCGAGTTTCGATCAGATCAGTACAGTCAGAGCAAGAAGTGGATTTGGTGTCAGGAAAGAAAATGCAGTGGTATTTGGCTCTGGTGCGCTTACTGCAGTCGTATGGTCTCCACCTGGGTGAGCTCCGCCTCCACGGCCCCGTGCCGCGCCGTCGCGTGCTGCCGGACGGCCAGCACCCGGCACCCCAGCCCGCCCACTCCCTCGTACGGGCCCGGCGACCTGACCGTCAGTCACGAGAACACACGCAAATTCAGACTTCAGAGTTGAGACGACGAACTGAATCTATCTGCTGCTTACCCGTACCCGTAGAGGAAGCTCTTGTCGTGGAGGCCGACGACGAGCGTGGACGCCCGGAGCTGGCCGACCGCCGCGGCCACCGTCTCCGCGAGCTCCCCCTCCCGCACCACGATCTCCACCATGGCCTCCGCGACGCCGTCGCAGAGGTCCCTGAAGGCGAGCGCGAGCTGGAACCCGCGCAGGCGGAGGCGCCGACGCCGGCGCTTGGAGCGGGCCGGCGCGCACACGTGGAGCAGCGCGATGGAGTCGCCGGCCCGGATGAAGTTGCGCACGGCCCACTGCAGCGCCGCGCGCGACGCCGGGGCGTCCTCCACCACCACCACCACCCGCTGCCTCTCCATGGCCAGCCAACTCAAGAAAGAAAGAAGATGGGACAGTAGCTTCTTGGTAGCTGGGTAGCCAGCTAGAGTTCGTTTCAAGAATGGAGAAGGGGTCGTTGGGACCAGGGGTAGGGGTAGGGGGAGGAGGGAGGGAGAGGGACCCCTAGCTTAGCTAAGCTTGGCTGGGGGGAGTGGTTCAGGGCGTCACTTTAGGAGGGGATCTTTAATTAAATTAATTTGCTATCTCCTGGATAGCAAATGCGTTTGATTTGATTTGCTTTCTCGTGTGCTTCTTCCGGACTTTCTGCCGACCGGACCTGACCGACCAACCTTCCCTTCCCTTCCCTTCCCTTCCCTTTAAAACAAGCACAAGCAGCAGCTTCATTCTACTCTAGTTCTAGTTCTAGGCCAGCCTCACAACACGCAAACCGGGACGCAAACCAGATGCGGTCCTATCTTCTTCCTGTGATGCATACAAAAAGTATGCATGCATGATACGCGTCCACTACTACTACCAATACAACAAACCAAACAACGAAAGCGCTGGCCCAACCGATTATCTACCCTCGCCATCAACAAAACACACACAGCCGGATCTACTGCCTGCCATCAACAAACACACGCGGATTCGTATTGCATTTATCTCCTCCTGTTCAATACAACCAAGTCGGGACACAAACAAGGATGATGATGTTTTACCAGGACGAGGAAACGCCACCAAAGGAAACCAAAAACACGACTAAAACTTGCTCCAATTCTTATCTCAAACTCTCTGTTTAGATCACTACTTTTATTCCTGTTTCGCGATATATCCCTCTTGGTCTACTCCCTCTGTAAAATTGTAATTCTTCACAGAGGGAGTACACAAGAGGTGGTAAAGTGCAATCTAGACTATAGAGTCTAAGCAAAACAAAGGCCAAAAAGATACTAACTGGACCCAACAAACAATGAAAGCGCCGGACCGACTTTTTCCATATCCCCAACAAACCAGACACAATTTTTTTTTTCTTTTACACTTGCCTCACAGCACCAGGTGTCCTTTTCAGTCCAACCAGGAGGGGACAGAAAGGAGACCAGGAAGAGAAGCAGGCGGCACACAAGAAAGAAACCAAGACCGAAATAAAAAAAAACTTGTCATCAGCTCTAGATTCTGTTTACAACGGTTTCTTCTGCTCAATTCCGGTACAAAACAGTTGGTAAAATACAGCTAGAATGTATGTATTGTAAAACAAAACCAGACAGGCACAATGGGTGATGAGATAAGAGCCCAACACTGCTCACCAGGCATGAGATAGATCGGCGTCCTATACAACCACATCTCAGACTCGCAGTACAATCAAGATACACAAAGTCTACACAGCAGCAGCCACCCCTGCTGGGTGGGGTGGGTAGGGTCCGACCAAGGGACAAGCCAAGTCGCACTTATTTGCAGAACGGGAGCAAGAGAGATGAGCTGTAGGTGCCAAGTGAAGGGGCTACAACACCGGTGTATTATGACGGATGGCCAGCCCGGGGGGCAGTATCATCAGCCTCTTCCATATGAACCGCCTCCCCCACGCTGAGGGTACGAGTCTTCCTGCCCGCCACCCCTCCCATAGCCTCCTCTGCCACTGCCGCCACCATAGTAGTTATCCTGCCCGCCACCACCCCTTCCCATGTTTCCATGGCCTCCTCTCCCACCACCGTAGTAGTTCTCCTGGCCGCCGCCCCTTCCCATGTTTCCATAGTCTCCTCTGCCACCGTAGTACGACCCACGGGAACGCCCACCACCCCCACGGTAACCACCACGTCCACCGCCACGGTAGGGCTGGCGATGCCTTGCGAAATCACCAAAAGTCTGCACAAAGACAATCATCAGATACGTATACAAAGCGCATCAGAAAAGAAAGAATGTGGCTCTTAATGTATGTACCTCTGTGTCCATTTTCCTCAGTTCTGAAAACCTTGGCCTTCCGTTCTGCCCACCTCGTCCAAATGTTCCACCAGAAAGGGAATCGAAGAAATCATCCTTGACGTAGACAGGCTGCATAAAGAATGAAACAAAAGGTTGATTTTTTTTGCCTGAATACACAAACCTTTGAATGCCAAACAGGCACAAGAAATTATCAAACCTTGACATCTAGCTCTGGATTGTCTGTTTCCTCGTACTCAAGGTCTTCATCAAATACATCATCTCCTTGCTCACCATCTTTGTCTCTAGACTGGGATTTCCTACCAAGATGGCCCCATACTTCATCTTTGTTAAACTTCTCATTCATGGCCATAAAATCAAACTCTTCAGTAAATTTTGTTGACGCTTGCGACAACTGCACGACAAGAAAAGAGGAAGCATGAGTACCTCAGTCCAATCAAGCCAAACGTTCTTTAATAAGAAGCATTTTCAGTGTTTCATACAAGAACATGTAAACATTATACAAGAGGTCGACCTCTTCACAATAAATAACTGGAATAATGTCTACATGATTTAGGCCTCAATATAGTGAAGGGCTTCAAGTTTCAGCTATTTGAGTTAAAAGCTCCTCTTCTCCAGGGAAAACCCCACCGTCACATACAGAAATTAGATGAGCGAGGCCACCCACCAAACGATCAAGACCGACTACTGATCAATCTCATGCAGGAGATAGCACTTGCAAACGAGAACTAAACAGACTACACTACGCAGACACAACGCACCCCCTATCATATGTACATTATATCGTACATGTCACTTTTCCCTGTGTGTACAAATTCAGAACATGTGAATCCCTAAATTTATACTCCCTCCGTAAAGAAATATAAGAGTAGTGATCTAAATATATTTCTTTACAGAGGGATTACTAACAAAATGAATTGATGCTAAAAGGTAACAGAAAGATATGTGCAGTATACTGATAAACAAATTTTTTTGAGATATAGAAGTGCGTACATGTATCACAACTGATACAAGTATTCCCTCAAATGTGAGAATGCAAAATAGTAATGTACCAATAATCTACTTTTGGCATAGATAAAATGAAGACACCCAAGATAATTTGGATAGCAAGCCTGTTTAAAAAAATACAAGCGATCCAACTGAAATAAGAAATCCACAACAAAGAAAAATTGCAGGCACCGGAAGTAGTACAGATGAAAACATGCAGGATCAATATAGCATTCAATATAGACAACGCGAACAAAAAAAACAAGATATACTGGAGTGCATGTGGCATACCGCACTGCCTCTACCCCTTCCACGGCCCCTATAGTTGTGGTGGCCCTGTGAACCAGCTCCATTGTGCTGAAAATAAAGTGAGGCACAACATAATAAGGATAGGCCTAATAATGAGCACAGAAAGATAGACAAGATGCTAAGATTTTTCAGAAAGTTGTTATGACGACATATGCCTAGTAGGTTTAACGATGTTCATTTCAAAAGCAAGTTTGGTGTAAGAAAAGGTGTAAGCAAAAGCAAGGGTCCCTTATTTTGCATTAAGAAACAAGATGATTCGATGAATACATGGCAAGTTGACGACATCTATCAATCAGAAAACTGAGGAATGTTTTAACTTGAGATGATAAACAGAGTTTTGAGGCGGTTAACTAGACACTAAACTGGTTGAGTAAGCAGTAACCAGCCAAATTCAAAACCTGATTTCACATTTGATCATTTTAATTGTATGGTAGTAAACTAGTTGTGAAGAATCCAGTATTACCCTCTAACAATGTTAAGATCCTGGCTTTAAAAGCTTCAAACAGTTAGTGATATTCTGAGTTGGACAAAGCATCTACAAAATACTATCTAACCATAATTGCTGCTTAAACATGTCCAGCCACATGAAGCCAGGAAAAATGATGGGTCTCCAGAAAAGGAAAGTCAATAAAAGGAAAAGAACAAGGGGTGAAAACACAATTCCTTTGGCAAAATCAAGCAAGTTTCTCATGATAAGCCCATCTGGCCGCTAATTATATAGTATAACTCTGAAGAAAAAAAAATCATGTATCTAAATGCATGCAAATACAAATATAGAAACGGTGGTATTACCCGTTGAGGTGTCTGTTTTGGCAATGGCAGTATAGGCTCATTATTTTCAGCACGTGCCGGAGGATCAGGTAGCAGTGGTTCTGCAACCTTTGTTTTAGTGTCAGCAGGCTTGGCGATGTTGTTGCTCATCTGTAAAGGTGTTTGCATGGACTGAGATGATGAAAGCATGGATGGAGCATTCTGCAATAGCTGGCCAGATGATGCTAACAAAGGTGCTGGGATCTCCAATCCAGCAAGACTAGATGAGGCAACAGACGAAGAAATTGCCTGGGATGCTGTTTGGTGCGACAGTGTTGAGCCTGGATTTACAGCAGGAGTCTTACTACTAACAAGAGAATTTAAGCTCTGTGATGCTGTTGCACTAGTTTCAGTCATGGAAATTGGCTGACTGGCTACAGGAAGAGAGGCACCATGAGATGGCACCGGAGGAGTAAACAAAGGTACCATGTTCGGCAGCAGAGGCTTTGATGTTTCTGGGCCTAATAAGCTAGCAGAAGGTGCCGTTGTAGCAGGTGTGGCACTTGAGGAAGGACCCTGAGCAGTAGCAGATGGTTGCAACAAGGGGGGCCCAGATGGTAAAGATGGATTCAGTCCTGGATACTGGAAAGTCTGTGGAGCTGATAATCCAGGCGTGGACTGAAGCATAGTAGGTTGCTGCAGATGAGATGGAAGGCCACCTGCAGGTGTATAGTATCCCTGCCAGTACATTGGGGGGACAGAAAGAGCAGAAGCATTTCCAGCGGGGGCTTGACCAGAAGAACCCCACGGATTATTCCCTGGCTGATATAGAGGAATGTTGCTTGGAAAATTTGGTCTCTGAAACCCATATTGGGCTGGCTGGGAGCTGAGGTGTGGTAAAGCTGCACCAGCAGCAGACTGCAAACTTGAGGCCGTCGATGCGGGCTGAGGATAATGTGACTGCAGAACAAAATTGCATCAGCAGAGTGGCTCTTGAGGTACAAGTTGCATGTATTTGCATCATAGTAGTACCTGGATTATGGCAGGATCATTGTGCAGGGGAGCTGGTTGTGGTTGTGGCGGCGGCGGTGACGACTTAACTTGCAAATCCTGCAGAAGCAAAGTGAATTGTCCGCCCCCGTGAGATATGACAGTAACACAACACTTGAATAGATAGCTAGTAGAAGATACCAGAAATGGCATGTTAGAAATAACAACTTCACAGGTGTGTACTGAGAACATGCCGTAGCTACTAAATTAACTCCTTAGCGAGATGTAACCCTGTCACTATCTAACTAAATTAATACATTACAAAGAATGAAACCTTCTCACTATATAATTGAATTAATACATTACCAAGAAAATTAATACGTTACAAAGAATGAAACCTTCTCACTATATAACTGAATTAATACATTACCAAGATGGAACGTTCTCAAAATCTAGCCATCATAGTATCATCTCATTTCCTGATTGGCTTAAATCTCGAATATTTCTTAGTTGAGTCATATGCAATCCTACCATATCCAAAATTCGAAACACAACATGGTTTCACAAACGCTGTGTTGGGAGTTTTGCGATTTAAACAAAAGGCATGCCCAATAATGTGAACTATACAACATAACCAATCATGGATTTGACTACGTGTGTAACGATGAGATGACGTCACACATGGCTGCTCGACACCATCGAGCAGACAGACAAGCTAAAAGTAACGTCCTACCAAGCTGTGTACAGACCCACTAAGTGGAAGCAATGAAGCAGCAACGCGACAGGACCATTCAGTGCACGCATTTAGTACAGGAATCAGGAATGGAAACAACATAATAAGATTACACGAGGGTCTGTCTCCACAGTGCCACGTGTACCTTGATATCGCTTCCGCGGAAGAGTATGTACTCATAGACCTTGTCGCTAGCGGGGATCTGTATCCCATCCTTCTTCCGCCCTTCGGTTCCAAACGACCGCACTGCAAAAACGACAATTGGAACAGATGTTAATCCAGCGCATACAACACGTGGGCACATCACAGAGCGAAAGGCGACAAGCCAGCGCAGACATGCCAGTTGAGAATTACAGCAAGCCATGTTGATAATTACAGCTAACCAGCCGCCGACAATTGGAACGGACGTCAAACCAGCGCATACAACACGTGGCACGACGCGGCACAAAAGGCGGTGAGAGAACCGTTAACTGGCTGTTCAAAATTATACCATATATAACAAGATGCGGCGGTTCGTGCGGCAAATCCTAGCAGTAAAGGCAAGGAATCAAAGGATTTAAACACTACGCCCATACTCGACACACTGTTCACTCCATCATGTAACCGCCCGAACTGCTGGTTGCAGGCCTACGTGCGAGTCGCCTGCCTCGCCTGGCCGCGGCGGGGGGCACCGAATCTAGGGCGCCTGACCTAGAACCTGCCTCATCGGGCGCGGCGGGCGGAGCAAATCTAGGTCTAGGGCGAACGCATCTGGGGACGGGGAGCGGCGTGGCGGTGCGTGCGCGTGCGGGCGGGCGGGCGGACGGGGGAGGGGAGGAGGGAGTGGGGGTTCTCACCGTTGCGCAGGCCGATGCTGGACTCCTCGGTGTTGATGTTGTAGAGGACGCCCTCGTACCTGATCTCGCTCTTGGAGGTGAGGCTGATGAGGCTCCCGAGATACGTCTCCGGGGACGCCGCCCCGGCCGCCGGCGCCTGCCGCGCGGGCGCCGCGGCGGAGGAGGAGGAGGACGAGGAGGGCGGCTGCGGCGGGGGCGCTTCGGCCGCCATGGACGGATGGCCGCCGCGGCGGGGGTCGTCGCTAGGGTTAGGGGGCAGGGGAGCGAGAGCGGAAAGGAGAGGGGGAGAGAGCGAGTGAAACCCTAAGCGGGCGCTGGTCCGCTTTGGCTCCCGGTGGGGTGGGTGGATGGATGGATGGCGTTTCCGTTTATGGGCTCGGCTTCTCCCCCTCTCGGGCTCCGGGTTTCGGGCCCAGATCGGGGAATTTCTTGATCCAATCATCCGTTCACAGGATCTATCCAACGGTGAAAACGGTTTGAGATTTGGACGCACGGTCTAAGTGATAAAGTGTTTTCAATAAACGAATGTAAAAAAAACTCTCAGCTTGCGAGTGCACGTCACTTATCATAACCTGAGAAGGTGTGGGTGGTCTTTGGAAGGAGTGTCCCTTAATCAGTGATTTTGATCCATTGTGGATGAAATTGAGTGAAAGCTCTGGTGAGATTTCAGGTCTCTTTTGTACTAGGTGGTTGTTTTTCTTGCGAATAAGAGTCTTCCATTGCTTAACCAAGGTCATTACAATCATGCTTACATATAGCTTCAATTTCAGTAGGGACACATCATGATCACATTGTTGATGTCTTTGCGAGCGATTGACCCATCTGGGCCAGGGTGTGACCGGCGCCGCTGTGCTCACGCATGGCGATCCTTGTCTCATGCTGCCGAGTGCGAAGTGTAGATATCTAATGTCGCTCACCATAGCTGTCATGCGTGGTCTATCTATAGCAGGGTCACCGATCATTCGCGTGCACTGCCACCACACGATCCGTCTCTATGATGAGCTGATCAGGACTCCACTCAAGAGCTAGCGAAACTCCCTCCGTGAGCGCTACCATCTCTGTCTGCCTCCGGTGCACTCGCACAACACTGAGTGAAGAGACATGCTGCAAAATGATGGCACCCATGTGGTCGCGTAGTATCATGTCGGCTCCACCTGTGTCATCCTCCTCCTTCCATGAAACATCAGTATTGAGCTTTACCGATCCCAGTAGTGGCTTCTTCCAGTGTTCTGGTGGTCGTATGCACACTGCTGTTACATCATGCAATTTACTATTTCTCCTCCGGACACTATGTGAGACCAGTGTCTTCCCTTTAGTGAAATCAACACTTGGGGTCTGTTGTATTTCAAGCAAGGTAGACCTCATTCCACACATGCCAGTTCCGCCGCAGTGTCATGATCACAGGAAGCCGCTCCTCCTCAGTGCAGCCACCAAGTAAAATGGATGATCCATTCACGACCGGTGTTGGTTATGTTTTCCAGCTTAGGCATTCTTCTCCTATTCGTCATCTCCATCCATAGTCGTCGAGCCAAGGGGCATCTACATAATGCATGGAATATATCCTCTCGTTCCATTCCACATAAAACAAATGTATCAGAGACCTCGAGGTTTCACTTACATTTTTTTTCAAGTATGGCCAGCGAATTAGTAGCAACCCGCCATGCGAAGACTCGTACCTTAGTGGGAGCA
>NC_041384.1:8410814-8457644 GCF_002162155.2 Triticum dicoccoides | reverse complement strand
TCGTCTGGTGCCCTGCTCGTGGCGCACGCGGTGCTACTGGTTTGCTCCTCCAAAGCGACCTTGTAAGCTCTGCGCAAGGTGAAGATACCTCGCACGTTTGACGCCCATGAGAGTACATCATCCAGCCTACGTGGGTTGGCTTTAATTACCAATATGCACTCTACATCCAGTGCGGAGAAGTGTTGTCGTAGAAGATCAACACGACATCTGCCATGGTCGTCCAGGAGTTCCAACACTTGCGGAAGGCGGCAGGTAGCGCGAGGTGTGATTGGCCTATATGATGGAAGTCACGGGATTGATGGGTCCCGCCAGATAGGGATCCGCTCGCCTCTTCCCACGCGCCAAATGAGCCCTTTCTTGAGCAGCTTAAGGCCATGTTGGGAAAGTATTAAAAAACTGTGTCCTCAAGAGAGCCCTTAGGATAATATTTTGCTTTTAATACTTGAGAGGATAAGGACTCTGGTCTGGTCATTAATCGCAATACTTGTGTAACGAGCAAAGCTTGTTTGAACAAGTGAAAATCACGGAAGCCCATTCGACCCTTCCCTTTTGACTCAATTAATTTCTCCCAAGCGCGCCAGTGAGTCTTCCTCTCTCCTTGTTTAGATCCCCACCATAATTTCCGCACTAATCGTGTAAGATCATCACACATTGAATAAGGCAGCTTAAACACCCCCATAATATACGTGGGAATGGTCTTTAAAACAGACTTTATTAAGTTTTCCTTCCCTGCATGTGAGAGTGTATCCCCCCATGCCATGATCCTTTTGGTCAGGCTCCGGTCTATTTTGGCTCTGGGTGGATGGATGGATGGCGTTTCCTTTATGGGCTTGGGCTCCGGGTTACAGGCCCGGATTGGGGAATTCCCTACGATCCAATCATCGGTTCATGGGATCCATTGTGGACGAAATCCAGAAGCTATGGGTGAGATTTCAGGGCTCTTTCGTGCTAGGAATTTTAAAAGGGGTATAAAATTTGTAGGAAATATTACTTCGAAACACTTTGATTTGTAGGAATGGCTTCCTGTCACATACCCTGTAGGAATTGAGATGCATGTCATCTCACTTCATATGTTTTTTTTATTCCTATGATACTCTTATTCAATGAACCAAATGAGTCCTCTGATATGGATGAAAGAAATTGTGAGTAACAAAATAAATATGGCGGTGTTTGTTCCCTTCATTTCAGAGCATATGGAAGGGAAGACTTTTTGTGGAATAATATGAAGAGTAATTTGATATAATGTTGAGTGGACTGATATGTCTCCATGTATCTGATGTATTATAGTTTATTTTGTTCTGTGCTACTCCTATGTCATTATTGCATATCTTGGTACAATTTTTATCAGCTCTATTGTACTAACCTAATAATTAGTATTCATTGCAAATTGTTGTATTATTGTGTTTTTGGACTTCTCAAAAAATCATTGCTTTTGAGGATAAAAAAAGAAAAAAATAGTTTTGGAAGTTCCTCACCAGGAAGGATCCAGAAAAGCACACGAGTCATTCGGGAGCCCTGTGGGCCCCATGCACCCTAGACCCACATCCAGGATGTTGGCCTCATGGGGTGGTCATGTGGGCCCACACGGGTTACCTCCATTGCCTCTCGGTGCCCTTGCCTTTGTATATTCCTGAAACCTGTAAAAATTATTATTGAGGATTTTTATTGCCGCCGTCTCTTGTTATGCAAAGTCCAATCTGGAGGCCTTTTTTCGTACTCTGCGAGAGGGAGATCGATCCCGAAAGCCATCTTCATCAACCTTGCTGCCACCATGACCATGCATGTGTGAGTAGTCCTCCTATGGGCTCATGACAGTAGCTAGATGACATCTTCTCTCCCTTGTTTTCAATACAAGGATCACATGAGCTGCCTTGCATGATTGTGATCCATCTGATGATTCTCAATGTTTCTTGCGCATGACGAATTGTCACTTTGTGATCATATCTATATATGAATTTCTTTGGTTTCTTTACTACATTATTTATGGACGTATATTCTCTTTGATCTATTAGTCTTTTACTAGCCATGTTTATATGAATGATCTCCAAGAGGGACTCGTGTATGTTAGTTGAGTTTAGCCTTGCAGTAATCCGTCTTAGTTACATGAATATAAAAATGCTTGCATTGTGTTACTAAAAAGGATCAGGATGGACCTAGGGTGAATAGGTAGAATGGCAAATTTCAGAGTACAGGACATGTCGAAGCTCCTTCGGAACGTCAACTACCATGACTGACTCTGTGCTAGACCTTGCTCGGCATGCCAGAATGTGAGTTAGTTTGTTAGTAAAAGATGACATCGTATCAAATATTGTATTGAACCCCAAACATCACAAAGTCATTTTGAGCGGTTGTGGTAGGTACCAATAGATCTTACACCACTCATGTTTTCTTAATATGGCCCATCTAGATGTATAGTAGTAGTACAGTTCCTGTATATTTTGTTTTAGTCAAATCAGTGTCAGTTTAGTGACACAGAGACAGAGGACCACCTTTTTCCAGGGAGATGCGCAGCTCTCTTCTCTCTCTACCTCCTAAACAAATCCATAGACTTTTCTTTTATCTTACACATTTTAAATCACTCATATATTTTTTAAAAATAATTTGTTTGTGAAATAATTTATATATTTGAACTCTCGGCACCAAGACCTTTAAAACTAGACCAATATTGGATACATTTTAAACACGTTTAAATTTTGACGTTTCACATCCCATATGTGAAACGAACCTATTTCACTAGAAAAATGTGAAACAAATCTGTTTCCACTAGATATATGTGAATCAACCTATTTCACTGGAACCCATTTAACCCAAGTATAAAACTGAAATGTCATCCTATGAAACTAAATATTTAAAAATGTGTAACAGTTTATTTCAAAAGAGTGAAATATGTTTTTTTAATGTGCAATTGAAATAAATTTGATTTCTGTGAAACAAGTTATTGAAAAGTGAAATGTAGCTTCTAAACATGAAGAAAAGTATGAAACTGAAACGTCAACCTATGAAACTGATTATTTGGAAATATGTAACCATTTTTTAAAAGTATTTCAAAATTGTAGAATTGAAATATATGTGATTTTTTGTGAAGCTAGCAGTGAAAAGGGAAATGTGGATTATGAAAATGAAAATAATATGAAATTAAAATATCAACTTATGGAACTGATTATTTGGAAGTGCGTATTAGTTTAATTCAAAAGAGTGAACTATGTTATTTTTGTGAAACTACCCTACAAAAAGTGAAATGTGGGTTCTGGAAATGAAAACAATATGAAACCAAAATGTCATCATGTGAAACTGATTATTTCGAAATAGGTATCAATTTATTTCAAAAGAGTGAAATATGTTATTACAAAATTGGTCACAATTTATTGAGTAATATTTTGATATTTTTAGGAATTTTTCAAAAAGGTTACAATGTTTTTTAGGGAATTTGTTTTTGGAGAAGTGTTTTAAGGAAGCTTAAAAAATGTTGCCATGTATTAAAAATATGTTTTTAGGGAAGTTTTTAGAGGAAGTATTTTAGGTAATTTAGAAAATATATTTATTGTAGTTAAAAATTGTACATTATGTATTTAGAAAAAAATTATGTGGCTAAGGTTATCGGCGTCTGGTGGTCGCACATAAGTGCCCTGGAAATTGTCGAGGAATGCGGCTTCCAGGTCCTCCCAACAATCAATTGATTCTGCTGGCAAGCTGTTAAGCCAATGCCGAGTTGATCCTTTAAGCTTGAGTGAGAGGTATTTGATGGCGTGTAGGTCATCACCGCGGGCCATGTGGATATGAAGGAGATAGTCCTTGATCCATACCACAGGATCTGTTGTGCCATCATATGATTCGATGTTCACGGGTTTGAAACCCTTAGGGATTTGATGATCCATTACTTCATCTGTGAAGCATAGTGGGTGTGCGGCACCTCTGTATTGGGCTATATCACGACGCAGATCAAACGAGCTTTGTCTACTGTGTTCGGCCCGGCCGGATTTACTATATCCGGCGTGACGATTACCGTCTCGTGCCGTGGGGCACCCACGTGATCCGTAGATCGATCTTGTTTGCCTTGCCTTGTCCTCCAATATATCTCGCAGGTCTGGCGCATTTTCTCATGCCTTGGTATTTTTTGAGCGGCGCTGGGGTTCGGCTTGAGTGGAGGGCCGAGAGGCCTCTCTGTCGCGGCCACGGGGTGGCCGGTCGGCTGCATCATGCGCTGGTGATGTAGGTTTAGGTGCTTCCTCCTCTAATTGGGGTAGCAACCTGTGCTTTGGGTAGCTCTTGGAGGGGCGTTCGAGTTCATACTCTTCGGCCGCAAGGACTTCAGTCCATCTGTTGGCTAGCAAATCTTGATCAGCTCTAAGCTGTTGCTGTTTTTTATTGAGGCTACTCGCCGTGGCCATAAGCCTGCGTTTGAAACGCTCTTGTTCGACGGGATCCTCCGACACGACAAATTCATCGTCGTCGAGCCTTGCCTCGTCTTCGGAGGGAGGTATGTAATTATCGTCCTCGACCTCTCTGTCTGCCGCTCTCTCATGAGGGATGGCTTCTCCATCCTCCTGTGCTGAATCTTGCTGGAGGTGGTTGTCTTCGGCACTGTCCGGGGTGTTATTATCTCCCGTGCCGGAATCACCGTTTTTGCTTTGGCGGGATTTAGAGCGGCGCCGCTGATGCCGGCGCTTAGGCTGCTTCTTGGAGGGGTCATCCTTCGCTATTCCATTGCCATTGCCTTCTTTTGGGGTGTCCACCATGTATATATCATACGACGAGGTGGCTTTCCAGTGCCCTATAGGCGCTGGTTCTTGATCGTCTCCTGCATCGGCGTCCATCCCGTCGATGTCTTCGGAGTTGAAGTCGAGCATGTCGGTTAAATCATCGACAGTGGCTACGAAGTGGGTGGTGGGTGGGCTTTGAATTTCTTCATCATCCGCATCCCAACCTTGCTGACCATAGTCCGTCCAGGGCTCTCCTGATAAAGAGAGAGACTTTAGTGAATTCAGAATATCGCCGAAGGGCGAGTGCTGAAAGATGTCTGCGGCGGTGAACTCCATGATCGGCGCCTAATCGGGTTCGATCGGTAGGGGCGCGGAGGGCTCGGAGTCCGGAGAGGAGTCCGGCTCCTTGGAGTCACGGGCTTCGCAGAGACTAGGGCTGGTGTTCGGCTCGATCGCCATAGAGATTGCAGCCTCCGAGGCGGTGTCTAACCACCCATCCTCGAGTGGTGTGATCGGCTCCGAGCTAGGGGTCGGAGCGGACACATGTGCGGCCTTCAGGGCACTGTTCGGTGGCAGAGCTAGATCATGCCCATCGTGACAGTGCGGCGCGCTCGGCTGTGGCTCGAATCCGTCGAAGATCAAGTCTCCGTGGATGTAGGCCGTGTAGTTCAAACTTCCAAATCTGACCTGATGGCCAGGGGCGTAGCTTTCGATCTGCTCCAGATGACCAAGCGAATTGGCCCGCAGTGCAAAGCCGCCGAATACGAAGATCTGTCCCGGGAGAAAAGTCTCACCCTGGATCGCATCGCTGTTGATGATCGGAGAAGCCATCGGGCCTAAAAGTGACGACACAGAGGAACTCTCAACGAAAGCACCAATGTCGGTGTCAAAACCGGCGGATCTCGGGTAGGGGGTCCCGAACTGTGCGTCTAGGTGGATGGTAACAGGAGGCAGGGGACACGATGTTTTACCCAGGTTCGGGCCCTCCTGATGGAGGTAAAACCCTACGTCCTGCTTGATTAATATTGATGATATGGGTAATACAAGATTAGATCTACCACGAGATCAGAGAGGCTAAACCCTAGAAGCTAGCCTATGGTATGATTGTTTTTCGTCCTACGGACTAAAACCCTCCGGTTTATATAGACACCGGAGAGAGCTAGGGTTACACAGAGTCGGTTATAATGGTAGGAGATCTACATATCCGTATCGCCAAGCTTGCCTTCCACGCCAAAGAAAGTCCCTTCCGGACACGGAACGAAGTCTTCAATCTTGTATCTTCATAGTCCAAAAGTCCGGCCGAAGGCATAGTCCGGCTATCCGGACACCCCTAATCCAGGACTCCCTCAGTGACTATGTAGGATTAGTCTTCTCTTCTAATTCGGTCAAGTAACCTGGCATATACGTGTGTAAACCCCCTTGTAAATCGAACCGTGAGTTTACAAGACAATAAAGTAATCATCATGCCCATGGAAATCCAATCGGTTTCTAGTGTACGTGCGTGCGTGTGAGTCAGCCGGTTAGTAAATCAGATTGACCGGCCAAAGCTGTTGTGTGGTACTGCGTACGTGTTAGATCAATTGGAGGCTAGCTTTGTACTAAGGTGCAACTCGGCGTAAATCACTTTGTTGTGTTTGTCAGTGAGCTTTGTTAGTCATCGTCGTTCGTCGTAGGTCGTATCGCCTTCGCCGGAAGTACTGGTGTTGAGCCAACACTAATTAGATTAGCTAGTTATCTATTTAGTTTAATGTGCATATGACATGTGGACCCCGCTGATAATTTAAAGGTTAAGGTAAGTTAAAAATATCTAGCCTATGACATGTGGGCCACACCTTCCCTTTTGACCCATCATTATGACTTGGTCAACTCGTTTTGAAACAAAATCAAAATATTAGAAATTCAATTAAACATTGAAAAATTATATAAAATAATCTATAATTCAGATGAAAATAATTTATATACGAAAGTTGCTCAGAAAAATGTGACGAATCGGAATATGCCACCCACATACCTGTCACATACCTCTAGCATAGCGGACATGGATCCGTCCGCTCCGATTCATCTGTCCGGAAAATGCCAAACTCCGGGAAAATATTTCCTGGATGTTTGTCCCCTTCGCTGTATCGAGTAGTACTGTGTTAGGTCAACCCTAGCACATCGTTTTACCATGTTATATGCTTTATGATGCTTTATTTCTTTTATATTTATTGTTTCTTCCCCCTCTTCTCTCCGGTAGACCCCGAGACCGATGTCGCCCCTGTGATCGACTATGTCACCGACGACCCCTCCTTGCCAGAGCAACCAGTCAAGCCCCACTTTGATCATCCCGATAACGCCCATTTCCTTTCTCTCATGCTTGCATTAGATTTTGCTACTGTAATTGTTTGCTCCTATTCTGATGCATAGCCTGCTTTTGTATCCTGCTTATTGTTACCTTACCTGCTTATCCTAAACTGCTTAGTGTAGGTTGGTTAGTGATCCATCAGTGACCCCCACCTTGTCCTTGTTGCCCCTGCTTCATCATCGAAGACCAGATCAACGGGATCGAAGACCAGGCCCTGGCACCGCACATCACTTTCCCATTTTGTTGCTCGACTCTGTAGAGTTACTATCGAGTGCCGAGGGTGGAACCTCATACATCACTCCTGATGAGATATCTGTAGTGTAGCTATCCGGTCGTGGTCATCGAGGGTGATTTCCTCCTTAACCACTTCCGATACGGCTCTGTCGTGCAATCCCTGGAGTGTGAACCTCGAGGGTGGATCCTCTTACATTCACCTTGATGATTACATCGAGTGGAATTCACCGGGGGTGATTCCTCGGGTTTTCCCCTTGGTGTTAGACACACAGTTACTATGGTTACTATGACTTTACTCTGAACCCTATTACTAAAGACGGGTCGGCCCTGAGGGGTACCCGTGCGAGCATATTTTGCGAGTGATGTGGAGACGGGTTGACCTGGAGGGTGCCCGCGAGATACTTACGAGGCGCGGCCGGGCATTCTTAGCCCTTGCCGCAAGTACTCGAGACGGGGCGACGGGGTCACATCTTTCGTGAGTCTCTGCTTGTTACCGCGCATTCCTAATCCACTATGATTTGGATATTTGATCCGAGGGGCCTCTGGCCTGATAGCACTAACCATCATGTGGGCATCGCATGGGCGTTCTGCGTCGTATACATCAGCCGAAGCTTAATAGACGTCAGCGACTGAGCGGCGCCCGCCGGGTTGGACTGGTAAGCACCTACCTTTTTGAAGGAGGTAGCTAGGTCTGATCATCGGCCGCCCACGCAACGTGCAGGAGTTCCCGGGGAGATGGCCCATGACCCCTGGGGGCATAGGTTTAGTCCGGCGTGCTGACCTCTTTATTAAGCCTAGGTCGGGTTGCGGCGTATTGTTTGGCCGAGGCCGGGCATGGCCCAAGAAAGTGTGTCCGGCCGGAGTTAATCGAGCGTGGTGGGTAAGTTGGTGCATCCCTGCAGGGAAGAAAACATCTATCGATAGCCTGTCCTACGGTAACGGACACTTGGAGTTGTATCCCGATCGATACAACTAGAACTGGATACTTGTGATGAGAAATGGATTGTGATGAGAATTGGATAGTATGGCTCTGGGATTGCTTTCTCGCAGGGAGTCGAGAAAGGATCTCTGGCCGAGGTTGATAACACTACTACTACTTTACTTTATGCTACCCTACTCCCTCCTGTTGCTGCAAGATGGTGGTTTCCAGAAGATGCTAGTCTTCGATAGGACTAGGCCTTCTCTCTATAATGGCATTTCTGCAGCCCAGTCCACATATACAACCTTCCTTTGATAATGTTGCATATGTAGTATAGATCCTTGCTTGCTGAGTACTTCGGATGAGTACTCATGGTTGCTTTGCTCCGTCTTTTTCCCCTTTTCCTTTATTTCCGGATGTTGCAACCAGATGCTGGAGCCCAGGATCTAGATGACACCACTGACGATTACTACTACCCCGAGGGTGCCTACTACTACGTGGAGGCCGCTGACGACCAGGAGTAGTTAGGAGGCTCCCAGGCAGGAGGCCTTGCCTTTTCGATCGTTGTTGCTTTTGTGCTAGCCTTCTTAAGGCAAACTTGTCTAACTCATGTCTGTTTTCAGATATTGTTGCTTCCGCTGACTCTTGTGTTTTTGAGCTTATGTATTCGAGCCCTCGAGGCCCCTGACTTGTAATATAAAGCTTGTATTATTTTAATTTGTGTCTACAGTTGTGTTGTGATATCTTTCCGTGAGTCCTTGATCTTGATCGTACACATTTGCGTGTATGATTAGTGTACGATTGAATCGAGAGCGTCACAATTGTGATGACGAGAAAGGGTTGGTTGCGCTTTTTAAGCACTCGTTGATGAAGTATCGTTCCTACCTGAGGCAAGCGCACTTCGATGGCAAGCCTCTGAACCAAATTTCTGTAAAGTCTCCGGTGCTACATTTATCCGACGGTGACTGGAATAATCTTGTTACACATTGGTCTCGGCTGCAGCGTAAGGTACTGTCTATGATATCACATCACAATTTAAACTACATTTCCATTTGCCTTAATGTCTCACTTGTACGAAAACTGTTAGTAGAAGAACATTCGTTCTCAAGGGACCACAGAATCTCGCAACTATACTGCACACTGCATTGCTCTTGTGAGTACCTCTTGCCCTGTATGACCATACTTACTTTCATAGCTATTTGATTATGTAGCATCACTGCACATGTTAGCCTCGTAATCGTCCATTTGGTGGACATTATAAGATCCCTATGGACTCTTACATAAATTTATAATCAACCCAATGCTTTTGAAGAGGTTTAGCTCTGCAGTCCTCTTGTAAGGACTGAACGTGGTCTATCACTGAACTTACATTAACAGCTACTCCCTTCGCCTCATAATATAAGAACGTTTTGTACAGTACACTAGTGTTCAAAACACTCTTGTATTATGGGAAGAGGGATTGGTTCATTTTGTAGCATTCTGCATCTTATCTCCCTCGCCCACCATTTACTAAAAAAGATCAGATCTATATTTAATCTTACCAATAAGTAGAATACACAGACAATGCCAGTGCAGAAGTGTAGCCCATTGCTCTTGTCCGTACATTTTGTCCTGTAACGCTTGTACTTCCAGGGATTGGTAGTTGATTATGTAGCATCAATCTGCATCTTATCTTCATTATCCTCTATCCCTTCCAGTATTATCATATCTATAATTACTCTCTACAAAATGTAGAGTACAGGCAATGCTTATGAAGAAGATTCTGTGCTGAAATTCTTGAGTTATCCTTCCCTTGCCATGAAGAAGGGCATTATAAAGCTGGTGTTAACTGTTAATGTAAGTCAGTCCTTCTAAAGCCTTTATCCTCAACTCCTGCTTAATTTGCTCATACTCCCTATCGTTTACTGCTGTTTAGTTTGCTGTTTCTACCAAAATGCATGTTCATAAGAACCACAAGTTCTAAGTTTTACTTGTAAAACCAAATTCCTTATTCATACCATGCACATTACTTAATACTCCCTATATGTATGCTTGTTTTTGTGGATCTATAATCCAGTGTGTGGTGAAGCAGCCCACGTTTGCACCTTGTCATCTCATGTTTTATCTTACTGATGTGGCTGATATATGAACAACATGCCATGCACATTATTCAAAATAGATACAATGATTTTCTTTGCCCTTCATCTATGCTTCTTACGTTGACATGGTAATCCAGTAGTGTGGTGAAGCTCCCCACATTATGAACAATGCCAAATTATGCTATTGATATTTTGAACATACTCTTTATTTTCTAATTTGAAATTGGATAGAATTGATAGAACAGTTATCATCTTTGTTTATACACGTGCAAAACCTGCCATGTCTCTGCTTTGTTTCAGGGTGATATGCCTGATGGCATGCACAAGTCTGCTAAAGGCTGTGAGACAAACCCAACATATATTGTAGCAAAGAAGGCAAAACATCTTGAAGATAGCGAGACAACCCCAAAGACTTGTCTTGATGCAGTGTTCAAGTTACTTGAGACTAACAGTCAGACAAGCTCACAGAATTCATTGTCTGAATCAGTTCGACTTCTTCAGTCCCAAGTTCTAGCAGAAAGGCATTCTGCAACTCAACTTCGACTTGAAATCCTATCTCTAAGAAAGATTGCGAAGAACACCAATGAGAACCTCATCGCTAAACAGCTACACCTGGAAGCTATGACCGACATGCTAGGAAGGTCTCACAGCCTTGCTCAGCAGCTTGCGCAGCAGTTTCCCCGCAAGGCTAACCTTTCTTGAATTGTCTTGGAAGTGGTCTCGGTTCAGTATTATTTTGTCACGCTGCAATGGTGCCCAATTTTTGTAATCTGCTTCTTCGTTGCGCTTTATGATCACTGGTGGCGAACTTTGATGCCTAGTGGATGTAATATATCTTAAATCCTTTATTGTGTAGTGTAGGTTTATTCTTAGTTACTATGCCGTAATTTCTTTATTGTATAGAGTAGGTTTGTTCTTAATTCCTACTAGTTACGCAGCAGCCCGGAATGAACTCCGGCCCATGATTGTGTGAATCAAATCACGGGCTTTTAACACGCCAAAATTGTCTGGGTTCTTGTTTGGCCCAATCAGATATCAGTTGCGAGCAGGCCGGATGCAAACCGGGCCGTAGTTAGGCCCAACTATATGACGGGCTTTTAACAGGCCGAAATTAATATAGGGCCGAAATGTTAAACGGGCCCTTAACAGGCCAAAACTAATATCAAGCCGAATTACTAAGTGGGCCTTTAGCAAGTGGGCCCAAAAGCATAGTGTCCAGTTGACGGGCCGAATATGATATGGGCCATAATTGAGCCCAAAGCCTCTTAAAGGGCCGGACCTGATCTGGGCCATAATTTGGCCCAGAACGTGGTAGGCTTTTAATGGGCCGGATCTCATATGGGACACTATTAGGCCCGGAGCGTGGCAGGCCATTAATGGACCAGATCAAATATGGGCCGGCATTTGGCCCAAAACATGGCAGCCAACTAATGGGCCGGCCTACTAGGGTCCTCAAAATCTTGTGGGCCTATAGCTGGGCTGACCCATTAATATCGGCGAAATCTCGTGGGCCTTTAGCTGGGCCGGCCCATTATGACCCGCAAGAATCTTGTGGGCCTTTACCTGGGCCGGCCCATTATGGCACAAAAAAAATCTTTTGGGCCTTTACCTGGGCCGGCCCATTATGGCCCGCAAAATCTTGTGGGCCTTTAGCTGGGCCAGCCCATTATGGTCCGCAAAATCTCGTGGGCCTTTAGCTGGGCCGGCCCATTATGGTCCGCAAAATCTTGTGGGCCTCTAGTTGGGCCTGCCCATTTAAACTTGTGGGTCGTGCCACGTGTCGACGTATTATATGCGCCTTCTATCCAGTGAGTGGATGACATCTGTCCCGACGATGAGCCGACATGTGTTTCCTCTAGCCAATGATGATTTTACACGTGGAAAATCCCCATTGGTCGGGGCTGTTAACGGGTTATCGGATCCAAAACCCGACCCGATAGCTTAACGGCGTTCCGTTACGGTGGATGCCACGTGTCGGTAACCCTTGACGAAAGCACTTCTGTGACGCGCGATTTATCGTCATGGAAGTGGACACTTTCGTGATGATAATTTTGGTAATGTCATGGAACACTTCTACGACAGCACAAATATGACTATCTTGATTCTGTCATAAATTTGTCATGAATGTACATGTATGACAAAAAAAACGACCTACTGTGACAAACACGTATCATCACGGAAGTGTATTTTTTTTAGTGTTGTTATTTAGTTGCACGGTTGCTTGAGAGAGACCATCTTCATCCTACGCCTCCTACGGATTGATAAACCTTAGGTCATCCACTTGAAGGAAATTTGCTACTGTCCTACAAACCTCTGCACTTGGAGGCCCAACAACATCTATAAGAAGAATGTTGTGTAGTAGACATCACATACCGAGGACACTTTTGGTGGCGCCATCAACTCAAGGAGAGTATATTGCGAGCTATGTCGTCATGATGCTGCGACCGGCGATTGGCGCCACCGAGTGCAAGCCGCTACATGCGTGGAGCTGGCGCGAAATGCTACCTATTGAGCACCGCGTTGGTTTTCCCTTGAAGAGGAAATGGTGATGCAGTAAAGCAGCGTAAGTATTTCCCTCGGTTTTTGAGAACCAAGGTATCAATCCAGTAGGAGGCCACGCGCGAGTCCCTCGCACCTACACAAACAAATAAATCCTCACAACCAACGCGATAAGGGGTTGTCAATCCTTACACGGTCACTTACGAGAGTGAGATCTGATAGATATGATAACATAATATTTTTGGTATTTTATGATAAAGATGCAAAGTAAAATAGAAAGCAATAAAAATAACTAAGTATTGGAAGATTGATATAATGGAGAATAGACCTGCGGGCCATAGGTTTCACTAGTGGCTTCTCTCATGAGCATAAGTATTTACGGTGGGTGAACAAATTACTGTTGAGCAATTGACGGAATTGAGCATAGTTATGAGAATATCTAGGTATGATCATGTATATAGGCATCACGTCCGAGACAAGTAGACTGACTCCTGCCTGCATCTACTACTATTACTCCACACATCGACCGTTATCCAGTATGCATCTAGAGTATTAAGTTCATAAGAATAGAGTAACACTTTAAGCAAGATGACATGATGTAGAGGGATAAACTCATGCAATATGATATAAAACCCATCTTGTTATCCTCGATGGCAACAATACAATACGTGCCTTGTTGTCCCTACTGTCACTGGGAAACGACACCGCAAGATTTAACCCAAAGCTAAGCACTTCTCCCATTGCAAGAAAGATCAATCTAGTAGGCCAAACCAAACTGATAATTTGAAGAGACTTGAAAAGATAACCAATCATACATCAAAGAATTCAGAGAATATTCAAATATTGTTCATAGATAAACTTGATCATAAACCCACAATTCATCGGTCTCAACAAACACACCGCAAAAGAAGATTACATCGAATAGATCTCCACGAGAGAGGGGGGGGGGCATTGTATTGAGATCCAAAGAAAGAGAGAAAGCCATCTAGCTAATAACTATGGACCCGAAGGTCTGAAGTAAACTACTCACACTTCATCGGAGGGGCTATGGTGTTGATGTAGAAGCCCTCCCTGATCGATGCCCCCTCCGGCGGAGCTCCGAAACGGGCCCCAAGATGGGATCTCGTGGATACAGAAAGTTACGGCGGTGGAATTAGGGTTTTGGCTCCATATCTGGTAGTTTGGGGGTACGTAGGTATATATAGGAGGAAGGAGTACGTCGCTGGAGCAACAGGGGGCCCACGAGGGTGGAGGGCGCGCCTGGGGGGGGGGGGTAGGCGCGCCCCCTACCTCGTGGCTTCCCTGTTGGTTGCTTGACGTAGGGTCCAAGTGAAGGAAATATGCCCTAGAGGCAATAATAAAGTTATTATTTATTTCCTTACATCATGATAAATGTTTATTATTCATGCTAGAATTGCATTAACCGGAAACATAATACATGTGTGAATACATAGACAAACAGAGTGTCACTAGTATGCCTCTACTTGACTAGCTCTTTAATCAAAGATGGTTATGTTTCCTAACCATAAACATGGAGTTGTTATTTGATTAACGGGATCACATCATTAAGTGAATGATCTGATTGACATGACCCATTCCATTAGCTTAGCACCCGATCGTTTAGTATGTTGCTATTGCTTTCTTCATGACTTATACATGTTCCTATAACTATGAGATTATTCAACTCCCGTTTACCGGAGGAACACTTTGGGTGCTACCAAACGTCACAACGTAACTGGGTGATTATAAAGGAGTACTACAGGTGTCTCCAAAGGTACATGTTGGGTTGGCGTATTTCGAGATTAGGTTTTGTCACTCCGATTGTCGGAGAGGTATCTCTGGGCCCTCTCGGTAGTGCACATCACTTAAGCCTTGCAAGCATTGCAACTAATGAGTTAGTTGCGGGATGATGTATTATAGAACGAGTAAAGAGACTTGCCAGTAACGAGATTGAACTAGGTATTGGAATACCGACGATCGAATCTCGGGCAAGTAACATACCGATGACAAAGGGACCAACGTATGTTGTTATGCGGTCTGACCGATAAAGATCTTTGTAGAATATGTAGGAGCCAATATGGGCATCCAGGTCCTGCTATTGGTTATTGACCGGAGACGTGTCTCGGTCATGTCTACATTATTCTCGAACCCGTAGGGTCCGCACGCTTAAGGTTACGATGACAGTTATATTATGAGTTTATGCATTTTGATGTACCGAAGGTTGTTCGGAGTCCCGGATGTGATCACGGACATGACGAGGAGTCTCGAAATGGTCGAGACATAAAGATTGATCTATTGGAAGCCTATGTTTGGATATCGAAAGTGTTCCGGGTGAAATCGGGATTTTACCGGAGTACCGGGAGGTTACTGGACCCCCCCGGGGAGCTAGATGGGCCTTATTGGGCCTTAGTGGAAAAGAGAAGAGGCAGCTCTACATGGGCCGCGCGCCCCTCCCCTCCCTTGGTCCGAATTGGACAAGGAGAGGGGGCCGGCCCCTCTCTCTCTTTTCCCTCCTCCGCGAGTCCTATTCCAACTAGGATTGGGGGGGGGGAATCCTACTCCCAGAGGGAGTAGGACTCTCCTGGCGCGCCCTATGTGGCCGGCCAGCCTCCCCCTTTAGTCCTTTATATACTGAGACAGAGGCACCCCAGAGACACACAAGTTGATCCACGTGATCATATTCTTAGCCGTGTGCGGTGCCCCCTTCCACCATAGTCCTCGATAATATTGTAGCGGAGTTTAGGCGAAGCCCTGCTGCAGTAGTACATCAAGATCGTCACCACGCCGTCGTGCTGACGGAACTCTTCTCTGACACTTTGCTGGATCGGAGTCCGGGGATCGTCATCGAGCTGAACGTGTGCTAGAACTCGGAGGTGCCGTAGTTTCAGTGCTTGATCGGTCGGGCCGTGAAGACGTACGACTACATCAACCAAACGCTTCCGTTGTCGATCTATAAGGTACATAGATCATACTCTCCGCTCTCGTTGCTATGCATCACCATGATCTTGCGTGAGCGTAGGAATTTTTTTGAAATTACTACGAAACCCATCACCAAGTCTCCTAGATCATGTTCGTTCTGAAAATTACGTTCCCGAAGGTTTCATTCCGTTTGGACTCCGTTTGATATTTTTTTTGCGAAACTCTGAAATAGGCAAAAAATAGCAATTCTGGCTGGGCCTCCGGTTAATAGGTTAGTCCCAAAAATAATATAAAATTGTATAATAAAGCCCAATAATGTCCAAAACAGAATATAATATAGCATGGAACAATAAAAAATTATAGATACGTTGGAGGCGTATCAAGCATCCCCAAGCTTAATTCCTGCTCGTCCTTGAGTAGGTAAATGATAAAAGCAGAATTTTTGATGTGGAATGCTACTTGGCATAATTTCAATATAATTCTTCTTATTGAGGCATGAATGTTCAGATTTGATATGATTCAAGATAAAAGTTTAATGTTGACATAAAAACAATAATACTTCAAGCATACTAACTAAGCAATTATGTCTTATCAAAATAACATAGCCAAAGCAAGTTATCCCTACAAAATCATATAGTCTGGCTATGCTCCAGCTATGCTACAAGACTTCAACATCTCTAACAATCCCAATTGGTGAAATAGTATCTCTATTGGCAAAGCTTAATGGTAACATCGATATCTTCTATCTCAGCAGGTGCAATATCATGCATAATTTCTTTGTATAAGGAATGAGATATTGCACTTGCACTAGCACCCATATCATATAAGCCATGATAGCAATGATCTCCTATTTTAACATAAATAACAGGCATGCCTACAACATGTCTATGTTTATTTTTAGTATCAGGTCTAGCAATTTTAGTAGTCTCATCATAGAAGTAAATAACATGCCCATCAATATTATCGGCCAAGAGATCTTTAACCATAGCAATATTAGGTTCAACTTTAACTTGCTCAGGGGGTTTGTGTGTCCTAATATTACTTTTGTTGACTACATTTGAAACTTTAGCATGATCCTTTATTCTAACAGGGAAAGGTGGTTTCTCAACATAAGCAGTAGGAACAACATGATCATTATAATAGTCTTTTCTTCAACTTTAATAGGTGCAACTACTTTTACTTCAATGGGAGGATTATATTTAAACCACTTCTCCTTAGGGAGATTAACATGAGTAGCAAATGATTCACAGAAAGAAGCTACAATCTCAGAGTCAAGTTCATATTTAGTGCTAAATTCACGAAATGCATCGGTATCTATAAAAGATTTAACACAATCAAACTTAGGTGTTATACCTGACTCCTTACCTTCGTCGAGGTCCCAATCTTCAGAGTTGTGTTTAATTCTTTCCAATAAATCCCATTTGAATTCAATAATATTCATCATAAAAGATCCAGTACACGAAGTATCGAGCATGGAGCGATTAATGAGAGAAAGCCGAGCATAATTTTTTTGAATAATCATTTCTCTTGAGAGATCATGATTGGGGCATGAATATAACATTGAATTAAGCCTCCCCCAAGCTTGAGTGATGCTTTCTCCTTCGCGAGGCCAAAAATTATATATATAATCACGATCATGATGAACAAGATGCATATGATAAAACTTCTGGTGAAATTCCAATTTCAATCGCTTATAGTCCCATGATCCCATATCATCACATAGCCTATACCATGTAAATGCATCTCCCTTCTAAGATAAAGGGAAGACCTTATTCTTGCTGACATCCTCGGCCATACCTGCAAGCTTAAATAATCCACAGACCTCATCCACATAGATTAACTGTAAATCGGGATGCAATGTTCCATCTCCTGCAAAAGGATTATCTAGCAGTTTCTCTATCATACCCGAAGGAATTTCAAAGTAAACATTTTCAGTAGGTTCAGTAGGTTGAGGGGTAGCTAATTGTGGTTCCGGACGAGGTGAAGATACCCCGAACAAACCCCTCAAAGGATTATGTTCCATAGTAACAAGTGACAGTAAATTTCAGCACACTATATAAATTTTTTCCTTACCAAATTCCACCTACCAAAGGCGCTTCACTCCCCGGCAACGGCGCCAGAAAAGAGTCTTGATGACCCACAAGTGTAGGGGATCTATCGTAGCCTTTTCGATAAGTAAGAGTGTCAAGCCCAACAAGGAGCAGAAGGAAATGATAAGCAGTTTTCAGTAAGGTATTCTCTGCAAGCACTAAAATTATCAGTAACAGATAGTTTTGTGATAAGGTAATTTGTAACGAGTAGCAAGTAATGAAAGTAAATAAGGTGCATCAAGGTGGCTCAATCCTTTTTGTAGAAAAGGATAAGCCTGGACAAACTCTTATATGAAGGAAAGCGCTCCCGAGGACACATGGGAATTATCGTCAAGCTAGTTTTCATCACGTTCATATGATTCACGTTCGGTACTTTGATAATTTGATATGTGGGTGAATCGGTGCTTGGGTACTGTCCTTACTTGGACAAGCACCCCACTTATGATTAACCCCCATCGCAAGCATCCGCAACTACAACAGAAGTATTAAGATAAACCTAACCATAGCATGAATCATATGGATCCAAATCAGCCCCTTACGAAGCAACACATAAACTAGGGTTTAAGCTTCTGTCACTCTAGCAACCCATCATCTAATTATTACTTCCCAATGCCTCCCTCTAGGCTCAAACAATGGTGAAGTGTCATGTAGTTGATGTTCACATGACACCACTAAAGGGATGACAACATACATCTGATCAAAATATCGAACGAATACCAAATTCACATGACTACTTATAGCAAGACTTCTCCCATGTCCTCGGAAACAAACGTAACTACTCACAAAGCATATTCATGTTCATAATCAGAGGGGTATTAATATGCATAATTGATCTGAACATATGATCTTCCACCAAATAAACCAACTAGCATCAACTACAAGGAGTAATCAACACTATACTAGCAACCCACAGGTACCAATCTGAGGTTTGGATACAAGAGATGAACTAGGGTTTGAGATGAGATGGTGCTGGTGAAGATATTGATGGAGATTGATCCCCTCCTGATGAGAGGATCGTTGGTGATAACGATGTCGATGATTTCTCCCTCCCAGAGGGAAGTTTCCCCGGCAGAACAGCTCTGCCAGAGCCCTAAATTGGTTCCACCAAGGTTCCGCCTCGTGGTGGCGGAGTTTCTTCCCGAAAGCTTGCTTCTTATTTTTTCTCGGACGAAATACCTCATATAGTAGAAGATGGGCATCGGAGGGCCACCAGGGGCCCACGAGGCAGGGGGCGCGCCCAGGGGGTAGGGCGTGCCCCCACCCTCGTGGCTGGTGGGTGGCCCCCCTCTGGTACTTCTTGCGCCCAATATTTTTTATATATTCTAAAAAGTGCTCCCGTGGAGTTTCAGGACTTTTGGAGATGTGCAGAATAGGTCTCTAATATCTGCTCCTTTTCCAGCCCAGAATTCCAACTGCCGGCATTCCTCCTCTTCATGTAAACCTTATAAAATAAGAGAGAATAGGCATAAGTATTGTGACATAATGTGTAATAACAACCCATAATGCAATAAATATCGATATAAAAGCATGATGCAAAATGGACGTATCAACGAGGTATATATAGGCAACTCATTTGTCCCGGTTCATGGCTGGAATCGGGTCTAAAGCCCAACCTTCTGTTCCGGTTCAAACCAAGAACTGGGACCAATGGTTGTGGGCCAGGAGCGAGGCCAATTGGTCCCGGTTCGTGCCTAGAACCGGGACAAATGGGTCTGTACGAACCGGGACCATTGCCCATGAGGCCCCGGCCGCCCCCTGGGCTCACGAACCGGGACGAATGCCCCCATGGGTCCCGGTTCGTGACTGGACCGGGACTACTGGGCTTGCCATGCCCGAACCAAAGCCCTGTTTTTTATTAGTGAGCGGGCTGCATCCCATGTGGGAGCATGCTGGAACCAACAGAGAAGGATGCTACAATGGCGGTTGTACCTGATGATGGCGGCTGGCGAGTGCTGCAACATGTTGGTCGAAGCTCGAACCATAAGTGGCGGATGTTGGAACATGACAACCAGAAGCTTTTCCAGTGGTAATGTGGTGGGGTGGACCAACAACATCCACATGTGCTACAGCCAACCCTGAAATTGTTTAGGGTTTAAAAAACGATCTATGCCAACTTCTTTCCTGCTGCAACTCGAAATTGGTAACAATCCAATCTAATCTTGTATGCATCTTCATAGTGATCCGGGACTTTGATCCATATGACAATTTTTTGTTTTGCTTTCTACTACATTTCCGAACACAATGAGCCCGCGGTGCTTCAACGTTGCACATCCATGGTGGGGGTTAGGCGACGCTCGCCGTCCCTTTCTTCCAGTGTGGACATGAGGCAGATAATGACAAGGAGAAACCGAAGGAGGGACAAAAAGCTTACATCTGACAATTCGCGTATCTCAGATCGGGTGGCTACCAACTGACCTACGATAAGTTTGGGCCGGCCAACCGATGCCTAGCGCTGTCCTACGAAAAATGTACAATGCATATGAAAAACACAGACATGTGTTGAAAAAGGAAAAAAGAAAATGTGGAATGAATAAAAATCAAAGAAAAATGATGAGAACTTAAGAAGCAAAGAAAACCCAGGAACTAAAACAAAGAAAAAGAGAGGGAAAATGGAATGAAACAAAAGAAAAAAATAGAAGAACATAAGTAAAGAAAAATGAAGAACTAAAAGACCAGAGAAAAACCATAGAACACCCGAGGAAAACCATGCCAGAAACAATGGGAAAAGCCGAAAGAAAAAAACAGGGAAAAACTCACGCCACGCTACAGTATCTGGCCGGCCCGATAGCGCCTAAATGTAGGCGATTCCTAATAGGAATCAGTAAGGTGCGACAGCTGCTATTCTGGTGCTTGTTCTTTGGGGCCTTAACACAACACTTTCTGGACTGTCTATTACAACAAGGTTTGCCCAGCTCCAATGGAGAGGGGTGATGATGGCGGCACGCCTTTGGCTTACTCCCATGCTTGTAGTTGTCACTAGGTGGTCTGCAGACCTGGTTGTAGTGTTTACTTCTGATTTTTATTGTACTATCATGACATATGATAAATAGATCGAAAGTTTTTCCAAAAAGGACTGTGATATTTGGCACACGTGTGCCAGATAGCAAAACTACCACACACCTCATTTTTTATATTTTGTAGCTCAAACCGTCGGTCCGATGCAAAAATCATTTTCATATAAAAGATTTCTCGCGACGAGATCTTCGAAACTAGATCCCATGTTGGTATGTTTCGACAACTTTTTCTTGGGTCAAAAGTTACCACGCATGGGCTACATAAGTTACCAAGCCTATTATGTGCATGTTACCGTGCTATTTTCTCATAAGTTATCGAGGTTATATTTTTCAAACAAGTATTTCCCCTTGGTAAAAGATACGAAGGTGTTTGTACATGTGCTATTGGGTCAAAAGTTACCATCCGTGGGGTATGCAACTTATCGTGCTAGTTTGACATAAGTTATCGGGGGTATGTTTTCCAACAACTATATATTTTCCCCTTGGTCAAAGTTACCGCGGTGTTTGTATGTAAGTTACCGATTATGCAATTTCTACATTATCATGCTATTTTCACATAAATTATCGCCGGTATGTTTTCAACAACAAATTGTTTCCATTAGTCAAAGCTACCACAGTGTTTTGTACATAAATTGTCGGGTACGCGGTTCGTACATTACCGTGCTATTTTCACATAAGTTACCGTGATTATGTGTTTCAACAACGTTTTCCCACTTGGTCAAAGTTATCACGATGTTTGTATGCAAATTGCCGGGTATGCAGTTTGTTTCTTACTGTATTATTTTCACGTAAGTTACACAATCCCCCCCCCCCAAGTTACCGCGGTGTTTGTATGTAAGTTATCGGGTATGCGGTTCATATATTACCGTGTTATTTTCACATAAGTTATCGGGGGTATGCTTTTCAACAAATTTTTTTAGCTCATCAAAGTTATCGCATTGTTTGTATCTAAGTTATCGAATATGCAGTTTGTAAATTACTTTGCCATTTTCACACAACTTACCAAGGTTATATTTCCAACAACTTTTTTCAGGGGTCAAAAGTTACCGTGGTATTTATACGTGAGTTATCAACTCACTTGTGTGTATATTAGCATGCTATTTACACATAAGTTACCGAGGGTATGTTTCAACGTCTTTTCCCCGGTTAGTAGTTACCACCTTTGTTTGTACGTCAGTTATCAGATAAGCAATTCATAAATTATCATGATATTTACACAAAACTTACCGATGGTATGTTTTCAATAAAAAAATCCCACGGGTCAAAGTTGTCATGGTGTTTGTATAATTTATCAGAAATGTACTACATAAATTATCATACTGTTTACATAAAAGTTATCGGGGTGTTTTTATTTAGAAAGCTGTAGTAAAATTTACCATGGTGTTGCAAGTAAGTTATCAGGTCTGTAGTACGTAAATTATCATGATATACCGATAAAAGTTACCAGGTATGTTTCAACAACTTTAAGAAATATTTTTATTACTAGGTCCATAAAGTTATTTGGTCCAGTCTGCCTAAGTTAACGCACCTACGGTAAGTAATTTATCATGTTGTTGACACTGGTGTTACCTACGGTTCTGGCCGATTATCTTACAATCTACAAAGTTGCAGACAAGATTGTTGAGGCAAACATGAGATGCATCTCAAACATACGAGAGACATAACTCTGAAATGGACATGTTAAATCTTGCAAAACCAGTATAAATCAGGATACCTAGGAACATTTTCTATAGATGACAAGATAAAAGAGACAACACACCACCACCCCAGATCAACAACTGATGATCTCTATCTCCTACAGGCAAACTCCTTTTTTGTGGGGACCTAACAGGGAAACTCAACTCCAAGATAGAGAAAAATAATGCAGGAAGGAATCTCAAGAGAAATCTAATTTTCTGCAAAAACACCTAGGGAAAAAACCTTCAGCAGATCAAAGAGGCTCGCACCAATACACTGAAGTAAAATGTATTTACATTCTTCAGTGGATGTTGCCGCTGCGATTTCTTCTCTTGCATTCTTGATTATTATTTCTCTTTGACACATGTAAAGGCCTTATCATCGCTCATAAAAGCCCTTTCTATACCTTCAGTTATCCAAATAACATTTGGCAGTCAAGCATTCAACGGACCGAACTAGAAGCTAGCCATGCATGGCTATAATGTTGTAGCAAACTAGTAAGATGAAGCTCCGATCCAATGATGATGATGTGGTCAAACAAGAAAAATCTTTACACAAACAAATCGCTGACACACACTGATAACTGAACTCAACTTACCTTCTAGATGGACAGGCGCTTCTGTGGGGGAGAATGAGAACATGATTCTCCCTTGGGACATGGAGAATTCTCCGTCGGACTTTGCGAGAATCCTATAGTCTAAGCATACCAAGCAAGCGTGGGTGTGCGGCGATGCAAACCACCGGCTGCTGCAGTCCCTCGCAAACACTAGGGAAGGGGTAATGGTCACCATCCCCAATTTATGTCTGCATCATCGAGAGCAAGAACAGGCAGGGTGGAGCACGGCGGAGCTCAACTCAGATCGTCGGCGGCGGCTGGCTCGCCGGAGCGACGCGATCACGGTTGGGCGTTGGAAGGAGTACCAGAGGGAGGCTGGGAGGCAGAGCTGCATCCGCGCGAACTCAGGTGCAGAGAGAGGAGGGAGGAGATGGAGAGGAAGGGAAGGAGAAGGGGCTAATGCGGGCAAGGACGTCGGCGACGGACGCCTGCCGGCGCGGCCGATGCAGGTGCAGAGAGAGGAGGGAGGAGATGGAGAGGAAGAGAAGGAGAAGGGGCTGACGTGGGCAAGGACGCCGACGACGAACGCCTGCCGGCGCGGCCGGTGCAGGTGCAGAGAGAGCAGGGAGGAGATGGAGAGGAAGGGAAGGAGAAGGGGCTGACGCGGGCAAGGATGCCGGCGACGGACGCCTGCCGGCGCGACCAGTGCCGAACGCATCGCGCGGGCGCACGAAGCCTTCCTGACTGCGCGGCTAGAGCGGGTGAGGGAGAGAGATAATAGGGGGGCTGCCAGGGGAAGCGGGATCGTGTCTGCTAGATTCAAAACCAAAATTAATGAGATCGTGTGGCAGATTTGCAATCTGCCACACAGTTGCCATATACATATTTCGTTCCAAACAACATTGTTTTCCTTATCGCTTGCTACCCTCAAGACGAGTTAAGATTGCCTACCTCACTGATAACCTTTTATTACTATTTGACTTACCATAATTAGCGTTGATACATTTATCATAATTTTTTTGGTAGTACATTAATTACTGGACTTGGTACATCTTTGTATCAAGGTTTACCTTTCCTCTTCTGATAAAGAAAATATATTAATTTGCCAATCCTGAACTCACCAAAAGCAATGGTTACATCCATTTATTAATTTTATATATTGTATACATTTAATAACTAAATCTATTTGATTCGCTGGTACAACTCATAAAGAAAATATTGTACATTTAATATACTTTATCATTTTAATATATTGTACATTTAATAACTAAATCTATCTCCGCCTTGACTCACTAAGTATTGTTTATTTGATTTGCTATTAATTTCATGTTGCAAAAATAATAAATACACCATCATTAAGGCGGAAAATATCATAAAGATTTTCTCATGCGCGACGCCCTATATATATAGAAGAAAGAGTCGCCTTGTACGCACCAACACAATGGCGGGCACTGCCACCACATCCACAGCCACGGTTCTCGTCATTCTTGTCATCCTGTCATGTGGCCTCCCCGCAGGCCATGCTAACGCGGTCTTCATCTCCCCCACATGCAAGAAGACCAAGAACGCCGCATTGTGTAAGCAAGTGCTACGACTCGACCAAGGTAGCGTCAAGGCCTCCACCGTGCACGACCTCGCCAGCATCGCACTAGGGATAGCCACCTCTTTCACTACCTTTCAGGCCAATAACATCAGAGTCGGGGCCAGATTCAACCAGGGTACACCCGTGGGAGACGCGCTATCCGGCTGCCTCCGGGCCTATTCAGATGCCGAAGATGACCTCAGGTACAAAGCGAAACGAAGCTTCGATCGTGGGGACTATGCCGGCGCGTCAAAGATCGTGATGGGTGCTAAGGCCGCCGGTTATGTGTGCGATAACACGTTGAAGCGGATCAAAAAGGATTTCCATGCCGAAGTAGATCGCCATATGAAGGAGCGATGTGGCGTCGCTGCTGAACTCATCGGCCTCCTTATCCATAAGTGATGGATTTATGGATAAGGAGGCAGTCTCGGCTCATATGTGTATGTTTCTATCAATAAATGGCTAGTTTCCGTTTCGAAATAAATAAATAAATAAATAAATAAATGGGTAGTCCGTCGTCTATCAACATTGTTTTGGTCATTGATGCAATTATGAATTATTCTATTTTGAAGCCATTACAACCGTGAATCCTAGAAGCTCCTCTCAGGTGGCATCCGAACTTCTGAACGGTCCAATCTCGGATTCTAAACATTCATGGCAGGCAGATGAATTTCTAAACCCCGCATGGGCAAGTGAATTAGATTAGTGTTTTAGGGGTAAAGGGGTGTCTTTATTCATTAATATATTGTTTTTTTGGATAAAAGGCGTATTCATTAATAGTCCTTCCGTCCCATGATACAAGAATTAGTGTCAGTACCCAAAGATGATGCTGACTTAAGCTAGAATATGAGCTTCTGAATTGAAACTACGATGCTTAACTTGCTGCAACGACGAAGAGCGTCGCCGTCGGTGTGTGATTTCGCACACAACAGCGGGACCTCCTATGCGCCGCTCGTTGCGGCAAAGAGGTGGCGTTTCGCACAGGGCGACTCACCTGGGCCGGCCCATTTCCAGTGCACGGGGTGGCAGGCGTTAGCGACGTGAAAAAAATAAGAAAAGGTTTTTTTTAGGCAACCTCGCAAAGCTTTATTACGTCGTCACAATGAAAAAACAAGAAAAGGTGGGCGCGGGCAGTGGGATTCAACACGCGACCGCGAAGTGGGATGTGCATGTTGGTAGCCACTGCGACAGGTAGGTTATACTGTCAAATTGGCAACGCGACACTAAAAGAAGTAAACGACATCGGCAAACTAGTAACACAACTCCACTATCATTACTTTGATTAGGTGTCTAAAATGGCAGCCCTGTGTATATAAACAAATTTAAAATGGCAGCCCCGTGTCGCTAGCCACAGACATGATTTTCTTTTTGGAAGAAGTAAAAAAACTTAAAAATAAAATTTTCCTAACTTCTTAACAAATTTATAAAAAGTCGAATGTTTTGTGCAACCCAAGCATTTTTTGAAAAAAGGAACAAATTTCAAAGGGAGAACATTTTTAAAATGACGAAGAAAATTTTGAAAATGCAAACATTTTTTGACAAAACAAGAACAAAAATTAACAAAGAGATTTTTTTGAAATCAATTACAAATTTATCAAAATGCGAACATTTTTTGATATTACCTAAAATGTTTCTGAATTCATGAAAACATGGCTATTTTTGTTCGTGAACATAGTTCAAAAGTGAATTTGCCAAACATTTTTCAAATTTGTGCACAAAAATTCAAAGGAGAACATTTTTTGAGATCCTCGAAACAATTTGTTATTTTGCGAACAAAATTTTGAAAACATGAAGAGAACACTATTTGAATTTGCGAACAAATTTTAAGTGGGAACATCTTTTGAAACTCGCAAACATTTTCTGAATGTGTGAACGAAAATTAAAATGCAAATATTTTTAAAATTTGAAATTCTACACTTTTTATAAATTTTGGAATATTTTTGTAAATGGAAAAAAATATATTAAAATTCTACTTTTTTGGATTTTCTGAACAAAATTTTAAAATTGGAACATTTTAGAAAAAAGCAAAAAAAATGTGAACTTTTAAAAAAAATCTGGATATATGTTGGAAAAGAAAAGTGAGAATGGTATAAAATGGAAAGAAAATAAAAAACGAAACAAAGAAAATAAAATAAAAGGAAAGAAAAAGAAAAAAATGAACAAAAGATAGAAAAGGAAAAAAAGAAAAAAAACAGAAAAAGGAAAATGGAAAAACGAAAAAGAAGGAAAAGAGAAAACGAAAAATAAAACACAATATAAAGCCAAAAAACTGAAAAGAAAAGAACACAGAAAAAACCTGGTTTAGGGAACCTTCTAGAAGGTTCCTAAAACCGGTTGGCCGCACCTTTGTAAAACTCGAAGTGGGCCGGCCCATGTTCGTCGCTCGCATCGCTGCCCCCTGTGCGGTAGTGCGACAGTTTGCCGCAGCGAGCGGCGAATAGGGATTTCCCACAACAGCAGTGTAGCGGCCATCAAATCCCTCGACGAGGCAGCCCTCAATGGTCAAGGACGAGCGGCCCGACGACGCCCACCGCCCCGACGGTGGCCCATGGATGCCGTTCTACAAGGAATGTCTGCGGGCCGCCAAGGCGGTGTGAATAGTCCAAGCCGATCGACCGATGTGCAGAGCGGCTCCTGGGCGAACTCGATGACATGGGCCTCTAATACTGTTAGTAGAATGCCCGTGCGTTGCCACGGGCTTTTAAAATTTTTAGTGCTTGCGTATATAAATACAATGCATGTCAAACTTCACATGTATAAAAAATATGGCCGGAGGATAACAAAACAATGTTGATTGGTTGTATTTATACGGCAGCTTTATCTCTTCTTCCATTGGTTCTAAATTTTCTCGACACACACATCTTATTTCTCACACCCGACCAACAAGACAGAATTTGCTCTTCCTTCAGCCTCTTTTATCTCGGTCTACTCCTTGCTTTAGCTTTGACATCATCACTCTATGTCATCCATACAGTTTCATAGTGACATTACAAGCAAGCTCATACTATGCTTGCCATTTGTTATTTTTATGGATTGATAACGCTCGTATGTAGGTGTGTGTTTATCAACTATTTTGATTTTGGACTATTGAGGCCATTCAAATAAATGCTTCCTATGATTTTCTTGAGCTGAACATATTGCCATTGTCTGGTCAAATAAGGCGTAGCAAAAACAAACTGGTTTTGGAAGATGAAAACAAATGTGGTAATCATTTGCATTGGAACAGGGGCATACATATTCTAGTGCTTCAACATTTATCATATCTAACATATACCTTAGGATCCGCATGCACATCACATGGGTTTGTCATGGTCATCTTATCCCGTGGTGGTAACCGTCTTTTATTCCCCGTTGATGTCGTCCTTATGATCCTCGAAGAAACCCCGGCCCCGATGCTCCAGCAGCTATCTCGCAAGAGGGTTCATGTTGTTGTCGAGATGCGCCAAGAGGTTGTTGATGCTCTTGATTGCCTCTCCATGGCCGCCGTCGCCATCAACTACACCGCCACCATCAACATCTTCTCATCTTCCTCCCAAGCACATTGTAGATAAATTAATCCCAATATGGAATCAAATCATCTTACTAATTATGTTTCCTAAATATAAACATTATTTGTTTGGCTAATTTAACTTCTCCTAGGAGATCATTGTAAAATTGTATCCGGGGAAAAAATGGAAATAAATTTAAATTATAGAACATTAATAAAAAAACATTATATTCAGCTTGTTGTACGCATAAAAGTGGCATGTACATACAAACAGATTTAATATTGGGATCCCAAAACCTCATCACTGTGATATACTCTACAATTTACTTCAGTAAAATGCTACTTCAGTAGTGGCGTTAAGACACCTGCAATGGAAAAATACTTGCATAGACTCTTATACAGTAAAAATGAAGCTCTTCCCTAAGAAATCTAGATTCTAGCACAAATTATTGGTATACTAATATGATAAATATATTTCCTTTTTCCGTATTAGCACAAAACTTGAGAAATACACGGTCGGATCGAGGAGAGAGAGAGAGAGAGAGAGAGCTCCTAATCGGATCCCCAAATTGTCTTCACACCTACACCTGCCTAATCGTCCGGCACCGCCACCCTGCCCAAGCTACCACAACCCCCAACAATCACTCTGAGCCCCATCACCGTCCCCGATGTTGATGACCCGTCGCACCTCGCACTCCGCCGGGTGTTTCCAAACTCAGCATGAGCTCATGATGTTACAACCGGATTACAACCCGAGAACCAAACACATCTTACAACCAGAAAGAAAATACAGGGTTGCGTCAGTATTTTGTGAGAGCCTTGTAAAATACAAGTGTAGATATTTACAGCCGGAAAAGCATCCGTCAATCCAATTGCGGCCTTATACTAAAGAGAGTTGAGGGTGACAACGAAGGCACATGTGTAGTGGGCGACTAGTGCGCGCATGAGAGGGAGAGTAGGTGAGGAAACTTAGTTTGTGCTCCTGTAGCTACACGAATGGAAGAAGAGAAAAAAATAGTGTATGCTAAGTCCACACAACATTAAACGTGCATAAAAAAAAGCAAAAACTCAGTTTGTGCTTAGTTTGTTCTCATGCTTATTTACTGTAAGACTTGCTTGGCCATGTTGCTCTTTCCCCTACGCCTATTCGCTGCCAAAAGAAATTTTGGAATATAATGAGTAAAAAATTGGAATATAATGTCACATGAACTTGCAAAAAATCTTTTAACTATGCATCTCTATTCTTCCCCATTCATGAAAATAGGTTGTGTTCTAGGTAGCATGTACAGATCATTCAGTATGTATTGATTAGGTAGTGACTAATTAGTGGAGAAATATGTATAGAGAGAAAGGGGAGAGCGCAAGCACCATGTAGTGTATTATGGTAACACTTTGAGCAAGCAAATGCAAATGCTAAATGGTGAAGGAAGGGGTTAACAAACTGATAATTCTTCCTTTGTGCTTCTGCAAGCAAGTTTCACCCAAGATGGGAAAATATAATACGGTTAACATCACCACAAGAAGAAATGTTCAAATGTACTCCCTCTATTCCTAAATATAAGCCTTTTTACAGATTTTAATACGGACTACATATGGATTAGAGAGTAGGATTCGAGTGAATTTAGAAACAAAATAAATGTACAGATTTTAATCGACCAGGCACAGGGAGTACATTTGAAGCCTACTCACTCGAACCCATTTTGAAACTCACGCGAACCCGTTTTAATTCATAATGGGTTCGAGTGAGTTTAGAAAGAAAATAAAGGAAGTGCATTTTAGACTGTAGATTCATTAATTTTGCTCCGTATGTAGTCCGTATTAGAATCTCTAAAAAGGCTTATATTTAGGAACGTAGGGAGTAGAAACAAGCATCAATGTTATACCTTCAAATGTAGAAACGTGATCGATGTATCATGAAAATGACACTGCAAGTGCTGACCTTTCCCTTGTACACATTCCCCTGCTTTGACTGAAATAGAACACTTGAAGTTCCTACTGGCGATCGATGTCCTCATCCGCAAGCTCAGTTTCTTTCTGTTTACTCACTTCATATGCTATCCCTCGAGCAAATCAACAACTAAGCTGATTAGCCAACCAACCATATCTTCGTTTACAGTTTGCATTGAACACTCAAAAGGCAAAATTAGAGGCCACTCACAGCTTCAAGGATGAGGTACTAACAGCGAGGTCGATGATTAGAGAGAGCGCACCAGACACAGCCGCCCCAGCCCTTCCTCCTCGACCACATCGTGAAGATTGAGCCGCTACCGCACAGGGAGAGCCAGAGGAGCTGGTCAAGGACATAGTACAGGCACACATCGCTATAAACACCAGGAGATAGTACGGGCACACTTCATCCTCCATTAATGCAGAATACTGGTGTCCATGCAGAATACTGATCCATTCATATTTATCTCCTTATTTCTAACAATAATGCAGAATACTACATGAGTAAGTAGTTGATGGCACCGACCTTGAGACGCTCGGATGCGCGCTGCCACCGTCCATGGTCGGCTGGTCGCTGCTGATGTCACCTCAGTACGTAGGACCTCTCATGGGCGGAGAGAGGTGGGGAGAGGGGCGTGGTCGAGATGGGTGCCCTGATAGTGATGAAGATACTCCCAATCATGATCAGAAGCTAACAAAAAGGATTTTGTTTCTAATTATACCATGGGAAAAGTGCAAAAATCTGGCAATCAAGAAAAAAAGAGGTGTTTACACTGAACATTATCAACAAAAAACACATTTACAACTTTCACATATTTTTAATTCATTGATGAAGAAGTGCTTCCCTTTCTTTTTTTGTTAGGGGGGGAGGGGGGTCAGTATAGGGAACGATGCAACTAATCAGGTGGACTTTTCACCGAAAACACGTTGCATAAATGCCTTGAATCTATTCTATATGTCTAAATTTAATCATCGCTTTGTAATAAAAATAATAGATTGAACTTGGGATTTCAAAACATTTTGGCGTCAAATGTCATATTTACTCACTTAACTTTGAACTATATAAATATTGGGTATAGGACATACTGTACTCAGGCATGTAAATATGAGATTTTTTTCATGCATCATTCATACAAAGCTCATTTGTTCTCCTTCTTTATTTTTATTGGAATTTCTATAAATTTAATGATGTTGTCAGTTCAGACCAAATTAATCAGTTGTTCCATGGATGTACATATATTTATTAACCAACACTGCTGAGCCATTGTATGAAAAAAAAACTAATTAGTAGAACCATGCACTACCCGAAACTACGTGATGCCCCTGTCATTACCTTTCTTGCCTTCTTGACTGCATACTGAAACATGGGGCCAAAGGGTAGCTCTAATGTTGGCAGTCCTTATCAGTTGTCGTTCTACCACCGTTAGAAATATTGTTTGCTGAAGACAATCTCATCACACAAACATGAAGAGTTTTATTAAAACTCAGCTAGATGCCTTCCCCAAAATAGTAGTATTTCATATGAAGAGAATCATATCGGATCCACACTTCGAAGATTTTAGTAACGGAGGCATAAATATGAGTACTGTCAGCGGAAGTCATATTCAGCACTTCGATGGAGAATATCACTGTCATCTTTAGAAGAATTTGGCCACATGTCTAATTTATTTACACAAACACCTATTTGCAGTGCATTGATTTCATGGTGGACCTGGGAACATGAGATTTACATCAAAATTCAGAATGAAGCTTGTAACAGCAGATAGGTACCAAGGAAAATAAATAAACAAATAGAGAAAATAACAGCCATCATAACATTAAAATAAAGTTACCCATCAAGTTAGTACAAATTCCATGTAGAGGACCTTGCCTTCTGAATCATATGCTTCTTCCAGTTATGGAGAAGAAAGGCACATACTACAAAACTCGTTTATGGAGCTAACCACTTGCTATATGCCAAGACCAGAAGATCAACACTTACTATTTCAGGCTCTTCAATGACATCTCGTCCATGATAATCTGAACAACCGAGCTTCACAAGCTCATAAGTATCTGCTAGATCAGCCAATCCTGTTGTAGGGCAAATTCAATAGTTAATTACATTATGGTTTCAGATATGTAAGATGCATCGTTATGTTGTACATATATGAAGTATTACATGTTAGCAGTATAAGATGATGGCGTTGTCCGTCCCAGATGGTTCCCATCACTTTGATAGTTCCCATCTCTACCCATGTTTATATGCATTTTGGATCACCATCTATAGAAAACAAAGTCTTGAGTATCAGATTTGTTGCCACCACAATGTACTTCCTGAAATTACACAGTAAAGGACATAAGTTGGTTGCTCAATGTAAAACAAACAACATTTTCATGTCAATGATAATAAGGGCAGACTTCTAATCCTATCAGTGAGTATAGACAAAGATTAGAGGTAAATGTAATGCAGCTGTTTAGTGTTTGAGAAAGATAGTGTGATGAGGATTGTCTATTTAGTACCCATACAGCACGACTGTCTTTACCACATCATCACCCCTCATTTTGTTTACCTAAAAAGAGGTTGCCTCTACACACAAAGCAGCATGACCATACCCATTACGTGCATGCACACATGGAGCGATCAGGTTCAGGAGCTTCTCATACCTGGCATCAGCCGATCAAACCCACTCAGATCACGCATCAGACAACACCGTACGTTTCCAGCCCAAGCCACAATCGAATCCAAGACAATAGAACGACGGTTGCTGGCAGTGCTGTAGCGGTATGGAACTGATGCGGCGGCCATTGGGGCGATGGGTCGGCAATCGGCAACGAAAGATCGACTGCTTTAGTTTAGAAATTACTGGTGTGAAGTGAACTGCTCGCGCGCGCACACACACACAGAGTGAGAGAGATGCGGGTAGTAGACAAATCTGAAGCAACATGCAGCCATGCTACGAAAAGAATCCATCGACGGCAGCTCCCGTTATGTGCCCTGCCGCTCGGTCACCAGCCGGCACCGGCGGGATCCCCAAGGGATCATAAGCCGAGGCGCGATCTGGAGCAGCGAGGGGGACTGGCCCCGGGGAGCGGCGACCCAGAACTTCCATCGGTGGGGAGCCTGGCTAGCGCCGGCGGCTCGTCTCGGATCTTGGGGTGGCTCATCCTGGGGGCTGGGGCAGAGATCTCAGGAAACTGATCAAGGGCAAGCCTCGTGGGTTGTTTTTTGTTAGGTGCGGGGGAAGACGAAAAAAACGATCCAGGGTGGGAGGAGGACGAAAAAACTCAGCAAAGAAAACCCGGACGAAAATGGTGAGACAAAAATAAATCGACGGAGACTACCAACTGCTTCATTAGGAGTAGAGAAGATATATATATATTTGTGGAAACTATTGTGGAAAACACCCGTACAAGATAAAATACGTATATTTCTATGAAGACTAGCAAGGCACTCTTTACCAACCGAGAATGTACGGGCTCATAGGAAAATGTCCATCACTAATACTTGTGCTCTTTGTGGCGCGGTTGACTCCTGGAGTCTGGAGACACTCGTTGCTCGAGTGCTACATGGCGAGGTGCGCGTGGGCACTTGTTGATGGAGAGTTGGCGGAGCATGTATGTGAGACGAATGAACCAAGTACCAGATCTGGGTGCCCCAGCACGTGGTGGCTGTTGGCTTGGGTCTGGGTCACCTCTGCTTGCACACTTCCGCCCTCCCCGTGAAGATTCGGTCTGCTGCTCCGGCGTCCTTGCTGCCGGCAGTGGCCGTCACGGGGCTGGCTGCGACCTTCCTGACCCTCCCCCTTTGGGTGCCCCTTCGGCTGTGGCGCGCTCCTCCATCCCTCAAAGATCCTGTCCGGGTGTGGCGCGGGGAGGTTCCCTTGGGCGCCCCGCAGTGTTTGCTGTCACTGCTCCGGCCACTGCGGTCTCTGGACATGCGAGGCATATTTCTATGAAGACTAGCAAGGCACTCTTTACCAACCGAGAATGTACGGGCTCATAGGAAAATGTCCATCACTAATACTTGTGCTCTTTGTGGCGCGGTTGACTCCTGGAGTCTGGAGACACTCGTTGCTCGAGTGCTACATGGCGAGGTGCGCGTGGGCACTTGTTGATGGAGAGTTGGCGGAGCATGTATGTGAGACGAATGAACCAAGTACCAGATCTGGGTGCCCCAGCACGTGGTGGCTGTTGGCTTGGGTCTGGGTCACCTCTGCTTGCACACTTCCGCCCTCCCCGTGAAGATTCGGTCTGCTGCTCCGGCGTCCTTGCTGCTGGCAGTGGCCGTCACGGGGCTGGCTGCGACCTTCCTGACCCTCCCCCTTTGGGTGCCCCTTCGGCTGTGGCGCGCTCCTCCATCCCTCAAAGATCCTGTCCGGGTGTGGCGCGGGGAGGTTCCCTTGGGCGCCCCGCAGTGTTTGCTGTCACTGCTTCGGCCACTGCGGTCTCTGGACATGCGAGGCATATTTCTATGAAGACTAGCAAGGCACTCTTTACCAACCGAGAATGTACGGGCTCATAGGAAAATGTCCATCACTAATACTTGTGCTCTTTGTGGCGCGGTTGACTCCTGGAGTCTGGAGACACTCGTTGCTCGAGTGCTACATGGCGAGGTGCGCGTGGGCACTTGTTGATGGAGAGTTGGCGGAGCATGTATGTGAGACGAATGAACCAAGTACCAGATCTGGGTGCCCCAGCGCGTGGTGGCTGTTGGCTTGGGTCTGGGTCACCTCTGCTTGCACACTTCCGCCCTCCCCGTGAAGATTCGGTCTGCTGCTCCGGCGTCCTTGCTGCCGGCAGTGGCCGTCACGGGGCTGGCTGCGACCTTCCTGACCCTCCCCCTTTGGGTGCCCCTTCGGCTGTGGCGCGCTCCTCCATCCCTCAAAGATCCTGTCCGGGTGTGGCGCGGGGAGGTTCCCTTGGGCGCCCCGCAGTGTTTGCTGTCACTGCTCCGGCCACTGCGGTCTCTGGACATGCGAGGCTGCGGCGATGAGCTGGCCTTCAGGCATGTGCGATGTAGGCCGCCGTTGTGATCCTCTGTTGGTGGTGGTGGTCTATATTTGATTGGCCAGATAGTGGTGACTGTAGATCATTCTGCAACGATTTTCTATGAATCCACGACATCGGGGGTCATCAAAGTGAATTCGGGAGTTTTTATCTCTTGATCCGGTGAATGACTTTCGGTGGTGAGTTACAAATTATGGACGATGACTTGACGCAGAGGAATGTTGTTGGAGTGGCGGTGGTTAAATTGTAGCTGCTTGGATTGTGGAAAAGCAGTGGCGACAACACATGTGTGACTTTGATGGTGGTGCTGCGAGCACCCGGTCTCGAGCTCCGGGGCGAAAGCCTAGGTCAGACCCGAGTGGTCATCCCTGACAATGGCGATGTTTTTTTACATCGTGACCTATTTGGAGGCATTGCTCGGATACGTTCGGACTGTTTCTTCAGGGTGAAAACTTTGATTCTGGCCTTTGAATCCGGCGACGACGGCGCTTGAGTGTCGCTTCCTTCTAGAAGGCGTTGTTGTTGAAGATCCTCGTCGTCAATGTGGTGTCAATGGTTGGTGCGGATATATATGGTCGCAGTTCTAGTTTGTCGTTCGCTGATCTGATCGCTTTAGGGCTTTTTTATTTCTTTTTTCCTTTTCTCACCTATGCATAGCTTTTGGTCTTATGATTTTGCTAGTCGTTGGTGTGTTTTAACGTGTGTGTTGGGTTGGCTGTGTGCATCCTAATTATGCAGAGGCCGGGTGTATGCTCATTATATTGTATCCTCTTGATGCTTCTTTTGAGCCAATAAAATTCACCCTTTGTCGGAAAAAATCACATGAGGCATTTGTTAAGTTGTCTGTCACCTTATGGGCCATATAATGGGCGCGAAGGAAAGTGATACACGAAGAGGTTTTTCGAAGTCCTTTGACCACTCATGAGTTCATTAAAAGATTCATATCATAACCGGAGATAAAAACAGAGAAGGAGACAAGGGCACCGGCTGAGATCAGAAGAACAACGGCCAGGCCTAGGGTTACACAAAAATCCATGTCGATGGAAGCGTGGCAAAGTCCAAGTTGAGAGGAGCGGCATCTCCAGTGCGCCTAGATGATGATGGACGATATTTAGGCAGCTCCTCTCTAGTTGTTCGGGGAATCATCTATGTAGCCACACTCGAGGCGATGACATGCAGAGAAGCTTTGGCTCTGGGAGAAGACTTGATGATTCAAAATGTTATAATTGCCTCCGATTCAAAGCAGGTGGTGAACGACATTGAAAGAGGGTCTAGTAGCACTTATGGTTGTATCATTAGCCAGATTAAGCAGTGAGCTAATTTAATTAATTGTAAGTTTACTTTTGAAGGTCGGGCATCAAACATTGATGCAGATAGGTTAGCTAAGTTTTCAAACACTCTTGATCAGGGGTGACATCTATGGTTCATCCATCCCCATGATCCTTTTTTATACCACTTCATGTGGACTATGATCAATAAAGCTTAGCTATACCTCTGAAAAATATGTATATATTTGTGTTTGAACACTACATAAACCTGTATATGTCTAACTTCATTTACAAAATATTAAAAGCAAACTTTTAGTCACACATTCTCAATTTTAGATGTCTAATAATAATTGTTGGGAAATGTCATCTTAGGATAGTAAGACTAAAACGATAGCAAAATGAAAGTGACATGATTACCTCAAATAAGAACCAAATTCTAGTAACTCCTGCTTGGGATTAGTTTCTGAAGGAAATATGCCCTAGAGGCAATAATAAAGTTATTATTTATTTCCTTATATCATGATAAAAGTTTATTATTCATGCTAGAATTGTATTATCTGGAAACATAATACTTGTGTGAATAGATAGACAAACTAAACGTCACTAGTGTGCCTCTACTTGACTAGCTCATTAATCGAAGATGGTTATGTTTCCTAACCATAGACATGTGTTGTCATTTGATTAACGGGATCACATCATTAGGAGAATGATGTGATTGACATGACCAATTCCATTAGCTTAGCACCCGATCGTTTAGTATGTTGCTATTGCTTTCTTCATGACATATACATGTTCCTATGACTATGAGATTATGCAACTCCCGTTTGCCGGAGGAACACTTTGTGTTCTACCAAACGTCACAACGTAACTAGGTGATTATAAAGGAGCTCTACAGGTGTCTCCAAAGGTACATGTTGGGTTGGCGTATTTCGAGATTAGGATTTGTCACTCCGATTGTCGGAGAGGTATCTCTGGGCCCTCTCGGTAATGCACATCACATAAGCCTTGCAAGCATTGCAACTAATGAGTTAGTTGCGAGATGATGTATTATGAAACGAGTAAAGAGACTTGCCGGTAACGAGATTGAACTAGGTATTGAGATACCGACGATCGAATCTCGGGCAAGTAACATACCGATGACAAAGGGAACAAAGTATGTTGTTACGCGGTCTGACCGATAAAGATCTTCGTAGAATATGTGGGAGCCAATATGAGCATCCAGGTTCCGCTATTGGTTATTGACCGGAGACATATCTCGGTCATGTCTACATTGTTCTCGAACCCGTAGGGTCCGCACGCTTAACGTTACGATGACAGTTTCATTATGAGTTTATATATTTTGATGTACCGAAGTTTGTTCGGAGTCCCAGATGTGATCACGGACATGACGAGGAGTCTCAAAATGGCCGAGACATAAAGATTGATATATTTGACGGCTATATTCGGACACTGGAAGTGTTCCGGGTGATTTCGGAGAAAACCGGAGTGCTGGAGGGTTACCGGAACCCCATCGGGAGAAGTGGAGAAATAATGGGCCTTATGGGCCCTAGTGGAGAGAGAGAGGGGCGGCCAGAGTGGGCCGCACGCCCCCTCCCCCTCTGGTCCGAATTGGACTAGGAGAGGGGGGGGGGGGGCGGCGCCCCCCTTTCCTTCTCCCTCTCCCCCTTCCTTTCCCCCTCCTAGTAGGAGTAGGAAAGAGGGAAGTCCTACTCCTACTAGGAGGAGGACTCCTCCTCCTTGGCGCGCCCAAGGGCCGGCCGGCCTCCCCCCTTGCTCCTTTATATACGGGGGCAGGGGGGCACCTCTAGACACACAAGTTGATCCTCGTGATCGTTTTCTTAGCCGTGTGCGGTGCCCCCTTCCACCATACTCCTCGATAATATTGTAGCGGTGCTTAGGCGAAGCCCTGCGACAGTAGAACATCAAGATCATCACCACACCGTCGTGCTGACGGAACTCCTCCCCGACACTTTGCTGGATCGGAGTCCGGGGATCGTCATCGAGCTGAACGTGTGCTAAAACTCGGAGGTGCCGTAGTTTCGGTGCTTGATCGGTCGGGCCGTGAATACGTACGACTACATCAACCGCGTTGTCATAACGCTTCCGTTGTCGGTCTACAAGGGTACGTAGACAACACTCTCCCCTCTCGTTGCTATGCATCACCATGTTCTTGCGTGTGCGTAGGAATTTTTTTAAAATTACTACGTTCCCCAACAGTGGTATCAGAGCCTAGGTTTTATGCGCTGATGTTATGCACGAGTAGAACACAAGTGAGTTGTGGGTGATATAAGTCATACTATGTCATACTTTGGTTCGGCGGTATTGTTGGATGAAGCGGCCCGGACCGACATTACGCGTACGCTTACGCGAGACTGGTTATACCGACGTGCTTTGCACACAGGTGGCTGGCGGGTGTCAGTTTCTCCAACTTTAGTAGAACCAAGTGTGGCTATGCCCGGTCCTTGCGAAGGTTAAAACAGCACCAACTTGACAAACTATCGTTGTGGTTTTTGATGCATAGGTAAGATTGGTTCTTGCTTAAGCCCGTGCAGCCACGTAAAACTTGCAACAACAAAGTAGATGACGTCTAACTTGTTTTTGCAGGTCATGTTGTGATGTGATATGGTCAAGACATGATGCTAAATTTTATTGTATGAGATGATCATGTTTTGTAACCGAGTTCTCGGCAACTGGCAGGAGCCATATGGTTATCGTTTTATTGTATGCAATGCAATCGCGCTGTAATGCTTTACTTTATCACTAAGCGGTAGCGATAGTCGTGGAAGCATAAGATTGGCGAGACGACAACGATACAACGATGGAGATCAAGGTGTCACGCCAGTGACGATGGTGATCATTACGGTACTTCGGAGATGGAGATCACAAGTACAAGATGATGATGGCCATATCATATCACTTATATTGTTTGCATGTGATGTTTATCTTTTATGCATCTTATCTTGCTTTGATTGACGGTAGCATTTTAAGATGAGCTCTCGCTAATTATCAAGAAGTGTTCTCCCTGAGTATGCACCATTGCGAAATTTCTTCGTGCTGAGACACCACGTGATGATCGTGTGTGATAGGCTCTACGTTCAAATACAACAGGTGCAAAACAGTTGCACACGCGGAATACTCAGGTTATACTTGACGAGCCAAGCATATACAGATATGGCCTCGGAACACGAAGACCGAAAGGTCGAGCGTGAATCATATAGTAGATATGATCAACATAGTGATGTTCACCAATGAAGCTACTCCATCTCACGTGATGATCGGACATGGTTTAGTTGATTTGGATCACGTGATCACTTAGAGGATTAGAGGGATGTCTATCTAAGTGGGAGTTCTTTAGTAATATGATTAATTGAACTTAAATTTATCATGAACTTAGTACCTGATAGTATCTTGCTTATTTATGTTTGATTATAGATAGATGGCCCGTGCTGTTGTTCCGTTGAATTTTAATGCGTTCCTTAAGAAAGCAAAGTTGAAAGATGATGGTAGAAATTACACAGACTGGGTCCGTAACTTGAGGATTATCCTCATTGCTGCACAGAAGAATTATGTCCTGGAAGCACCGCTGGGTGCCAGGCCTGCTGCTGGAGCAACACCAGATGTTATGAACGTCTGGCAGAGCAAAGCTGATGACTACTCGATAGTTCAGTGTGCCATGCTTTACGGCTTAGAATCGGGACTTCAACGACGTTTTGAACGTCATGGAGCATATGAGATGTTCCAGGAGTTGAAGTTAATATTTCAAGCAAATGCCCGAATTGAGAGATATGAAGTCTCCAATAAGTTCTATAGCTGCAAGATGGAGGAGAATAGTTCTGCCAGTGAGCATATACTCAAAATGTCTGGGTATAATAATCACTTGATTCAATTGGGAGTTAATCTTCCAGATGATTGCGTCATTGACAGAATTCTCCAATCACTTCCACCTAGCTAGAAGAGCTTCGTGATGAACTATAATATGCAAGGGATGAATAAGACAATTCCTGAGCTCTTCGCAATGTTGAAAGCTGCGGAGGTAAAAATCAAGAAGGAGCATCAAGTGTTGATGGTCAACAAGACCACTAGTTTCAAGAAAAAGGGCAAAGGGAAGGAGAAGGGGAACATCAAAAAGAACATCAAGCAAGTTGCTGCTCAAGAGAAGAAACCCAAATATGGACCTAAGCCTGAAACTGAGTGCTTCTACTGCAAGCAGACTGGTCACTGGAAGCGGAACTGCCCCAAGTATTTGGCGGATAAGAAGGATGGCAAGGTGAACAAGGTATATATGATATACATGTTATTGATGTGTACCTTACTAATGCTCGCAGTAGCACCTGGGTATTTGATACTGGTTCTGTTGCTAATATTTGCAACTCGAAACAGGGACTACGGATTAAGCGAAGATTGGCTAAGGACGAGGTGACGATGCGCATGGGAAATGGTTCCAAAGTCGATGTGATCGCGCTCAGCACGTTACCTCTACATCTACCTTCAGGATTAGTATTAGACCTAAATAATTGTTATTTGGTGCCAGCGTTGAGCATGAACATTATATCTGGATCTTGTTTGATGCGAGACGGTTATTCATTTAAATCAGAGAATAATGGCTGTTCTATTTATATGAGTAATATCTTTTATGGTCATGCACCCTTGAAGAATGGTCTATTCTTATTAAATCTCGATAGTAGTGACACACATATTCATAATGTTGAAGCCAAAAGATGCAGAGTTGATAATGAAAGTGCAACTTGTTTGTGGCACTGCCGCTTAGATCATATCGGTGTAAAGCGCATGAAGAAACTCCATACTGATGGACTTTTGGAACCACTTGATTATGAATCACTTGGTACTTGCGAACCGTGCCTTATGGGCAAGATGACCAAAACACTATTCTCCGGTACTATGGAGAGAGTAACAGATTTGTTGGAAATCATACATACAGATGTATGTGGTCCGATGAATGTTGAGGCTCATGGCGGATATCGTTATTTTCTCACCTTCACAGATGACTTAAGCAGATATGGGTATATCTACTTAATGAAACATAAGTCTGAAACATTTGAAAAGTTCAAAGAATTTCAGAGTGAAGTTGAAAATCATCGTAATAAAAAATAAAATTCCTACGATATGATCGTGGAGGTGAATATTTGAGTTACGAGTTTGGTGTACATTTGAAACAATGCGGAATAGTTTCGCAACTCACGCCACCCAGAACACCACAGCGTAATAGTGTGTCCGAACGTCGTAATCGTACTTTACTAGATATGGTGCGATCTATGATGTCTCTTACTGATTTACCGCTATCATTTTGGGGTTATGCTTTAGAGACGGCCGCATTCACGTTAAAAATGGCACCATCAAAATCTGTTGAGACGACGCCTTATGAACTGTGGTTTGGCAAGAAACCAAAGTTGTCGTTTCTAAAAGTTTGGGGCTGCGATGTTATGTGAAAAAACTTCAACCTGATAAGCTCGAACCCAAATCGGAGAAATGTGTCTTCATAGGATATCCAAAGGAAACTATTGGATACACCTTCTATCACAGATCCGAAGGCAAGACTTTTGTTGCTAAATTCGGAAACTTTCTAGAGAAGGAGTTTCTCTCGAAAGAAGTGAGTGGGAGGAAAGTAGAACTTGATGAGGTAACTGTACCTACTCCCATATTGGAAAGTAGTACATCACAAAAATCGGTTTCTGTGACACCTACACCAATTAGTGAGGAAGCTAATGATGATGATCATGAAACTTCAGAACAAGATACTACTGAACCTCGTAGATCAACCAGAGTAAGATCCGCACCAGAGTGGTACGGTAATCCTGTTCTGGAAGTCATGCTACTAGATCATGATGAACCTACGAACTATGGAGAAGCGATGGTGAGCCCAGATTCCGCAAAAATGGCTTGAAGCCATGAAATCTGAGATGGGGTTCATGTATGAGAACAAAGTGTGGACTTTGGTTGACTTGCCCAAAGATCGGCAAGCAATTGAGAATAAATGGATCTTCAAGAAGAAGACTGACGCTGACGGTAATGTTACTGTCTACAAAGCTCGACTTGTCGCAAAAGGTTTTCGACAAGTTCAAGAGATTGACTACGATGAGACCTTCTCACCCGTAGCGATGCTTAAGTCTGTCCGAATCATGTTAGCAATTGCCGCATTTTATGATTATGAAATTTGGCAGATGGATGTCAAAACTGCATTTCTGAATGGATTTCTGGAAGAAGAGATGTATATGATGTAGCCAGAAGGTTTTGTCGATCCAAAGGGAGCTAACAAAGTGTGCAAGCTCCAGCAATCCATTTATGGACTGGTGCAAGCCTCTCAGAGTTGGAATAAACGCTTTGATAATGTGATCAAAGCATTTGGTTTTGTACAGACTTTTGGAGAAGCCTGTATTTACAAGGAAGTGAGTGGGAGCTCTGTAGCATTTCTGATATTATATGTAGATGACATATTACTAATCGGAAATGATATAGAATTTCTGGATAGCATAAAGGGATACTTGAATAAGAGTTTTTCAAAGAAAGACCTCGGTGAAGCTGCTTACATATTGGGCATTAAGATCTATAGAGATAGATCAAGACGCTTAATTGGACTTTTCACAAAGCACATACCTTGACAAAGTTTTGAAGAAGTTCAAAATGGATCAAGCAAAGAAAGGATTCTTGCCTGTGTTACAAGGTGTGAAATTGAGTAAGACTCAATGCCCGACCACTGCATAAGATAGAGAGAAAATGAAAGATGTTCCCTATGCTTCAGCCATAGGCTCTATCATGTATGCAATGCCGTGTACCAGACCTGATGTATGCCTTGCTATAAGTCTAGCAGGGAGGTACCAAAGTAATCCAGGAGTGGATCACTGGACAGCGGTCAAGAACATCCTGAAATACCTGAAAAGGACTAAGAATATGTTTCTCATATATGGAGGTGACAAAGAGCTCATCGTAAATGGTTACGTTGATGCAAGCTTTGACACTGATCCGGACGATTCTAAATCGCAAACCGGATACGTGTTTACATTAAACGGTGGAGCTGCCAGTTGGTGCAGTTCTAAACAAAGCGTTGTGGCGGGATCTACATGTGAAGCGGAGTACATAGCTGCTTCGAAAGCAGCAAACGAAGGAGTCTGGATGAAGGAGTTCATATCCGATCTAGGTGTCATATCTAGTGCATCGGGTCCAATGAAAATCTTTTGTGACAATACTAGTGCAATTGCCTTGGCAAAGTAATCCAGATTTCACAAGAGAACCAAGCACATCAAGAGGCGCTTCAATTCCATCCGGGATCTAGTCCAGGTGGGAGACATAGAGATTTGCAAGATACATACGGATCTGAATGTAGCAGATCCGTTGACTAAGCCTCTTCCACGAGCAAAACATGATCAGCACCAAAGCTCCATGGGTGTTAGAATCATTACTGTGTAATCTAGATTATTGACTCTAGTGCAAGTGGGAGACTGAAGGAAATATGCCCTAGAGGCAATAATAAAGTTATTATTTATTTCCTTATATCATGATAAAAGTTTATTATTCATGCTAGAATTGTATTATCTGGAAACATAATACTTGTGTAAATACATAGACAAACTAAACGTCACTAGCGTGCCTCTACTTGACTAGCTCGTTAATCAAAGATGGTTATGTTTCCTAACCATAGACATGTGTTGTCATTTGATTAACGGGATCACATCATTAGGAGAATGATGTGATTGACATGACCAATTCCATTAGCTTAGCACCCGATCGTTTAGTATGTTGCTATTGCTTTCTTCATGACTTATACATGTTCCTATGACTATGAGATTATGCAATTCCCGTTTGCCGGAGGAACACTTTGTGTGCTACCAAACGTCACAACGTAACTGGGTGATTATAAAGGAGCTCTACAGGTGTCTCCAAAGGTACATGTTGGGTTTGTGTATTTCGAGATTAGGATTTGTCACTCCGATTGTCGGAGAGGTATCTCTGGGCCCTCTCGGTAATGCACATCACATAAGCCTTGCAAGCATTGCAACTAATGAGTTAGTTGCGAGATGATGTATTACGAAACGAGTAAAGAGACTTGCCGGTAACGAGATTGAACTAGGTATTGAGATACCGACGATCGAATCTCGGGCAAGTAACATACCGATGACAAAGGGAACAAAGTATGTTGTTATGCAGTCTGACCGATAAAGATCCTCGTAGAATATGTGGGAGCCAATATGAGCATCCAGGTTCCGCTATTGGTTATTGACCGGAGACATGTCTCGGTCATGTCTACATTGTTATCGAACCCGTAGGGTCTGCACGCTTAACGTTACGATGATAGTTTCATTATGAGTTTATATATTTTGATGTACCAAAGTTTGTTCGAAGTCCCAGATGTGATCACGGACATGATGATGAGTCTCGAAATGGTCGAGACATAAAGATTGATATATTGGACGGCTATATTCGGACACGGGAAGTGTTCCGGGTGATTTCGGAGAAAACCGGAGTGCCGGAGGGTTACCGGAACCCCCCCGGAGAAGTAATGGGCCTTATGGGCCCTAGTGGAGAGAGAGAGGGGTGGCCAGAGTGGGCCGCACGCCCCCTCCCCCTCTGGTCCGAATTGGACTAGGAGAGGGGGGCGGCGCCCCCCTTTCCTTCTCCCTCTCCCCCTTCCTTTCCCCCTACTAGGAGGAGGACTCCTCCTCCTTGGCGCGCCCAAGGGCCGGCTGGCCTCCCCCCTTGCTCCTTTATATACGGGGGCAGGGGGCACCTCTAGACACACAAGTTGATCCTCGTGATCGTTTTCTTAGCCGTGTGCGGTGCCCCCCTCCACCATACTCCTCGATAATATTGTAGCGGTGCTTAGGCGAAGCCCTGCGACGGTAGAACATCAAGATCGTCACCACGCCGTCGTGCTGACGGAACTCCTCCCCGACACTTTGCTGGATCGGAATCCGGGGATCGTCATCGAGCTGAACGTGTGCTAAAACTCGGAGGTGCCGTAGTTTCGGTGCTTGATCGGTCGGGCCGTGAAGACGTACGACTACATCAACCGTGTTGTCATAACGCTTCCGCTGTCGGTCTACGTGGATACGTAGACAACTCTCTCCCCTCTCGTTGCTATGCATCACCATGTTCTTGCGTGTGCGTAGGAATTTTTTTAAAATTACTACGTTCCCCAACAGTTTCTTGGCCTTCTTCATTGACATCAACATTGCTTAAAGATGAAAAAAACTTTTTTAAAGAACTCTTCTATCTTTTAGCTGAGAGATTGCTGAGAAATTACCTTTTTAAATAATTGTTGTTTATTTAGAATGGATCCAATAAATAATGTTAAAGATTCTGTTTGATTCTTCAACCTTTAGAGCAAGGAAAACATTTGAAAATGGCGTGCCGGCCGAAGCTTCGGCTGGTCACAAGGACGCGCTCCGATCCCGTGACGTGTTGCCATTATATCCCACGCTATCCCTTTCCCCCTCATTGTTTTTTGAGAAAAGCATCGAATCCCCATTCATGGCGTCCGAGGCCTTCGACCACCACCTCGCCGAGCACCTCCGGCCGGATCCGCATAGTTCCTCGAATCCTTTGGGCCACCTTGCCAGATCTCGTCCGCCAGCCGTCCTAGAGTCTCCGACCGATCGAGATCACCTTTCTGTTAGCACGAGGGAGATCCTATTTCCTGCCTGTTTTCTCCTCCGGTGAGCTGGCCGTCGTCTCCCACGCACCCCCTTGATAACCTCTCCACCCATGGTGATGCAGCAGTCGCCATGGATGTGCCAACATCACCTTCAACCCCCTGGCAGCGAGATGCTACAACCCTTAGCGAGAGATGCTACAATCAGTTGACGAGGATGCTACGGCCGGTTTTCTTTGCTTCAATCGACAACGAGTTTGGTTGCTGAATTTTTTTGTTGCAACCGTGTTAGCCTTTTGCTACTATGGCGACGGCAATTTGCTACATCCATCCCCAGCGAGTCAAGCGATGTGGCGGCGACGACTTTTTTGCTGCAACCATGTCAGATTGTTGCTATGACCGGTGACGGTAATTGCTACATTCATCTCCGGCGATGTTACAGTCGAACGTGACGGTAATTGCTACATCCATCGTCGGCGATGTTTTCTTGCTAGAAGCAACCCTAAATTTTGCTAGAACCAGCTAGATCGTTTTGCTACATTGAAACTATTTTGGAGATTGTTGTTGTGTGTTTTTTTGCCGGAACCAGTGTTTTTTGGTTGGAACTGACTTTTTTTCTTCAACTGGCCACTAGAGTTGTTTTTTGCTTCGATCGTTTTTTGATCAGAACACGAATGTGCTAGTCGACGATGGCAGCGACTGTAGGACAACGACACGAGAGATGTTGCAACCATGGTGACCACGCGCTGGAGCCAACAGGCGCCAGAGATGCATCCATGGTGACCGCGGTCTGGGTTCAGCCGTGCTCCAATCCCGGTGGCAGGGACGGGGACCTCGTCGGTCCTTGCCGGGCATGTCCACAAACGGCGGGGCAAATGCCACCTCTTGGGGTTGGAAGCGGCAAGCCAGGAGACGGCGCCATGCGC
>NC_041384.1:8365865-8410636 GCF_002162155.2 Triticum dicoccoides | reverse complement strand
CGTGTGGGTCTTTTTTTTTTTTCTATGATCGGAGTGAGAAAGAAGACGACATGGAAAGAGGACATGAGGATCAGATCTAACAGCTACCAGATGGCTAAATCGTACGCTTGAAGGCCGATCGGCCCAAATTTGGGGCGGCGCGCCGGCGCCTAGCACTGCCCCTTAGACCAATATTATTTACATGGCTAAGATAATCTAAAGTTCCCCTTTTCTATGCATATACTAGTGGAGTATCTGCATGCCTGGTTTATTCAGCCTATGCAAATGCAGACCATACACTTGAGATAGCAAATGGATTTGGGTCCTCATCCAGACGCGGCAAGGGCGGCGTCCACTCCATCCCGCAGCAGCAGCAGCCATGTCGCATCGGATCCTCAACACCTCCAAGCCCACGCTGCCGCCGGCGCCGCCGCCTCAGCTGATCCACCACCCGCCCCAGCAACCGACAGCACCGAAGCTCGGCCGCCGTGCCGCCGCGGTCGCGGTCGCCATCGCGGCCTCGCCGGCACTCCTCGGCGCCGTCTCCCCGTCCGCCCGGGCGCAGGAAGCGGCAGCAGCAGCAGCGTCGGCACCCTGCATCGACGAGCTGCCGATCACGGCCAAGGCGTTCCTGGACGTGTCCATCGGCGGCGAGCCGGCGGGCCGCATCACGGTGGGCCTGTTCGGCGACGCGGCGCCGGCCGGCGCGGCCCGGTTCCTGTCGCTCGCCACGGGCGTCGGGTACCGGCGCAAGGAGTTCGTGAAGGTGGTGCCGGGCTACGTGCAGCACGCCGGCGTGGTCCCCTACCCGGTCATCCCCGCGGTGACCGACCGGCTGGCCGCCGAGATGGAGGCCGCGCGCGCGCGGTGCGTTGGCGGCGGCGCGATGAACGCGGCGGGGGCGGTGTCGATCGTGGTGCGGGACCCGAGCCTGCCGCCGCCGAAGCCGAAGCTGGTGGCGCGGGGTGGGCGGCTGAAGATCGAGGAGGAGCAGGTGGGCGTGGTGCCCAACGGCACCGAGTTCGTGATCGCCACCAGGGACTCCCCCGAGCTGGACGCGTCGGCGCTGGTGGTGGGCCGCGTCGTTGCCGGCATGGACGTCGTCGGCAGGATCGCCGCCGTGGCCACCGTCAAGGACAACACCGGCTCGGCCTACTTCAAGTCAGTGCTACGCTAGCTCTCGCTCTTTCTTGCCGCAAGCAAAATTCACCGGCCTTCTTCTGTCCAAGAAGAAGACTGCATCTTTTTTACGATCGAGAACGAATGTGATTTTGCAGGGTGGCGAAGCTGATCGGGGACAAGAGAGCGGTGGTCGCAGAGCGAGGGTTCAACCGCCCCTACACCAAGATCCTAGTAACCAACTGTGGAGTCCTTGAGCAGTAGTAGTAGTAGTGGAATAAGAAAGATATATATACTTGAGATTCATGCATGGCTTTCTTTCCCTTTTCATTCTTTCCTGTCGTCCACATTGCAACCAGTCTTAGATCATCCAAAGGCGTCCAAGGACAGTGAATTTGTTGCAAAATGGAGTCGAGTTTTGTTGTTTGAAAAGGAAAGGTTAAACCTCCGGGCTTCTAGATCCACTAATGCATGCAACTATATTATTATTCTCACTAGAAGGGAGAAACAGCCGGAGGGGAGGAAGAAGCTCGCTGGCAGGCTACCCCATCATCTATCTTAGGGTGGGGGGTTGGGGCGGCAGCACGACGGTGGTGCAAGTTCGCCGGAGAAAAAACCAGTCCCTGCCGAGGCTAGAGGAATGGCCAGGGGCGGCGGCAGCATGATGGTGGGAGGAGGTTGAGGGGAGGGCGAGGAGGTGAGGCAACGCGGGAGCACCGCCGGCCGCCGGCGGTTCGGCCGGTGGTTGTGGAAGAAGAAGAATCATGGGCTGGAGGTAGATGAACAGGAAAACTGTTCAGAGGTGGAAGAAAGCTATACCCCGTTGCATCTACATCCGAAGGCCGAAAATGATTCAACTGATGATAATTTCAATTCCAATCGACTTACCCCTAGCCTCTCCCTTTTTCTCAACATTATTGAAGTCAAGCGACCATGATAGAAAAAAAGAATAGTTGTGAATAAAAGAGCATATCTTTTTGTTTTTTTATTCGGCTTGCTTTAGTGTTTGTAGTCGTTGCTAGGTGGTCTACGGATGTAGGTATAATTTTTTATTATTTCTGATGTTCGTGGTACTGTCATGATTGAATATGAATAGAACAAAAGTTTTCTCAAAATAAAAAATCTATAACATTGAGAATGTTCCAGTGACGCGAAAGAGCATATTTGATACTGATCGCTTGACTTCAATAATAATGATCCACCAATGCTGCATCTCTATGACGGGAAAGAACATATATTTTTTTCTATGTGTGCGAAAGAACATATTTGATGCTGCGAATAACTATAACATTGTCTATTTGTGAATAAAAGATTACTCATTCACGCTTATAATTCTAAGCGTAGAATGTCAGAAAGCTAAGAAAGGAGGTGACTGAGGCAACTCCATGGTTTTCTTCTTCTTTGTTTGTTTTGACAAAGAGGTTAAACTCCGACTTCTGCATCATCATGATGCACACAACCATTCTTATTAGTTATCAAATAGAGTACACAGAAAGACAACCACAGCTAAGCCATTAAAAATATGAACAAACACCTACAATTAAGTTAACTTCTTCCACAACAACGTCTTCAAGAAAGAATAAGCACCCTCATGCCAACTTGCCATGTCTGGCAGAAGACGGCCAAGATAAGGATTTTCATCTTGGCTGCCAAGCCTAATTAAGGTCAACACAATGGCAAGGAGACAAACCTTCAAGTTCATTGTTGATGAGACCAACAGATGAAGGCCAAATCAAAAGTTTTCATCTTGGACATGAAGTTGTTTTTTAATTATCATTTTGGAGAAGGACCTTCCAGTAGTCATGCAAGCCTTCCATGCTAGGCTGGAATGATGCTAGCGGAAGGGTGGGGCATCTTCCCACCATAGACAACCACCCATGCCATCAGAGGAGCACTATTAGGGAAAAGCCTATACACAAAATCTTATCAGCAGCGCGCTTTAAAATCAGGCGCTGCTGCTAAGTAGCAGTAGCGCGGGTTTTTAAACCTCGCTACTACTAAGTTGATAGCAGTAGCGCTGGTTTTTAACCCTCGCTACTACTAAGCGGTCTCTACCGTGCCCTCCGGGACATGCCATAGTAGTAGCGCGGGTTTTTAACCCTCGCTACTACTAAGTTGATAGCAGTATCGCTGGTTTTTACCCCTCGCTACTACTAAGCGGTCTCTACCGTGCCCCTGGGCCATGCCATAGTAGTAGCGAGGGTTATAAACCCGCGCTACTACTAAGTTTTTACCCCTCGCTACTACTAAGAGGTCTCAACCGTGCCCCCCCGGGACATGCCATAGTAGTAGCGAGGGGTAAAATCCCTCGCTACTACTAAAGGTCCCATTTTGAAACAAAAACTTCAAAAATTAAAATCCTTCGAGATGTAGTTATATTACTACATCTACTAGGTAGGAAAATTTAAAAACTTAAATTTGGACATGTTTTGCAAAAAATGTAGGGAAAATGTAAAATGGCTATAACTTTTGCATACGATGTTAGAAAAAAACGTATAATATATCAAAATGTTTCAAAAATTAAAATCCTTCGAGATATAGTTATGTTCTTACATCTACTAGTTAGGAAAATTTAAAAACTTAAATTTGGACATGTTTTGCAAAAAGTGTAGGGAAAATGTAAAACGGCTATAACTTTTGCATACGATGTCAGAAAAAAACGTATAATATATCAAAATGTTCAGCACGAAAATCCGCATACGATGGAGACCGCCTATGACTTGTTTGCAAATTTTTAGAATCCTCAAATTCTAAAAGGAAAAAAAGTTATGCTCAAATTTTAGTTTTTTTTATTTTGGTCAAATCTGGTCAAACTGTGGTCAAACTACTTATTCAAGACGTATTAGTGTTACTAAATAATTATTCAAGAATATTAGTGTTACTAAATAATTATTTTAGTTTTTTGGAATTTTGGTCAAATCTGGTCAAACTATGGTCAAACTTTGGTCAAAATATGGTCAAACTCCTTATTCAAGAAAATATTAGTGTTACTAAATAATTATTGTGGTTTAGAACAATAGTTTTAAACTCAAACAGCGAAATGTGTGACTTCATGCTCAAGCTAAACTCTCGAGGGTTAATAGGATTGACATCTTACTATTGTTAGGAAAACAACAGGTGCAGACTTGGAATCGAGGGAGAATAGAACCCGGAAGTTAAGCGTGCTCAGGCTGGAGTAGTAAGAGGATGGGTGACCGTCCGGGAAGTTAGATGATTTGGAATGATGAGGGGTGATTAGAGATTAAATTGAGCAGCGATGAGTGTGATTAGAGATTAGAGGTTAAAATAATTCAGAAATTTGAAAATTTGGGCAAAAAATTCGAAAAAAATTCCGCGGGTTAGTAGTAGCGCGGGTTTTTACCCACGCTACTACTAACGGACGTAGTAGTAGCGCGGGTGCGCCCGCGCTACTGCTATATGTTAGCTGTAGCGCCTTATTAGTAGCGCCGGCCCCCGCGCTGCTAATAGGTCCAAAACCCGCGCTGCTGCTAGGCTTTTCCCTAGTAGTGGAGGGCGGGCGGATGATGAAGATCATTGTCTTGACCAGCGCCGCTGTAGACCATCTCTGCTGACAATGATTGTCGCCGTCACACCGCCCGCCTACCCGTTGCCGCCGACCACCGCGATCCGCTATCGCCGTCACACCAACGCCAAATTCCAATTTAGGGGAAGAGTTTTACGGGAAAAGCAAAAGCAGCTACCCTATCAACCTCCCATAGATTATACGGACACCTCGTAAACCTATATTTAGGGGGGGGGGGGTTAGGGGAACCTTGCCATGTATGAAGCATCACAAGTGTTTACAAATACAGTCATATGGAAAAAAATGCATTCAAATATTTGTGGTGTTGAAGTCTTCTTCCTTCTACATCCACCGATGATGCCCCGTGAGAACAGCTTGATGCCACCTTTGAGTCTCGACCACGGCGGGGCAAACCTTTTTATACCCAGGAGATTATAGAAGTAGTGGTCGGGAAGTCGTCAATGCAGACCAACAACGCCGACAATCATGATCTGCGAAATAAATCGCTGCCCGGGAGAAGAAAAACTGGCTTGAAGAAACTCCAAAGACAATGAAAGCCGGCTGAATATAGAATCCACCAAAAACCTAATCTGACCGAATCCCAGAAGACCCACCAGAGACATTGCTCCACATTCCACACACCCCTCGCTGGTATACGGGTGCTGCAGTCTGGCTGGTATGGGATTGGAATTGCTAATCCCACAACCACCGTAATGGCATAGCCCGATACCCATTCCCCCTCTCCCGCGTCAGTCGTGAATCCAGCTCACGCAACCTGTAGCCTTCTCTTCACGAGCTGGGGTGTTTCATCCTGGCCCCTCTCCACCCTCTATCTTTTTTTCTCGGCCAAAGGAGGTATGCTGTATGAGCGTTTGCTATATTATGCATATTTTTTGAAACATGATGTTGTGATCGTATAATTTTCGTACCAGCAAGTCGTCCATGCGAACTCATACGATTTTCGTGATCGTACAAATTTCGTAGCAGCAAGTATCGTATGCATATTACTAGTTCCGATGCTCTGTAGTTGAGCACCCTGGCTTTGTATACGTCAACAAAGGGGAAGAAATTGCGATTTACCACCTGTTAATCGGCTCGTCGATTTGCAAAAGAAACAATAGCGTCTTTGAACCAGCGAGGTGCATGGCATGAGCATTTACGGATCGATCGGGGCACACGTACGTAGGTCAATTCGGCCACGGTGGCCAGCGGGGCCTTCGCCATTGCCGCACGGCGATCTAGCAGCAGAGACTCACGTGACCCTCGTGTTGCCCCCCCTTGTCCCTTCCCCTAGGCCGCCGCCCCCTCTAGATCTCATCTAGAGGGGCCGCCCCCCTTCCCCCTATAAATAGAGGGGCGAGGGGAGGGCTGCAGCACCACATCCAAGGCGCAGCCCCTCCCCTCCCCAACACCTCTCCTCCTCCGCGTGAGCTTGGCGAAGCCCTGCCGGAGAACTGCCACTCCATCACCACCACGCTGTCGTGCTGCTGTTGGAGCCTTCTTCCTCAACCTCTCCCTCCTCCTTGCTGGATCAAGGCACGGGAGACGTCACCGGGCTGCACGTGTGTTGAACGCGGAGGCACCGTTGTTCGGTGCTTAGATCGGATTCGGCCGCGATCTGAATCGCTACGTGTACGACTCCTCCAACCGCGTTCTTGCAACGCTTCCGACTCGCGATCTTCAAGGGTATGAAGATGCACTCCCCTCTCGTTGCTAGTTACTCCATAGATTGATCTTGCTGATGCGTAGAATTTTTTTAATTTCTGCAACGATCCCCAACAGTGGCATCATGAGCTAGGTCTATGCGTAGTTTCTATGCACGAGCAGAACACAAGTTGTTGTGGGCGTCGATTTTGTCAATTTACTTGCCGTTACTAGTCTTATCTTGATTCGGCGGCATCGTGGGATGAAGCGGTCCAGACCGACCTTACACGTACGCTTACGTGAGACTGGTTCCACCTACTGACATGCACTAGTTGCATAAGGTGGCTAGCGCGTGTCTGTGTGACGCCCCGAGACCGATTTGCCAGGTGTCGTCCAGTTATTCGCTGTTGTTGCGTTGTCATTGCTTGCGTGTCATGCATCTCATATCATGTCATCGTGTGCATTTCATTTGCATACATGTTCGTCTCATGCATCCGAGCCTTTTTCCCGTTGTCCGTTTTGCATTCCGGCGCTCCTATATCCTCCGGTGTCCCTTTCTACCTTTCTTTCGTGTGTGGGGGTTAAACATTTCCGGATTGGACTGAGACTTGCCAAGCGGCCTTGGTTTACTACCGGTAGACCGCCTGTCAAGTTTCGTACCATTTGGACTTCGTTTGATGCTCTAACGGTTAACTGAGGGACCGAAAAGGCCTCATGTGTGTTGCAGCCAAACACCATTCCATTTGGCCCAAAACCCACCAAAACTCTCTCCATCATCTAGAGCGTTCGATCACGATCACGTGGCCGAAAACCGCACCTTATTTGGAGCTTCCTAGCTCCCTTTACCTCTATAAATAGACCCCTTCATTTCCGTTTTCGGATCTTTTCCCCGAAACCCTAGCCATCTCCCTCCTCGCGCCGCCGGACATGTCCATCCCGCACCGGACATGTCCGCCGGACGCGTCACTCCGGCAAATCGGACGCCACCACAAGCTTGTGATGTGTGTGGTGACTAGCACAAGCTTGCAAAGTAGTGCATTCGTTAATGCTGATTTCAGGGACTTAGCAATTCCACTAAGTCCTTGATCTGTTTATTTCAATATGCCATATGTTCATGTTGTTTCCTAGTGATCCGTGCCTCTTTTGAGGATGATCAGTAAGAATGTTTTGTTAATCTTGTAGTGCTCTATACATCCATGTCTTGGTTAGCAATTATGGAGCACCCTAACTTGAGTCAATCGAGCTCTACTTTTGTCATTTCGTGAATCTGGGCAGATTGTCTACTTGTTAGCGATTTTGCCGAGGATGTTGTAGGTGATCCGTGCATGCTATGTTATTGTTCTTGCCATGTCTAGCTTTTATAATGTGTAGTCTTGATGGGTGTATGCTTAGATTGTCATGACATGCTCTGTAGTGAGTGCATCGAGCTCGTAAACATGCCTACTTGATATCTGATTTTGCATGCTCCAGTTTTCACTAAGTCTGAGAACTGATTATGTTTTTGCCATGTTCACATGCTTGCAATTGTATTTTCTGATCCCTTTTGGCTCAAGGTCACTAAGGGACTTTTGTTAAGCTCTTTGAGTAGCTCCATGCCATGCTTTACTTTGCCATCTTCAGGTCCTGTAGCATATAGTTTTCATGCTTCAAAGTGTGCTACCTGATCTGAAATTCCAGACAAGTGTTAATTTCACTAAGCCGGAAATCTGTTTACCAAATGCATTTTTGCCATGCTTGTTTGAACCTGTTAGTGGATGAATTGGCCTTAGCTCAGTGTTCATCTTTTGTTAAGCATCATGAATGGATCCCTTCCATGTATTTTGTTGCCATGATTGAGTGCTGTAGCATGTCCATCTTGTTGCATTTAGATGGCTACTTGTTGTATATCGCAGACCGGTGTCATATTTGAATTGCTTGCCATTTCCAAACCGTGACTCCGATTCCGGCGTTCTTTATATCGTTTTCAAGCGATTTCACCTCACCTTTCCAGTGGCTCACTTGGATTTCCAAGTTGAGGCCAGGTACAATCATTCCTTGTCAAATCATGCATATGCATCACATACCGCATCCCGCATATCATATCATGTTCATGTGTTGGTTGTTTACTATGTTGTGTGTTTCTTTCCGGTGTTTGCTTCTTCGGGTTGGTTCTGGTAACGTCTCGTTTGTGAGGACCCGTTCGTCTATGTCCGTTTGTCTTCTTCACGGACTCGTTCTTCTTCCTTGCGGGATTTCAGGCAAGATGACCATACCCTCGAAATCACTTCTATCTTTGCTTGCTAGTTGCTCGCTCTTTTGCTATGCCTATGCTGCGATACCTATCACTTGCTTATCATGCCTCCCATATTGTTGAACCAAGCCTCTAACCTACCTTGTCCTAGCAAACCGTTGTTTGGCTATGTTACCGCGTTGCTCAGCCCCTCTTATAGCGTTATTAGTTGCAGGTGAAGATTAAAGTATGTTCCTTGTTGGAACATGGAGTTGTTGTTCCTTGTTGGAACATGTTTTCTTGTTGGGATATCACTATATATCTTATTTAATTAATGCATCTATATACTTGGTAAATGGTGGAAGGCTCGGCCTTATGCCTGGTGTTTTGTTCCACTCTTGCCGCCCTAGTTTCTGTCATATCGGTGTTATGTTCCCGGATTTTGCATTCCTTACGTGGTTGGGTAATAATGGGAACCCCTTGACAGTTCGCCTTGAGTAAAACTCTTCCAGCAATGCCCAACATTGGTTTTACCATTCGCCACCTAGCCTTTTCTTTTCCCTTGGGGGTCGTGCGCCCAATGGTCATCTTTATTTTTAACCCCCCCGGGCCAGTGCTCCTCTGAGTGTTGGTCCGAACTGAGCTGCCTGCAGGGCCACCTCGGGGCAACTTGAGGTTTGGTTTTACTCGTAGCTAGTCTCATCTGAGTGTGCCCTGAGAACGAGATATGTGCAGCTCCTATCAGGATTTGTCGGCACATTCGGGCGGTGTTGCTGTTTAGTTTTACCTTGTTGAAATGTCTTGTAACCGGAATTCTGAGTCTGATCGGGTCTTTCCGCTAGAAGGAATATCCTTCGTTGACCGTGAGAGCTTGTCATGGGCTAAGTTGGGACACCCCTGCAGGGATTTGAACTTTCGAAATCCGTGCCCGCGGTTATGGGCAGATGGGAATTTGTTAACGTCCAGTTGTAGAAAACCTGAAGTTGACCTTAATTAAAATGCATCAACCGCGTGTGTAACCGTGATGGTCTCTTCTCGGCGGGGTCCGGGAAGTGAACACGGTGTTGGAGTTATGCTTGACGTAGGTTGTTCTAGGATCACTTCTTGATCATAGTTTTTCGACCGTGCTTTGCCTTCTCTTCTCGCTCTCTTTTGCGTATGTTAGCCACCATATATGCTAGTCGCTTGCTGCAGCTCCATCTCATACCTTTACCTTACCCATAAGCTTAAATAGTCTTGATCGCGAGGGTGCGAGATTGCTGAGTCCCCGTGGCTCACAGATACTTCCAAAACCAGCTTGCAGGTGCCGTTGAACCGTGCAGATGACGCAACCAAGCTCAAGGAGGAGCTCGATGAAGATCTTGTCCTTTGTGTTGTTTCATGCTAGTTGATCAGTAGTGGAGCCCAGTCGGGACGATCGGGGATCTGTGTAGCATTTGGGGTAGTCTTCTTTTATTTTGGTTCCGTAGTCAGACCTTGATTGTATTTGGATGATGTAATGCTTTATTCATGTAATTGTGTGAAGTGGCGATTGTAAGCCAACTATGTATCTTTCCCCCTATTGTATTACATGGGTTGTTTGCGAAGATTACCTCACTTGCGACATTGCTTTCAATGCGGCTATGCCTCTAAGTCGTGCTTCGACACGTGGGAGATATAGCCGCATCGAGGGCGTTATAGTCTGTCTCTCCCACTTTAGTCGGATCGGATTCGATGAAAAGGGTCCTTATGAAGGGTAAATAGAAATTGGCATATCATGTTGTGGTTTTGGCGTAGGTAAGAAACGTTCTTGCTAGAAACCTATAACAGCCACGTAAAAACTTGCAACAACAATTAGAAGACGTCTAACTTGTTCTTGCAGCATATGCCGTGTGATGTGATATGGCCAAAAGGATGTGATGAATGATATATGTGATGTATGAGATTGATCATGTTCTTTTAATAGGAATCACGACTTGCATGCCGATGAGTATGTCAACCGGCAGGAGCCATAGGGGTTGTCTTAATTTATTTATGACCTGCGTGTCAACATAAACGTCATGTAATTACTTTACTTTATTGCTAACCGTTAGCCATAGTAGTAGAAGTAATAGTTGGCGAGACAACTTCATGAAGACACAATGATGGAGATCATGATGATGGAGGTCATGGTGTCATGCCGGTGACAATGATGATCATGGCGCCCCGAAGATGGAGATCAAAAGGAGCAAAATGATATTGGCCATATCATGTCACTATTTGATTGCATGTGATGTTTATCATGTTTTACATCTTATTTGCTTAGAACGACGGTAGCATAAATAAGATGATCCCTCGCAATAATTTCAAGAAAGTGTTCCCCCTAACTGTGCACCATTGCTAAGGTCCGTTGTTCCGAAGCACCACGTGATGATCGGGTCTGATAGGTTTTAACGTTCGCATACAACACGTGTAAGCCAGATTTACACACGCAATACACTTAGGTTGACTTGACGAGCCTAGCATGTACAGACATGACCTCGGAACACGGAAGACCGAAAGGTCGAACATGAGTCGTATAGAAGATACGATCAACATGAAAATGTTCACCGATGATGACTAGTCTGTCTCACGTGATGATCGGACACGGCCTAGTTGACTCATATCATGTATCACTTAGATGACTAGAGGGATGTCTATCTGAGTGGGAGTTCATTAAATAATTTGATTAGATGAACTTAATTATCATGAAGATAGTCTAAAGTTCTTTGCAATATGTCTTGTAGATCAAATGGCCCACGCTAATGTTGCCCTCAACTTCAACGCGTTCCTAGAGAAAACCAAGCTGAAAGACGATGGCAGCAACTACACGGACTGGGTCCGTAACCTGAGGATTATCCTCATAGCTGCCAGGAAAGCATATGTCCTTGATGCACCGCTAGGTGAAGCACGTGTTTTCCCAGCAGAACAAGATGTTATGAACGCTTGGCAGACGCGTAGTGATGATTACTCCCTGGTTCAGTGCGGCATGCTTTACAGCTTAGAACCGGGGCTCCAAATGCGTTTTGAGCAACACGGAGCATATGAGATGTTCCAAGAGCTGAAAATAGTTTTCCAAGATCATGCCCGGGTCGAGAGATATGAAGTCTCCGACAAGTTCTACAGTTGTAAGATGGAGGAGAATAGTTCCGTCAGCGAGCACATACTCAAAATGTCTGGGTTGCACAACCGCTTGTCTCAGCTGGGAGTTAATCTCCCAGATGATGCGGTCGTTGACAGAATCCTTCAGTCGCTCCCACCTAGCTACAAGAGCTTTGTGATGAACTTGAATATGTAGGGGATGGAAAAGACCATTCCTGAGGTATATTCAATGCTGAAATCAGCGGAGGTGGAAATCAAAAAGGAACATCAAGTGTTGATGGTGAATAAAACCACTAAGTTCAAGAAAGGCAAGGGTAAAAAGAACTTCAAGAAGGACCGCAAGGGAGTTGCCGCGCCCAGTAAGCAAGCTGCCGGGAAGAAGCCAAAGAATGGACCCAAGCGTGAGACTGAGTGCTTTTATTGCAAGGGAAACGGTCACTGGAAGCAGAACTGCCCCAAGTACTTAGCGGATAAGAAGGCCGGCAATGCCAAAGGTATATGTGATATACATGTTATTGATGTGTACCTAACCAGCGCACGTAGTAGCTCCTGGGTATTTGATACCGGTGCAGTTGCTCATATTTGTAACTCAAAACAGGAACTGCGGAATAAACGGAGACTGGCGAAGGACGAGGTGACGATGCGCGTCAGGAATGATTCCAAGGTCGATGTGATCGCCGTCGGCACGCTACCTCTACATTTTGAAGGAAATATGCCCTAGAGGCAATAATAAAGATATTATTTATTTCCTTATATCATGATAAATGTTTATTATTCATGCTAGAATTGTATTAACCGGAAACATAATACATGTGTGAATACATAGACAAACAGAGTGTCACTAGTATGCCTCTACTTGACTAGCTCAGTGATCAAAGATGGTTAAATTTCCTAGCCATTGACATGTGTTTTCATTTGATTAATGGGATCACATCATTAGGAGAATGATGTGATTGACATGACCCATTCCGTTAGCTTAGCACACGATCGTTTAGTATGTTGCTATTGCTTTCTTCATGACTTATACATGTTCCTATGACTATAAGATTACGCAACTCCCGTTTACCGAAGGAACACTTTGTGTGCTACCAAACGTCACAACGTAACTGGGTGATTATAAAGGTGCTCTACAGGTGTCTCCTAAGGTACTTGTTGGGTTGGCATATTTTAAGATTAGGATTTGTCACTCCGATTGTCGGAGAGGTATCTCTGGGCGCTCTCAGTAATGCACATCACTTAAGCCTTGCAAGCATTGCAACTAATGAGTTAGTTGCGGGATGATGTATTACGGAACGAGTAAAGAGACTTGCCGGTAACGAGATTGAACTAGGTATTGAGATACCGACGATCGAATCTCAGGCAAGTAACATACCCATGACAAAGGGAACAACGTATGTTGTTATGCGGTCTAACCGATAAAGATCTTCGTAGAATATGTAGGAGCCAATATGAGCATCCAGGTTCCGCTATTGGTTATTGACCGGAGACGTGTCTCGGTCATGTCTACATAGTTCTTGAACCCGTAGGGTCCGCACGCTTAACATTACGATGACAGTTATATTATGAGTTTATATGTTTTGATGTACCGAAGGTTGTTCGGAGTCCCGGATGTGATCATGGACATGACGAGGAGTCTCGAAATGGTCAAGACATGAAGATTGATATATTGGAAGCCTATGTTTGGATATCGGAAGTGTTCCGGGTAAAATCGGGATTTTACCGGAGTACCGAGAGGTTACGGAACCCCCCGAGAATCAAATGGGCCTTAGTGGGCCTAGGTGGAAGAGAGGAGAGGAGGCAAGGGCTGGCCGCACGCCCCTCCCCCCCTAGTCCGAATAGGACAAGGAGAGGGGGGCAGCGCCCCCCTTTCTTGCTTCTCCTCCACTCCTTCCCCCTCAAGTCCTAATCCAACTAGGAAAGGGGGGGAGTCCTACTCCCATTGGGAGTAGGACTCCTCCTGGCGCGCCCTCTCCCTTGGCCGGCCACACCCCCTTGCTCCTTTATATACGGGGGCAGGGGGGCACCCTAGAGACACAACAATTGATCATTGATCTCTTAGCCGTGTGCGGTGCCCCCCTCCACCATAGTCCACCTTGATAATACTGTAGCAGTGCTTAGGCGAAGCCCTGCGTTGGTAGAACATCAACATCGTCACCATGCCGTCGTGCTGACGAAACTCTCCCTCAAAACTTGGCTGGATCAGAGTTCGAGGGACGTCATCGGGCTGAACGTGTGCTGAACTCGGAGGTGCCGTACGTTCGGTACTTGATCGGTCGGATCGTGAAGACGTACGACTACATCAACCGCGTTCTGCTAACGCTTCCACTTTCGGTCTACGAGGGTACGTGGACAACACTCTCCCCTCTTGTTGCTATGCATCACCATGATCTTGCGTGTGCGTAGGAATTTTTTTGAAATTTCTACGTTCCCCAACGCATTTACCTACGGGATTAGTTTTAAACCTCAATAATTGTTATTTAGTACCAGCTTGAGCATGAACATTGTATCTGGATCTCGTTTAATGCGAGATGGCTACTCATTTAAATCTGAGAATAATGGTTGTTCTATTTATATGAGAAACATGTTTTATGGTCATGCCCCGCTGGTCAATGGTTTGTTCTTATTTAATCTAGAACGTGATGTTACACATATTCATAGTGTGAATGCCAAAAGATGTATGGTTGATAATGATAGTCCCACATACTTGTGGCACTGCCGCCTTGGTCACATTGGTGTCAAACGCATGAAGAAACTCCATGCATATGGACTTTTGGAGTCTCTTGATTATGAATCATTTGACACGTGCGAATCATACCTCATGGGCAAAATGACCAAGACTCCGTTCTCCAGAACAATGGAGCGAGCAACCAACTTATTGGAAATCATACATTCTGATGTGTGCGGTCCAATGAGTGTTGAGGCTCACGGTGGCTATCGTTATGTTCTCATCCTCATTGATGACTTGAGTAGATATGGGTATGTCTACTTAATGAAACACAAGTCTGAGACCTTTGAAAAGTTCAAGGAATTTTAGAGTGAGGTTGAGAATCAACGTGACAGGAAAATCAAATTCTTACGATCAAATCGTGGGGGAGAATATTTGAGTCATGAATTTGGCACGCACTTAAGGAAATGCGGAATTGTTTCATAACTCACGCCGCCAGGAACACCTCAGCGTAATGGTGTGTCCGAACGTCCTAATCGCACTCTATTGGATATGGTATGATCTATGATGTCTCTTACCGATCTACCGCTATCATTTTGGGGTTATGCTATAGAGACTGCCGCATTCACTTTAAATAGGGCTCCGTCGAAATCCATTGAGACGACACCGTATGAATTATGGTTTGGTAAAAAACCTAAGCTGTCGCTTCTGAAAGTTTGAGGATGCGATGCTTATGTCGAGAAACTTCAACCTGAAAAGCTCAAACCCAAATCGGAAAAATACGTCTTCATAGGATACCCTAAAGAAACTATTGGGTATACCTTCTACCTCAGATCCGAAGGCAAGATCTTTGTTGCCAAGAATGGATCCTTTCTAGAGAAAAGTTTCTCTCGAAGGAAGTAAGTGGGAGGAAAGTAGAACTTGATGAAGTATTGCCTCTTGAACCGGAGAGTGGCGCGGCTTAAGAAAATGTTCCTGAGGTGCCTGCACCGACTAGAGAGGAAGTTAATGGTGATGATCATGAAACTTCAGATCAAGTTGCTACTGAACTTCGTAGGTCCACAAGGACACGTTCCGCACTAGAGTGGTACGGCAACCCTGTCCTAGAAATCATGTTGTTAGACAATGGTGAACCTTCGAACTATGAAGAAGTGATGGCGGGCCCAGATTCCGACAAATGGTTGGAAGCCATGAAATCCGAGATAGGATGCATGTATGAAAATGAAGTATGGACTTTGACTGACTTGCCCGATGATCGGCGAGCCATAGAAAATAAATGGATCTTTAAGAAGAAGACAGACGCGGATGGTAATGTGACCATCTATAAGGCTCGGCTTGTCGCTAAGGGTTATCGACAAGTTCAAGGGGTTGACTACAATGAGACTTTCTCACCCGTAGCGAAGCTGAAGTCCGTCCGAATCATGTTAGCAATTGCCGCATTCTATGATTATGAGATATGGCAAATGGACGTCAAAACAACATTCCTTAATGGTTTCCTTAAGGAAGAATTGTATATGATGCAGCCGGAAGGTTTTGTCGATCCTAAGAATGCTGACAAGGTGTGCAAGCTCCAACGCTCAATCTATGGGCTGGTGCAAGCCTCTCGGAGTTGGAACATTCGATTTGATGAGATGATCAAAGCGTTTGGGTTTACGTAGACTTATGGAGAAGGCTGTGTTTACAAGAAAGTGAGTGGGAACTCTGTAGCATTTCTCATATTATATGTGGATGACATACTATTGATGGAAAATCATACAGAATTCTTGGAAAGCATAAAGGCCTACTTGAACAAGTGTTTTTCAATGAAGGACCTTGGAGAAGCTGCTTATATATTAGGCATCAAGATCTATAGAGATAGATTGAGACGCCTCATTGGTCTTTCACAAAGTACATACCTTGACAAGATATTGAAGAAGTTCAATATGGATAAGTCCAAGAAGGGATTCTTGCCTGTATTGCAAGGTATGAGATTGAGCACGGCTCAATGCCCGACCACGGCAGAAGATAGAGGAAAGATGAGTGTCGTCCCCTATGCATCGGCCATAGGGTCTATTATATATGCCATGCTGTGTACCAGATCTGATGTAAACCTTGCCATGAGTTTGGTAGGAAAGTACCAAAGTAATCCCGGCATGGAACACTGGACGACGGTCAAGAATATCCTGAAGTACCTGAAAAGGACTAAGGATATGTTTCTCGTCTATGGAGGTGAAGAAGAGCTCGTTGTAAAGGGTTACGTCGATGCTAGCTTCGACACAGATCTGGATGACTCTAAGTCACAAACCGGATACGTGTATATTTTGAATGGTGGGGCAGTCAGCTGGTGTAGTTGCAAGCAAAGCGTCGTGGCGGGATCTACATGTGAAGCGGAGTACATGACAGCCTCGGAGGCAGCACAAGAAGCAATCTGGATGAAGGAGTTCATTACCGACCTAGGAGTTATTCCCAAAGTGTCGGGCCCGATGACTCTCTTCTGTGACAACACTGGAGCTATTGCCCTTGCCAAGGAGCCCAGGTTTCATAGGAAGACCAGGCATATCAAGCGTCGCTTCAACTCCATTCGTGAAAATGTTCAAAATGGATACATAGATATTTGTAAAGTGCATACGGACCTGAATGTCGCAGATCCGTTGACTGAACCTCTTCCTCGAGCAAAACATGATCAACACCAGAACTCTATGGGTGTTCGATTCATCACAATGTAACTAGATTATTGACTTAGTGCAAGTGGGAGACTGTTGGAAATATGCCCTAGAGGCAATAATAAAATGGTTATTATTATATTTTCTTGTTCATGATAATTGTCTATTGTTCATGCTATAATTGTGTTATCTGAAAATCGTAATACATGTGTGAATACATAGACCACAACATGTCCCTAGTGAGCCTCTAGTTGACTAGCTCGTTGATCAATAGATGGTTATGGTTTCCTGACCATGGACATTGGATGTCATTGATAACGGGATCACATCATTAGGAGAATGATGTGATGGACAAGACCCAATCCTAAGCATAGCGCAAGATCGTGTAGTTCGTCTGCTAAAGCTTTTCTAATGTCAAGTATCTTTTCCTTAGACCATGAGATTGTGCAACTCCCGGATACTGTAGGAATACTTTGGGTGTGCCAAACGTCACAACGTAACTGGGTGACTATAAACCTGCACTACGGGTATCTCTGAAAGTGTCTGTTGGGTTGGCACGAATCGAGACTGGGATTTGTCACTCCGTATGACGGAGAGGTATCTCTGGGCCCACTCGGTAAGACATCATCATAATGAGCTCAATGTGACTAAAAGTTGGTCACGGGATGATGTGTTACGCAACGAGTAAAGTGACTTGCCGGTAACGAGATTGAACGAGGTATTGGGATACCGACGATCGAATCTCGGGCAAGTAACGTACCGATTGACAAAGGGAATTGTATACGGGATTGCTTGAATCCTCGACATCGTGGTTCATCCGATGAGATCATCGTGGAACATGTGGGAGCCAACATGGGTATTCAGATCCCGCTGTTGGTTATTGGCCGGAGAGTTGTCTCGGTCATGTCTGCATGGTTCCCGAACCCGTAGGGTCTACACACTTAAGGTTCGATGACGCTAGGGTTATTAGGAAGATTTGTATGTGATTACCAAATGTTGTTCGGAGTCCCGGATGAGATCCCGGACGTTAAGAGGAGTTCCGGAATAGTCCGGAGATGAAGATTTATATATGGGAAGTCATCATACGGTCACCGGAAATATTCAAGGGTATACCAGTATTGTACCGGGACCACCGGAGGGGTTCCGGGGGTCCACCGGGAGGGTCCACCTGCCCCGGAGGGCCTTATGGGCTGTAGGTGGAAGGGAACCAGCCCCTAGTGGCCTGGGCGCCATTCCCCCCTAGGGCCCATGCGCCTAAGGTTTGGGGGAACCCTAAAGGGGGGCGCCCCCCTTGCTTGGGGGGCAGCCCCTCCCCCTTGGCCGCCGCCCCCCTCTAGATCTCATCTAGAGGGGCCGGCCCCCTTCCCCCTTCTCCCTATAAATAGAGGGGCGAGGGAAGGGCTTCAACACCACATCCAAGGTGCAGCCCCTCCCCTCCCCAACACCTCTCCTCCTCCGCGTGAGCTTGGCGAAGCCCTGCCAGAGAACTGCCACTCCATCACCACCACGCCGTCGTGCTACTGTTGGAGACTTCTTCCTCAACCTCTCCCTCCTCCTTACTAGATCAAGGCGCGGGAGACGTCACCGGGCTGCACGTGTGTTGAACGCGGAGGCACCATTGTTCGGTGCTTAGATCGGATTTGGCCGTGATCTGAATCGCTACGTGTACGACTCCTCCAACTGCATTCTTGCAATGCTACCGACTCGCGATCTTCAAGGGTATGAAGATGCACTCCCCTCTCGTTGCTAGTTACTCCATAGATTGATCTTGGTGATGCATAGAATTTTTTTAATTTCTGCAACGATCCCCAACACCTCCTCCTCCATGGCGCCAAAAGAGGGAGGCCGCCTCGCGCCGCCGGCGTCCCGGAGCTCGCCGGTCTTCCGCGCATCTCCATGCCACCATGTCAGACCACCTCACCACCGGCGACGAGCCCCGGTGCGCCCTCCATCTCATTCCTTTCTTCCTTGTTTCTCTTTTTTCCTCTCCATGTCCCTCCGATTTTACTCACCTCCCATGCCCATGCCTGCATAGGTCGTCGACATGGCCAACGAGGAGCTCTCTGCCTTGGCCGTGAAGAGGACCCTCACACCGTCGTCTTGCTCTCCTCTGCACTGGATCCGGTCCCTCTACAACAGCCGTCGCTAGATCTGGTCTCCGCTGCCCGTCCGCACCTCCGGCGACCCTTGTCGTCGCTGGATCGAACCATTGGCACCATTGATAGCACGCACGGGATTGAGATTTTTTTTCGTTTTTGAAAACAGATAGTTAGTAGTAACACACGTACTAGTAGCGTGGGATGCACCGCGCTATTACTATTAGTTAGCTGTAGCGCCGTGGTAGTAGCGCAGGCACCCACGCTACTATTAGCTTTTAACCCGCGTTACTACTAGGCTTTTTCCTAGTAGTGTAAGCACACTGATGAAAAAGGGAAAGAGCAGGGTGAACATTATTCTTACACTGGTATAATACCTCTGCCTTGCCGTCTTAGACCAAACTCGAAGAATCCCTAAAGCAAACGTGAAAAAAGTTTCACCCCGACCATTCACCGAATCCCTCTTCTCCACTGACCTAGATAGGGCGGGCCTCCGTTGAAGATCGTTGCGCTGGACCACCAATGCCACTGTCTAGCATCGCTTGAAGAAGACTGCCACTCGAACACACATCTCATTCGACATCCCACAACATCCCTCCAACTCCTCCACAAACAAGCTAGCTGCCCCCAATCAAGATCTCCTGTCCTCGCCGGCGCGGCACGGGATTTGCATGGCGGCGGCTAAGGTACGTCTCGGGGGAGGAAAGCTGATAAGAGAAAAGTACTCCCTCCATTCATTATTACAAGATATAAATGAGTTTTAGTGTATTTATTCACTCTTAGCCCGTATGTACTACCTCTGTTCCTACTAAACATAAGATGATTTGACCAAAACATATTACATATGCGAACAAAGTGTGTAGTTTATATACATTGAAATACCCAATACTACATTTTATAATTCGAAACGGAGGTCATACATTTTTAGTCATGGCGGAGTTGATGTTCTTCTGCATCGTGGCAGAACGCGGCGACGGTTCCGGCGGCTATCGTCACGCCGGCAGCGGCGAGCTGCCGAGACGAGCTACCTCGGGCGCTCACCAAGTGCTCGGTGAAATGCGTGGGAGGAGGAGGAAGAAGAATGTGATGTTAATTAATTCTAAGCTCCAACACAAGGATGAAATGCAGTGTTGGTAGATCATGTTTGATCATAGCATTCCGATCGTCTTCGGGATCGAAATGTGCATTTGGCAGCATGGAGATTGCAATACTAAAAACTCCTAAATGAACAAGGGATGGACAGCCATCCCAGAAACAAAGAAAAGACCTTGTGTCGCACCATTTCGTGCCACCAAGGAAAGGATCAATCATGCCTACTGACTACTCTACTCTACTCTACTCTAGCAGTGAAACAGAGCAAGTTCGTAGCTTGGGAACCGATGATGGATCGATAAATCTGCTCAACTCTCACTCAGCATCACCAACGCCTCCGCGGCCTCCAGTGTCCTCGCGCCCGGCCATCCTCCGGGACGGGCACCTCCATCATCAGCCTCCATGGCGTCCGCACGGGGGATACCAACGGCGTGCTCCAGGACGGGTAACATAGATGGAAGAGGCCGTCTCCAGAAATTCAGGGCCCCGATGCGAAATGCGAATTGGGGCCCTGAAATTTCTAGAATACACATTTTTTATGAAAGAAAAATGAATAAATTCAAACACTAGACAAATTATAGGCTTGTCAAGATACTAAAACAAAAAGACTAAACCTACTATGTATCTTCTCAAGATAATTTGATTGATGAACTGATGCATTTGCACACAATATACTCATCTATATATTCAACACAACAAAGTAGTCTAATTTAAATATGGTTTCAGTTTGAGCGCACCTGGTGGACAGATAGGTGATGTCCTGACCTTGGTATCGGCCACCGACTGTTTTTCTACTTGTGCGCTTTTTTAGATTTTTGTGTCATTATATTGAGAATAGAAAAGAGTATTTACAGGATGGTGTTATAGCGAAGAAAAACTGGATGACCTACGCGCAGAAACTTGGCATTAAGCAACCTCTCGAAGAAACCTGCCAGATTGGGTCACCCAAACGTCCATTCAGCAAAACCAAAACGCTGCATAATTTCAACGAGGAACAGAGTCGTGCATCGAATCCAATTGTTCCCAAAACCAAAAAGCTGCATAATTTCAACGAGGAACGGCCATTCAACAGAATCAAAAGCATAAGCTATATTAATAAGCTTGATCATCTGAGAAGGCACCTTCTTGTGATGCAGTGCGCCTGTGCGCGGATGGCTTGCTGTGCCATAAGGTATGGAAATTCCTCATGCGAGCAGGGCTATGGCCTATGGGCTGCGCCTCCGGGCAGGAAACCAAGCGATCAAACAAACTAGCAGACATCGCCGCTAGCCTCCGTCTTAGAACAATTTTAGTATCGGTTGTTATGAGGTAACTGTCTTACTGTGTGTCTGTGTGGGATCACAGGATCAAAAAGGAAGGAACCCATGTCCTCATGTACTAGGATATACGTGGGAGGTTTGCCGATACGTCATCTAGCCAACTCGGAACACAAGATATCATGCTTGGTCGCTTTTGGAACCAAAGTAGTACTAGAGTTACCGAGTTGGTAAGATTGACATTCTATGTGGTACTAAGCTCAATAATAATTCACAATAACATCAATGACCGAACATGTTGCTAGATGACGAACTGATTAATTATTGACGGGAGCTTGTACATATGATCAAAGATTGATCACTTGTGGATAAGCATGGCAATGAGTTCGCCTGCGACGCCACATCGCTCTGTCATCTCGCGATCTATGTTTGTCACTGGGGATTTCTTCTCCATCCCCTTAAACGCATTCTCGCAATGATCACCAACGCCCTTGATATCCAACATGAGACTCGACGCGGTAATGTAGTCCCCATCATGAAGGAGAGTGCGGACGTCGACCTCGAGTTCATTGCCCGCGAATTGATAGGACCAGAGGCAGACGTTTAACACGCCCCCCTCTGGCGTGCCCTTCTTTTTCTTGGCTAGGTCATCGATGACCTTGGCGTTGTGGTTGGCGGTGTCACCGGCGATCTTCACCGCGATGTTGGCAAGTTCCAACTCAGTGGAGGCATAGGTACTCTTTGGATCTATGTGCAGCACGGACATGCACAACAAGGCATTCTTGGTCTTGTTGCAAGTCCGGGCAACAAAGCTGGTGTCGGCATCGGCGACAGAGATTCCGAAGGACATGATGCCGAGAATAATGAAAACCATGGCTACAGATGTTGCTCGGTTCGCCATTGCAACTTTCAGTTTGCACCTACCTAGGTGTCGTTGCTATCTCGGTGATTCTTTCTTCTATATGTAAAGGTACACACACGAGAAAATCCTTATGATATGACCCGCCTAAATGATTGTATGATTGTGTATTTATTGTTCTCGCTAGATCAAATGTCATATCAAATCAAATCAATCAAATCAAACCGAATCAAATCAAATCAAATCAAATCAAATCAGATCTTTCCCTATAATATATATAATAATAAAGCAATTATCGTCTCTACCCGCCTGCTCACCGTAGTGACACTTTTGCTAAAATCCCCCTGTGTTTCTCAATAATACAACCCACAGTCCTTTTTAAAGTGGATAATCTGAGAAAATGTTTCGTTCTTACACAAAGGACCCTGCATTTTTTAGTATTCAACCCGCAGTCCTTTTAAACGCATTGGCTCCTTCGATCAACCCCAACGCGGAGACCCATTTTGTCCGCGGGCGTCCGTTTGGGTCTGCGCCGACAAAAATGACGGCACAACACAGAGACCCATTTTGTTCGCGGGCGTCCATTTGGGTCTTCGCCGACAAAAATGACGGCCCAATGCAGAGACCCATTTTTATTTTGTGTCCGTTTTGTGTCCATTCACACCCATTTTCAACCCAAATTTGGTCCGCCACTCCCACCACTCCCACCACTGGCCACGCCGCCGCATGGCTGCTGCAGCCTCGCCGCTCAACCGGAGCACCTTCGTCTCCAGCCCGACGAGGCCATGGAGGTCGTACTGGAGACGGACGAGACCATGGAGGTCGAACCGCTGTGCGTCGAACGGCTCAGACAAGGCGGACGCTCGGCGTCGGCCTCGCCTCCCCAGTGCGCGGCCGCCATCTGTGCTCACCGTGGCCGCGCCCTTGCTAGCTGCGCGTGTGCGTGCTTGCTAGCTAGTTGCCCGCGGCATGCTAGGTAGCTAGCTGCGCTCGTGCTAGCCGGCCGGTGGCCGCGTGATAGCTGGCTAGCTTGCACGCCCGGCCACCTCGCCGCTCGCGTGTTGGAGCGGTGGAGCTCGCGCGCCCGGCCGCGCCATGGTCGCTGCGTCTACCCGCCATGCGTGTGGCCTCTGCCCTATCGAGCCGCCATGGACACCGTGCCCAGCTACGCCACCATGGACACCGCGCCGAGCCGCCATGCTTGTTGTGCTCGCCGAGCCGCGCTTGCCCTGCCTCGTCTCGCGCCCATGCCGTGCCACCCCGCCTGTGCGTCTCCACGTTGGAGCTCGCGCGCCCGACCGCCTCCGTGTTGTGGCTCGACCGCTGGACTCGCCTCGCGCCGGACCGGTGTTGCTGGAGCAGGTGGTCACGCCAGCCAAGCGCCCCTCCACGTCTAGCCGCCATGCGTGCCGCCCCGCCGTGCCGAGCCATGCTCGCGTGGGTGCAGCTCGTCCCAACATGCACCGGCGTCGCTGCCTGCTATTTGTTCGACAAAATGTCACGACAAACATGCACAAAATGCATCCGGCTGCCGTTGGGTGCACCAGCCGACCCAATTGTGGACGCGGACGCGCGATCCAAACGGACAAAAGTGGACAAAATTGGTGTCCGTTTGGTGTGATGCCTTAGCTCGCTGAAAACAGACGCGGAAAGTCCCTGGACACGCTCGTGTGATGCCTCCGCACTGCCTTTGAGGAGCACGGCGACTGCCCGAAGGACAACCCGTTCAGGGTGACCATGCGGGAGACCTCGATGGTGTAGTCCCTGCTGTTGCTGTTGGGGAGGACAGCCAAGGCACACAGGGTCAGGTCCACGATGCCCATGTACGCGGTGCAAGTGTGTGCTGTGCAGACAAACTGTGTGTGGTATGTTTACTCAACTTGTGATGACAGCTCTTTGGTTAGTAGTACCTTCGTCCCTAGATTTTCACTCTAAACATCATTATATTTTGGACAGAGGGTGTGTTTGCGAAAATTGTTGTTGTTTTATTTTTGAAGTTATTCCATTAATTTTGCATCACAATATATCAATTTGTACGGCTCCGGCATATATGTTTATCACCATATGGCCGTTCGAGTTTTGGTATATGGGTGTTCGGCCGATTGTGTTGACGAATATTTCCGCATTGGTGAAGACATGCTCTTGGAGGCCGTTCGAAGGTTCACTAAAGCAGCGATCATTGTCTTTGACCCGGAGTACTTGAGTCTTGAGAGCACCTAACGAGGAAGATACCCAGAGGCTGGTGACAGAGAGTGAAGCAAGCGGTTGGCTAGAGATGCTTGGATCACTTGACTGTATGCGCTGGACATGGAAGAATTGTCCTGCAGGATGGAAGGGTCAGTACAAAGGTCATTGCAATGATCCAGCGACCATTCTTGAGGAAGTTGCAACTAAGGCCACTGCAACGATCATAGAAGACGAAAGGGATATGCCCGAGAACTTTCGGTATATCACCAATGAGACTTCAGTTTGAGCCAGAGTATGATACAAATAGGATCCCGGCATTCCTTGAAGAGCATCGCAAGATCGAGAACCGACAAGTTCATGCTCAGCTCCAACAAGATCTCATTGAGCATCACTGGCGACGTCTTAGTGAGTCCTTGTTGTTCTATCACATGCTACTTGCTACATTTGGACATTTGGCGTGTTTAAATTTGAATAATTAGATTTGTAGACTTTAAATTCAGGTTCATCGGAGAAAAAATGGGTCATTGCCGGGGCTAAAGGGACGGTCGGTGCGTTGACAACATGGTAGTGAGAGGAGGTTGAGGGGAGGGGAGGGCGGTGAGGCGGCACAGGAGTGGGCCGCGGGCGGTGGTGGCCAGTGGTTTGGCCGGTGCCACATTCGACGGTTGGGGAAGAAGAAGAATCGCGGGCTGGAGGTACAAGATGAACATGAAAACTGTTCAGAGTTGAAAGTATATGCCGTTGGATCTGCATCCGAAGGCCGAAAATGTTTCGATTGGCCCTAATTTCAATTTCAGTCGACTTACTCTCAATATTATTGAAGTCAAGTGACCATGATTAAAAAAACTACTTGTATATAAAGGAGCATATTTTTTTTATTGGTGGATCTATAACATTTAGAATATATCTGTGACGGGAAAGAGCATATTTGATACTGGTCACTTGGCTTCAATAATACTGATCCACCAATATTGCATCTCTATGATGGGAAAGAACATACTCCATACCCCATATTAGTTTTGTCTAAAGTGAAACTTTATAAAGTTTGACCAAGTTTGTAGAAAACAATATGAATATTTACAGTAACAAATTTATATGATGTGAAAATATATGCAATGATGAATTCAATGATATATATTTGGTGGTGTATATATTAACATATTTTTCTACAAACTTGTCGAAAATATATAGAGTTTGACTTTAAACAAACCTAATATGCGGAGTAAATAAAAACGAAGGGAGTATTTGTTTTATGTGTGTGTGGGGGAAAGGCCATATTTGATACTCTGAATATATATGACATTTTCTATTTGTGAGTAAAAGATAACTCATTCAGGCTTATAATTCTAAGTGTAGAATGTCTGAAAGTTAAGAATGGAGGTGAGTGAGGCAACTCCATGGTTTTCTTCTTCTTCTTTTTTCTTTCGAAATAGAGGTTAAACCTTCGGCCTCTGCATCATTCATGATGCACACAACCATTCTTATTAATTATTAAGCAGAGTATAAGGAAATACAACCATGGCTGAGCGCCCCACACCGTCGTCGTCACGTATGGCAAAAGATGGACAAGACAAGGATTTTCATCCTGATTGCGAAGGCCAAGGCCAACACAATGGGAAGACAAACCTTCAAGTTCGTCATTGCTGAGACCAACCGATGAAGACCGAAATAAGTGTTTTCATCTTGGACATGAAGTTGTTTTCAATCATCATTTTGGAGACGGATCTTCTAGTAGTCACGCAAGGATGTGATCCATGCTATGCTGGAATGATGCTAGCCGAAGGGTGGGACATATTCACACCATAGACAACCGCCCACGCCGGTCGTCCATGATGCGGCGGGATTTGGCGGCACCTGCGCCGCATCTGCACGATGAAGATCGTTGTCTTGACCGTTGCTGCCAATGATTGTCACTGTCGCACCACCCTCCTGCCTGCTGCCGCCAACCACTGAGATCCGTTGTCCGCCGCCACTGGAGCCCGTCGTCGCCATTGCGCCACTGCCAAATTCCAATTTAGGGGAAGATTTTTTTCGGGAACTGCAAAAGTAGCTCCCCTATCAACCTCCGCTAGATTATATGGACACCTCGTAAAACTATATTTAGGGGGATTTTTTTGGGGAACCGTTGGTGATACTCTAAGGCCATGTATTAAGCCTCACATGGTTCTTACTAAATACAGTCATGCGGGAAAAAATACGTTCAAATTTTTGCGGTGTTGAAATCTTCTTCCTTCTACATCCACCAGGGATGTGCCATGAGAATAGCTCGATACCGCCTCTTAGCCTCGACCACGTCAGAGCAAACCTTTTTAAACCCAGGAGATTATAGAAGCAGTGTCCAGGAAGTCATCGACGCAAACTAGCAGAAGCCGACAATCGTGATCTGCGCAATAAATCGCCGCCTGGGAGAAGAAAACGCCGGCAAGGGCCTGTAGAAACTGCAAAGACAAGGAAAGCCGGCTGAATATAGAATCCAACGAATACCAAAACCGAACGGATCCCAGAAGACCCATCAGAGACATTGCTCCACAGTCCACACAACCCTCGCCTGTGATAAGCACACCGTCGGAAAGGGAAAAGAGCGGGGTGATCAAACTTGAAGAATCATAAAGAAAACGTGAAAAAAAGTTTCACCCCGACCATGCACCTACTCCATCTTCTCCAATGACCTAGACGGGTTCGCTTGTCGCTCCGCACAGCACGCCGTTGTGATGTGTTCTTGCCGTTTCCGAGGACGCCTGAACACGTATGCCGGGAAGTCGCCGTCGAGGCTGCTCGCGCCCACGGTGGTGATCCACGGCATGAGCGTCGGAATTCGCGGGAGCCAGCGTCGTTCCCGGCAGAGCAGGAGACCAGGGCGTTCTACTGCATCGCGGAAGAACGAGGCGACGTTACCGGCGAGCTGCCGAGACGAGCTACCTCGGCTGCACACCAAGCGCTCGGTGAAATGCCTGGGACGACGAGGAAGAAGAATGGGACGTTAATTCCAACTTTGATGAGCCCGCCACGCCGTCGAAATGTAACATGTTGCAACACAAGGATGAAATGCAGTGTTGGCAATGGGTAATACTAGTGTTGGTAGATCATGTTCTATCATATCACTTGGCACCTCTGCAAAGTGCAAACCATGGAGATTGCAATGCTAGAAAACGCCTAAACTGGAACCAAAATGCTATTTTTTCTTCTCAACTCTCACTCAGCATCAGCAACGCCTCCGCGGCCTCCAGCGCCCTCGCGTCCGGCCATCGTCCATCATCAGCTTCCTCCATGGAGTCCTCACGGGCGGCACCAACGGCGTGCTCCAGGGCGGGCACCGCGGCCGGCAATGGCATCGCCGCTCTGTTCCTGGCCGCCGCCAGTAGGACCTCCGCGATGGCGGCGTCGGCGTGCGGGGCGTCCCCCTGGCGGTAGTGCACGATGACGAGCCCGAGCTTGCCGCGCGGCTGGCCGGCCACGCCCACCGTGAGCGCCGGCGAGCGGAACGCCCACAGCTCCACCATGGCCGGCTCCAGGTCCTCGGCCCTGGCGTCGTCCGCCACGGCGAGGCCGTTCTCAGTCAGGAACCTCCTCCAGCCGGCGATGAGGCGGTACGACTTGTTGCACTCCAGCTTCTTGCAGTCGAGCACGTAGGGCCGGCCCGCGCGGTCGTAGGCCTGCACCTGCACGCACGGCCTCTCCTCCGCCGTCAGCACCTCGTCGAACGGGAACGGCTCGCCGTGCCGCCAGCTGCGGCACGACATGAGCAGCCGGTGCTGGTTGGTCACCCGGTCCGACTTGGACAGCCGCTTCCCGTAGATGCGCACTGGGGCGGACGCGCCGAGGCCGCGCAGGACGTCGCGGAGCTTGCCGTCCACGACGGCGATCTCGTCCAGCGAGTCCACGCCCGGGGCGGGCACCGCCGCGGACCACGACGTCGACTCCATGCCGGCCCAGAACACGCCGCCCTCACGCTTCTTGCTCGCTCTGGTCGCGCCCAGCAGCCTCCCCCTGCGGCCAAGATCGTTCTCCCATCGCACCCTGCGGTCCGCGACGGCCACCTCGTCCAGCGAATTGACGGCCAAGAACTCGCGCTCCTGATGGTTCTTGCGCTTCTTGCTGGCTCTTGCCGCGGGGGATTGGGCCCGACGGATGGGAAAGTGAGGCCAGAGAGAGGAGGCGGCGGCGGCCTCTGCCCACGGCGATGGCGACGTCGACTCGATGCCGGCCAAGAACTCGCGCTCCTGATGGTTCTTGAGCTTCTTGCTGGCTCTGGACGCGCGGGATCGCGCCCGGCGGATGGCAACGGAAGGCCGGAGCGCCGCGGCAGCGGAGCACGGCGGCGGGCGCTGGTCCGCGGCCAGAAACCTCTCCCCGCGGCGAAGATCCTCGTCCACTCGCAGCCTGCGGTCGACGGCAATGATCTCGTCCAGCGAATTGACGCCCATGGAGGCCCCTGGAGACGGCGACGTCGACTCGACGCCGGCCCAGAACGCGCCGTCATGCCGCTTCTTGCGCTTCTTGATGGCTCTGGCCGCCGGAGATTGCGCTCGACAGACGGCAACGGGAGGCCGGAGCGCGGCGGCGGCGGCGGCAGCGGCGGCGGCAGCGGCGTACTGCCACAGCAGGCTCCGGTTCGCGGCAAACATCCTCTCCTCTCCCCCGGACTTGAGCTGCGGCCCCACGGCGTCGTGCTCGTCCGGGGCGGCCACCGGCACCACGGAGGAGCCGAAAGATCCGCCACCGGCGCTCCTCCAGGTCTCCGGCTCCTCCTGGTCCATGGCCCCGGGGGCGGCTGGAGGCGCCTCGTCCTCCTCCTGCGAACAGCGTGACGGCGAATTGGCGATCGGGAATGGTGGAGGACTCCGGCGGCGGCAGGGGATGGAAATACCTCTCAAAGGGAAGGAACATTTTATAGAGAGAGCTTTGGTGTTGGATACGGACTGGACCCCAAAACATTTTTTTTTGTTCATTCAAAAATCAAATCCGGAAGAACAAATCTTAACAGGAAACTGGAAACAAAACATGAAGCTTTGCTATAACTACATTTTCCCTAAAACAAAAGCTGACTCCTTTTCATTTCGGAAATGATAAATCCCGAATGTTCGGTCGAACGTTTTTATGGCAACTTTACTTGCGGCAAGGATAGGAAATTTAGTTGTCATGCACGGCAATTTCCTGGCAAATAATAATAATAATAAAACTGAGGGAGAAATTGCCCTGCCTACCAGCTAAACTTGTCATGGTCGATACATATAATTTGCCACAAGACACCTTCGATTTGCCATGGGCAAATCCCGAACATTCGGGACTTATCAGCGTCCTTTAGTTTTGTGCATAGTCGATTTTCTTATCCGCTTGATTTGGAGTGCCAATCTCGAGGCGTGTTTTCTTGTGCCTTCTGGGGATGGGTTTTTTCCGAGTTTACAACAACAAAAAATGGCCGGTTCGTTGGGTTGGGTTGGGGAAGGGGTGGTTCGGACCCTGAGCTTACGCTAGAATAATCAAATTCAAAATCCATTATATTTTGAAGCAGAACAACCGAGTTCAAAATCCATTTAAAAAATTCAGCCGAATTTGTTTTCTCCAAAGAAAAATCAAAAATCTATTTTTCCGGTCATTACCGAATATAAATCCGAATAGAGAAAAAAATTTGGTTACTGATCTAGGAGCATATGATTTCCCCCGATGCAATGCACGGGCATATTTCCTAGTCATCTAAAAAGAAAAACAATTATCACGTGACACATGTACATAGAGCATTGACGAAAGATGGTGGTGGCAGGGCGGCGCATGTGCACCTAGGGCATTGCTGAGAGAGAGAGAGAGAGAGAGAGAGAGAGAGAGAGAGAGAGAGAGAGAGAGGAATGGGTGAGGTGTTGGAGGAGGATGGTCCACGGGTTGGTTCACCGATGATCCTACTTGTGTGCGATGAGCTTGTTTTTTTTTGAGAATGTGATGAGCTCGTTTTTGACACAAGTTGATTTAGTCGCTTCCAGCCCTATTTTTTTGAAACTATGATGATTTTTATAGCAAATTCGGAAATTGTACACCCTAATGCAGAAAAATCAAAAGTATCACCCTGTCGGCTTCATGTTGGCTGAAGAGAGACTTTTCGGCCAACCGTTGGCCAAAAAGGACTTTTCGGCCAACAGTTGACCAAAGAGTGCCTCTTCGGCCAACACCTGCTCTACTGTTTTAGAAAATTCATATCAATTAGGATTTTTAGTATTTTAATTTGATTCTTTTTGCATTAGATTAGAAATTTTACGAAGTTTCTGTGGATATCAAGTTTGACTAGATTTGAAAGTTTGAATTTGAATTTTAATGATTTTTCTCAAATCACTAGATTGCCTATAATTTGAGCTAGGAGTATTTTTTTAGATGATTCTTTTTGCTACTGGTTCTTTGTGACTTTGTTTATCAGTAGTAATTAATTGGCAAATTTTATAATTATTTAAAATTATGTTTTTATGAAAACAATACTGTTTTAGTGTTTTATAGGTTTTATGCCATTTCTTTTAATTTTAATTGCTTTAATTTTTTTTAGTTTTTTGACATATTCTTTTAATTTTTGTTAAGTTATTAGTAGATATTTTATTTGTAGTAATTTTTTGTATTTTATTTCTTTTATCCTACTAGAAAACTTGTTTTGAGCTTCATAGGAGTTTATATTTAAAAGTTCCTTATAAATCCTGTACACCCATTGCCGTTTTATACATGAAAAAAAAATACTTTTCCGCAATCTTTTTCCCTCCATTTTCTTTCCCGCCATCTTCTTTGCCACCATTTTCTCCCGCCATTTTCTTTCCCGCCATTCTCTCCCGCCACAATAAGGAGTGCTGCATCGACGGAGAATTGGCGATCGGGAATGGTGGAGGACTCCGGCGGCGGCAGGGGATGGAAATACCTCTCAAAGGGAAGGAACATTTTATAGAGAGAGCTTTGGTGTTGGATACGGACTGGACCCCAAAACATTTTTTTTTGTTCATTCAAAAATCAAATCTGGAAGAACAAATCTTAACAGGAAACTGGAAACAAAACATGAAGCTTTGCTATAACTACATTTTCCCTAAAACAAAAGCTGACTCCTTTTCATTTCGGAAATGATAAATCCCGAATGTTCGGTCGAACGTTTTTATGGCAACTTTACTTGCGGCAAGGATAGGAAATTTAGTTGTCATGCACGGCAATTTCCTGGCAAATAATAATAATAATAAAACTGAGGGAGAAATTGCCCTGCCTACCAGCTAAACTTGTCATGGTCGATACATATAATTTGCCACAAGACACCTTCGATTTGCCATGGGCAAATCCCGAACATTCGGGACTTATCAGCGTCCTTTAGTTTTGTGCATAGTCGATTTTCTTATCCGCTTGATTTGGAGTGCCAATCTCGAGGCGTGTTTTCTTGTGCCTTCTAGGGATGGGTTTTTTCCGAGTTTACAACAACAAAAAATGGCCGGTTCGTTGGGTTGGGTTGGGGAAGGGGTGGTTCGGACCCTGAGCTTACGCTAGAATAATCAAATTCAAAATCCATTATATTTTGAAGCAGAACAACCGAATTCAAAATCCATTTAAAAAATTCAGCCGAATTTGTTTTCTCCAAAGAAAAATCAAAAATCTATTTTTCCGGTCATTACCGAATATAAATCCGAATAGAGAAAAAAATTTGGTTACTGATCTAGGAGCATATGATTTCCCCCGATGCAATGCACGGGCATATTTCCTAGTCATCTAAAAAGAAAAACAATTATCACGTGACACATGTACATAGAGCATTGACGAAAGATGGTGGTGGCAGGGCGGCGCATGTGCACCTAGGGCATTGCTGAGAGAGAGAGAGAGAGAGAGAGAGAGAGAGAGAGAGAGAGAGAGAGAGGAATGGGTGAGGTGTTGGAGGAGGATGGTCCACGGGTTGGTTCACCGATGATCCTACTTGTGTGCGATGAGCTTGTTTTTTTTGAGAATGTGATGAGCTCGTTTTTGACACAAGTTGATTTAGTCGCTTCCAGCCCTATTTTTTGAAACTATGATGATTTTTATAGCAAATTCGGAAATTGTACACCCTAATGCAGAAAAATCAAAAGTATCACCCTGTCGGCTTCATGTTGGCTGAAGAGAGACTTTTCGGCCAACCGTTGGCCAAAAAGGACTTTTCGGCCAACAGTTGACCAAAGAGTGCCTCTTCGGCCAACACCTGCTCTACCGTTTTAGAAAATTCATATCAATTAGGATTTTTAGTATTTTAATTTGATTCTTTTTGCATTAGATTAGAAATTTTACGAAGTTTCTGTAGATATCAAGTTTGACTAGATTTGAAAGTTTGAATTTGAATTTTAATGATTTTTCTCAAATCACCAGATTGCCTATAATTTGAGCTAGGAGTATTTTTTAGATGATTCTTTTTGCTACTGGTTCTTTGTGACTTTGTTTATCAGTAGTAATTAATTGGCAAATTTTATAATTATTTAAAATTATGTTTTTATGAAAACAGTACTGTTTTAGTGTTTTATAGGTTTTATGCCATTTCTTTTAATTTTAGTTGCTTTAATTTTTTTTAGTTTTTTGACATATTCTTTTAATTTTTGTTAAGTTATTAGTAGATATTTTATTTGTAGTAATTTTTTGTATTTTATTTCTTTTATCCTACTAGAAAACTTGTTTTGAGCTTCATAGGAGTTTATATTTAAAAGTTCCTTATAAATCCTGTACAACCATTGCCGTTTTATACATGGAAAAAAATACTTTTCCGCAATCTTTTTCCCTCCATTTTCTTTCCCGCCATCTTCTTTGCCACCATTTTCTCCCGCCATTTTCTTTCCCGCCATTCTCTCCCGCCACAATAAGGAGTGCTGCATCGACGGAGAATTGGCGATCGGGAATGGTGGAGGACTCCGGCGGCGGCAGGGGATGGAAATACCTCTCAAAGGGAAGGAACATTTTATAGAGAGAGCTTTGGTGTTGGATACGGACTGGACCCCAAAACATTTTTTTTGTTCATTCAAAAATCAAATCCGGAAGAACAAATCTTAACAGGAAACTGGAAACAAAACATGAAGCTTTGCTATAACTACATTTTCGCTAAAACAAAAGCTGACTCCTTTTCATTTCGGAAATGATAAATCCCGAATGTTCGGTCGAACGTTTTTATGGCAACTTTACTTGCGGCAAGGATAGGAAATTTAGTTGTCATGCACGGCAATTTCCTGGCAAATAATAATAATAATAAAACTGAGGGAGAAATTGCCCTGCCTACCAGCTAAACTTGTCATGGTCGATACATATAATTTGCCACAAGACACCTTCGATTTGCCATGGGCAAATCCCGAACATTCGGGACTTATCAGCGTCCTTTAGTTTTGTGCATAGTCGATTTTCTTATCCGCTTGATTTGGAGTGCCAATCTCGAGGCGTGTTTTCTTGTGCCTTCTGGGGATGGGTTTTTTCCGAGTTTACAACAACAAAAAATGGCCGGTTCGTTGGGTTGGGTTGGGGAAGGGGTGGTTCGGACCCTGAGCTTACGCTAGAATAATCAAATTCAAAATCCATTATATTTTGAAGCAGAACAACCGAATTCAAAATCCATTTAAAAAATTCAGCCGAATTTGTTTTCTCCAAAGAAAAATCAAAAATCTATTTTTCCGGTCATTACCGAATATAAATCCGAATAGAGAAAAAAATTTGGTTACTGATCTAGGAGCATATGATTTCCCCCGATGCAATGCACGGGCATATTTCCTAGTCATCTAAAAAGAAAAACAATTATCAAGTGACACATGTACATAGAGCATTGACGAAAGATGGTGGTGGCAGGGCGGCGCATGTGCACCTAGGGCATTGCTGAGAGAGAGAGAGAGAGAGTTAGAGAGAGAGAGAGAGAGAGAGAGAGAGGAATGGGTGAGGTGTTGGAGGAGGATGGTCCACGGGTTGGTTCACCGATGATCCTACTTGTGTGCGATGAGCTTGTTTTTTTTGAGAATGTGATGAGCTCGTTTTTGACACAAGTTGATTTAGTCGCTTCCAGCCCTATTTTTTTGAAACCATGATGATTTTTATAGCAAATTCGGAAATTGTACACCCTAATGCAGAAAAATCAAAAGTATCACCCTGTCGGCTTCATGTTGGCTGAAGAGAGACTTTTCGGCCAACCGTTGGCCAAAAAGGACTTTTCGGCCAACAGTTGACCAAAGAGTGCCTCTTCGGCCAACACCTGCTCTACTGTTTTAGAAAATTCATATCAATTAGGATTTTTAGTATTTTAATTTGATTCTTTTTGCATTAGATTAGAAATTTTACGAAGTTTCTGTAGATATCAAGTTTGACTAGATTTGAAAGTTTGAATTTGAATTTTAATGATTTTTCTCAAATCACTAGATTGCCTATAATTTGAGCTAGGAGTATTTTTTTAGATGATTCTTTTTGCTACTGGTTCTTTGTGACTTTGTTTATCAGTAGTAATTAATTGGCAAATTTTATAATTATTTAAAATTATGTTTTTATGAAAACAGTACTGTTTTAGTGTTTTATAGGTTTTATGCCATTTCTTTTAATTTTAATTGCTTTATTTTTTTTTAGTTTTTTGACATATTCTTTTAATTTTTGTTAAGTTATTAGTAGATATTTTATTTGTAGTAATTTTTTGTATTTTATTTCTTTTATCCTACTAGAAAACTTGTTTTGAGCTTCATAGGAGTTTATATTTAAAAGTTCCTTATAAATCCTGTACAACCATTGCCGTTTTATACATGAAAAAAAATACTTTTCCGCAATCTTTTTCCCTCCATTTTCTTTCCCGCCATCTTCTTTGCCACCATTTTCTCCCGCCATTTTCTTTCCCGCCATTCTCTCCCGCCACAATAAGGAGTGCTGCATCGACGGAGAATTGGCGATCGGGAATGGTGGAGGACTCCGGCGGCGGCAGGGGATGGAAATACCTCTCAAAGGGAAGGAACATTTTATAGAGAGAGCTTTGGTGTTGGATACGGACTGGACCCCAAAACATTTTTTTTGTTCATTCAAAAATCAAATCTGGAAGAACAAATCTTAACAGGAAACTGGAAACAAAACATGAAGCTTTGCTATAACTACATTTTCCCTAAAACAAAAGCTGACTCCTTTTCATTTCGGAAATGATAAATCTCGAATGTTCGGTCGAACGTTTTTATGGCAACTTTACTTGCGGCAAGGATAGGAAATTTAGTTGTCATGCACGGCAATTTCCTGGCAAATAATAATAATAATAAAACTGAGGGAGAAATTGCCCTGCCTACCAGCTAAACTTGTCATGGTCGATACATATAATTTGCCACAAGACACCTTCGATTTGCCATGGGCAAATCCCGAACATTCGGGACTTATCAGCGTCCTTTAGTTTTGTGCATAGTCGATTTTCTTATCCGCTTGATTTGGAGTGCCAATCTCGAGGCGTGTTTTCTTGTGCCTTCTGGGGATGGGTTTTTTCCGAGTTTACAACAACAAAAAATGGCCGGTTCGTTGGGTTGGGTTGGGGAAGGGGTGGTTCGGACCCTGAGCTTACGCTAGAATAATCAAATTCAAAATCCATTATATTTTGAAGCAGAACAACCGAGTTCAAAATCCATTTAAAAAATTCAGCCGAATTTGTTTTCTCCAAAGAAAAATCAAAAATCTATTTTTCCGGTCATTACCGAATATAAATCCGAATAGAGAAAAAAATTTGGTTACTGATCTAGGAGCATATGATTTCCCCCGATGCAATGCACGGGCATATTTCCTAGTCATCTAAAAAGAAAAACAATTATCACGTGACACATGTACATAGAGCATTGACGAAAGATGGTGGTGGCAGGGCGGCGCATGTGCACCTAGGGCATTGCTGAGAGAGAGAGAGAGAGAGAGAGAGAGAGAGAGAGAGAGAGAGAGAGAGAGAGAGAGGAATGTGTGAGGTGTTGGAGGAGGATGGTCCACGGGTTGGTTCACCGATGATCCTACTTGTGTGCGATGAGCTTGTTTTTTTTGAGAATGTGATGAGCTCGTTTTTGACACAAGTTGATTTAGTCGCTTCCAGCCCTATTTTTTTGAAACCATGATGATTTTTATAGCAAATTCGGAAATTGTACACCCTAATGCAGAAAAATCAAAAGTATCACCCTGTCGGCTTCATGTTGGCTGAAGAGAGACTTTTCGGCCAACCGTTGGCCAAAAAGGACTTTTCGGCCAACAGTTGACCAAAGAGTGCCTCTTCGGCCAACACCTGCTCTACTGTTTTAGAAAATTCATATCAATTAGGATTTTTAGTATTTTAATTTGATTCTTTTTGCATTAGATTAGAAATTTTACGAAGTTTCTGTAGATATCAAGTTTGACTAGATTTGAAAGTTTGAATTTGAATTTTAATGATTTTTCTCAAATCACTAGATTGCCTATAATTTGAGCTAGGAGTATTTTTTTAGATGATTCTTTTTGCTACTGGTTCTTTGTGACTTTGTTTATCAGTAGTAATTAATTGGCAAATTTTATAATTATTTAAAATTATGTTTTTATGAAAACAGTACTGTTTTAGTGTTTTATAGGTTTTATGCCATTTCTTTTCATTTTAATTGCTTTAATTTTTTTTAGTTTTTTGACATATTCTTTTAGTTTTTGTTAAGTTATTAGTAGATATTTTATTTGTAGTAATTTTTTGTATTTTATTTCTTTTATCCTACTAGAAAACTTGTTTTGAGCTTCATAGGAGTTTATATTTAAAAGTTCCTTATAAATCCTGTACAACCATTGCCGTTTTATACATGAAAAAAAATACTTTTCCGCAATCTTTTTCCCTCCATTTTCTTTCCCGCCATCTTCTTTGCCACCATTTTCTCCCGCCATTTTCTTTCCCGCCATTCTCTCCCGCCACAATAAGGAGTGCTGCATCGACGGAGGATGACTATGATGTCTTCATGTGGAGTGTGAAACACTGTGTGAAAGAACTCATAGGTGTGAAACACTCTCCGATGATGATGACGTAGCTGCAAACACTTATGACTTCTCTTAGACAGTGTTTCACACTCTACCAGCAGCACCGACGCAGGAGACACAGACCGTGTCAGACGATGTTATCTACGATCGTGGACAACATGAGGCTCGTTTTATAAGTTGAGAAGTGAAGATGGCGAGAAAGAAGATGGCGAAAAAGAAGATGACGGGAGAGAATGGCGGAAAAGAAAATAGCGGGAAAGAAAATGGCGAGAGAGAATGGCAGGAAATAAAATGGCGGGAGAGAATGGCGGCAAATAAAATGACGGGAAAGAAAATGGCAGGAAAAATGGCAGCAAAGAAAATAGCGGGAAAGAACGACGGGAAAGAAAATGGAGGATAAAAGAAATAAAATACAAAAAAATACTACAAATAAAATATCTACTAATAACTTAACATAAACTAAAATAATATGTCAAAAAATAAAGAAAACAATTTAAAGCAATTAAAATTAAAAGAAATAGCACAAAACATATAAAACACTAAAACAGAACTGTTTTCGTGAAAACCTAATTTTAAATAATCCTAAAATTCACCAATTAATTACTACTGATAAACAAAGTCACAAAGAACCAGTAGCAAAAAGAACCATCTAAAAAGAATACTCCTAGCTCAAATTATAGGCAATCTAGTGATTTGAGCAAATTCATAAAAATTCAAATTCAAACTTTCAAATCTAGTCAAACTTGATATCTACAGAAACTTCGTAGAATTTCTAATCTAATGCAAAAAGAATCAAATTAAAATACTAAAAATCCTAATTGATATGAATTTTCTAAAACAGTAGAGCCGGTGTTGGCCGAAAAGTCCCTCTTCGGCCAATGATAGGCCGAAAAGTCCTTCTTCGGCCAACAGGAGGCCGACAAGGTGATACTTTTGATTTTTCCGCATTAGGGTGTATAGTTTCCGAATTTGTTATAAAAATCATCATAGTTTCAAAAAAAAATCAAGAATGGTGAATCGGGGAGGAGAGCCGTCGCTTGTGGTCGTTGATTACGGCCGTGGTGCAGGGCTGATGTCGCGCGAGAGAGAAGTCTAGGAGGATCGAGCGAGGGATTCTCACTCTCTCCAGGCTCACATTGGCAGGGCCCAATGAGATCATGTTATAGCATTAGCAGCCAATACTCTTAGTCGCCCCCACGCGGGATTGCAAGTTCATCCAACGGCCAATATTTGCTCAAAAAATCTGACAGTCATCAATATTTGGCTCAACTGCGGATGTCTGAGAGGGCTTCTAAGATACAGATGCAAATGTAGGTATCCAAATAGATATTTCATGATCGTGTCAATGGCCAAACATGTTGATAAAGGATTGACCAACTACTTATTGATAGGTACATACATAGATGAGCCGATAATGGTCTACGATCTATAACTTGTGAACAAGCAGGCCAATGAGTTCACCGACGATGCCGCATTTCCCCCTCATATTGCGATTCGGTTCGGCCATGGGGGATCTATTTTGGCCTGCTTTAACGCGTTATCACACACATCACCCGCGGCCTAAGCACCTAACACGAGCTTTGACGCGTTTCATTTTTTCCAACATCAAAGGTTGGTTTGGCAGTGCTGAGGTCATCTACAACATCAGTATAGGCTCCGAGGCAGTTGAACATGATGCCCCACATCTTTCCCTCGCTATGCCTGGTTCCATCTCTGATCATCGTGTAGTAGAAGTTGGTGGCATCAGTGGCTATCTCCAGCGCGAGGCTGGCGAGGTCGTGCACCGTGGAGGCTTTGTTGGCTCTCCCTTCATCGAGCCTGAGCACGTCGGTGCACAACGTGGCATTCGGGTCTTCTTGCATGTGCGATAGATGAAGGCAGCATCGCCGTGGGCTCTGGTTAGCCCATTGGACACAAGGGCGAGCACGGCAAGAACCATAAATACGGATGTTGTTGCAGCGCCCGCTATTGCAGTTTGCACTTCGAACCTAGCTAGGCGTTGTTGCGCGGGTGCAATGTATGGCGACTCTTTCTTCTATATATAAGACGTTGCGTAATAGAAAATCCTTATGCTATTATCCATCTTAATCATTATGTATTTATCCTTGTTGCTACATGATATTAATAGTAAATCAAATGAATAATAGTACTCCCCCCATTCGAATTAATTGTTGAATAATAGAAAGATCCAAATCTGACATTGTGGGGTCCTACATTTATTTGTTGATTTGACAAATACTTCGTACATTTATCACTATTCTACAACTAGTAGCACTCATGGGATCCTTCATTTATTTAGTTGATTTACTAAACACTCTGTACATTTATCACTATGCTATACCTAGTTAGATCCCTTATTTATTTATTTGATACTCTACCAGCAAATATGCCCGTGTGTTGCAACAGGAGAAAAAAATCATCACTCATACACACACTCGACGACTTTAACAAATCCGTTGAAAACTTTCATGGAAGCCATACAAGAAACAACATGATAAGTGGTATTGTAAAGGTGGGCTGATTTTTAAAGTGTACTAAAATTGTGTCCAATTTATTAGACAATAGAAATATCTACCTAGTTGTTGGTATCAATTCATGCCATTGCTGATGTTCCTCGATGATGCGCAACAAATAGTGCATTAGGCTAAAAGTAGCAAATACATTTTAGTACTCAACGATAGCATGTGCATAAGTGCATTATTTTTTTCTTGCGGATATATGTGTTTGTAGAAAAGTATTAATTGAGGGTACAACATAAACATATTTTTAGAAATGAGTAACATACAAAATAATATCATATTTAGAATGTACACATTTTTCTGAGCGATTTCCATTTATAATATGCTAAATTTGGTGTTACGGCTTGAAAATATTAATCTTTTAAAAAGTATTTGAATCTGACAAAAAATAGAAAGGTTAAAAGAATAGCTGGGCCAAAATTGCAAGACTGTGCAGCTTAGGAATCAAACCCAGGTCTCCCTGCAAGAAGAGTTCGGTCGGTTCTAGCGAGTGGGCTGCATGTGCGTCTTTGATTTTTGAGGGGGTACCTTTATATGAAGAAAGAAGTATAGTTTTCACCCTCAAATCCATCTCAATGTATCCATAACCCCCCAAAGTCAATTTTGGTATGATTTTAACTCTGAAAATGTCAAAACCGTTTTAATCAAACCCTGACTGGTTTAGTGTCACATCAGAAGCGGTTTTGCAAGGTGGATTGTGATTTGGAACATATGTGTTGGTGACGTGGCAGTTGGTCGAGCGGTTAAGTTCTAGTGTTCCCTTGTTCGCCTTGTTCCCCTGTTCGCCCGAAGCAGAAGCACCCCAGCCACCGTCGTCGCCGCCGCCGCCGCCACACCCCCACCACCTTCTCCGTTAACGGCCGCCATCGACCGCCGCCGTCGACTGCCGCCATCAATCGCTGGCCCCTGGCCGTCGATTTCGCATGGAATAAAGAAAGTGTGCGGCTGCCCATCAAGTTGTTAGGGCTATGCCGCCGTCGACGGCGGCGACTCCATATCCATTGGATTGAAGCTATGGCCCTAGGTATGTTCGTCCGTCAAGCTGTTCTTCCTGCTTCGTGGCAACATGTGTGGTTGTTCCTGATGTCGTTCGTATATATGAAAAAAGGCTCTATTTTGTGGATGATCTCCAGATGTTTTGGAAGAAAGTAGGTTCTTTTAAATAGATTCATTGATGATTGGGTTGAAATAACTGAGTATAGCAATTTTGACTGCATTTTGGCTAGGCGATAGTGGTAACTCTGATTTATACAGAATTTTAACTCTGTATTAACTTTGCATTTGACCGAACAAATGTTAACTTTGTATTTAACTGAATATTTGCACTTTGTTAGTTACTTGCACGTCGAATCTGCATTTAACTTTGTATTTGAGAGGAAAGATGGTCTAAATTTTTGGAATCTGTCAGTTATTTGGACTATAATTTGACTGAATAGTTGGATTATACAGCTAACTAGAAATTTCTCTGAATTTGCAGCTTCTTTGGATCCTCCCGATCCACTTGATTACATGTATGTGAGATTCCATTACTTCGGCTATTTTGTGAGGAAGGATGGGCATGTTGATTACCCAGGAGAGATACAAGCAGAGATGTTTATTCCAAGAGACATGCTAAGTTATGCAGAATTGTGTTTATATGCTGAAGATTTGCATCAAGTAGAAAGAGGTCACTGCAAAGGAAACTATACTTACAAGCTGCACTGGTTAGTTTCAGGGGAAAACCTGTCAAATGGACTTCTTTTCAGCTAGGTATGGTTTTCCGAGGGAGAACTCAAATGAAGAAAGCACTGATAAACTATGGTATCAAAACACATAGGCATATAGGCTTTACAAAAGATGAAATCAACAAGGTGAGGGCACATTGTACTTGGCCTGGATGCAAGTGGATGATATATGCATCTAAAACATCTAGAAACAAATGGATGCAAGCTTCCACATTTATAGATGACCACAACTGCATTCCTCCAAGAGACAATAAACTGGTTACCTCTACTGTCATTGCAAAGAGATATGGTAGGTTAATAAAATCAAATCCAAGTTGGAAGATGGAGGAAATAAAGAAAACGATGCTCATTGAAATATTCGCAGATGTGACCATTGCACAATGCAAAAGGGCTAAGAGGATGGTCCTTTCAAAGTTACTGGATTCCTCGAAAGGGGAATATTCCAAGGTGTTTGACTATCAACTAGAGCTACTAAGGTCAAACCCAGGAAGCACCGTTGCGGTGAAATTGGACCAAGATGAGAAGGACGACACTCATGTGTTCCAAAGATTTTACATCTGCTTTGATGCAAGCAAAAAGGGGTTTCTTGCTGGTTGTAGACAAGTCATAGGTCTTGATAGATGCTTTTTTAAGGGTGCATGTTATGGTCAGCTGCTTTGTGCTCTGGGTAGAGATGCAAATAATCAAATGTACTCCATAGCATGGGCCATTGTGGAGAAGGAGACTTACCCGTCATGGTTTTGGTTCCTTGCAAAGCTCAATAAAGATTTGAAGATCAAGAATGAGGGTGATGGCTGGGTGTTTATGTCGGATCAACAGAAGGGCCTGATTGGTGCTATAGAGGATATTTTCCCTAAGTCAGAGCATAGGATGTGTGCAAGGCACATATATGCAAACAGGAGAAAAAAGCACCCAGATCATGATCTACAGAAGAGGTTTTGGAGGTGTGCTAAGTCTTCGAACAGATCTATATTCAACTATAATAGAGCAAGACTTGCACAGTTTACTGTTGAAGGTGCAAAGGACATGATGAATACTGCTCCAGAGCATTGGTGTAGGGCATACATGAAGCTAGGCTCCAACTACGACTCAGTGGATAATAACATGTGTGAGTCCTTTAATAGGACTTTCTGGGCTAACTAGAGAAAAGGCCCCCGCGTCGCCTAGGTTAGGCGGCACGGGCGGCAGCCCCCCACCGCGCCGCCACCAGCCACCCTCCTCCGGCTACTCCCCTCGCCGCCGCCGGAAGCCACCACCGAGCGAAGCTCGCACTGTGGAGGCGGCGGCGGGGCCTCCCCCGTTGCGCGGTCTCCTCGCGCGGCGCCCCGCGGCTGGCGGCCCGCGTCGTGTTGGTCCGTCGGTGCCTCTCCCGGCGTCCTGGCGGCCGGCGGCGCACCTCCCGGAGGCGGATCCGGTGCCTCCGCTCCCTCCCACGCCTCCTGGTGGTCGTCTTGGCGGTGCTCCTCCCCGCGACCCCTCCTGGTGGCGGATCTGGCAACGCCTCCGCGGCTCCTCCTTGCCGTCGTCGCCGGCGCTGCCCGGTGCGGCGCGTCCTCCTCCTCCCACCCTCCCCTGCGCTCCACCTCGCCCGGCCACCCATCCCCGTGGCCCTGGCTGTCCGGCGTCCTCCCGGCGGCAGGACCTCGTCCCGGCCAGGCCTCCTCTCGGACTGGCCATGGTGGTGCTATGGGCCCTCGTGCATCCGGCTGTCCGGCGTCCTCCCGGCGGCCGAGCCACATTCCGGCCATGCCTCTTCTCGTGTTGGCTGGGGTGGGCTGATGGCGGCCGATTTGGCCCTCCCCTGGCTCGACCTGGTCCACGGTGGTTGTCGGTGGTGGTGGAGCGTCCAGCGGCGCCCTTCGTCACCTCCCTCGGTGCTGGGTGCGGCTCTTCTTGCGGCAGTTGTGGTCTTGGCCTGTCATGGTTTCCACTTCTTCGATTCCTGATCCGCTGCTTTTGGGATTGCGCGGACTTTGGCCGGGGCGAAAGCCCTGATCGGCTCGCCGATGCTGGCGGCGTCGACACCTGCGGGTGTCGTTTCCTTCTTGAAGGCGCCGCCATGGCCTTATTGAAGGAAATATGCCCTAGAGGCAATAATAAAGTTATTATTTATTTCCTTATATCATGATAAATGTTTATTATTCATGCTAGAATTGTATTAACCGGAAACATAATACATGTGTGAATACATAGACAAACTTAGTGTCACTAGTATGCCTGTACTTGACTAGCTCGTTAATCAAAGATGGTTATGTTTCCTAACCATGAACAAAGTGTTGTTATTTGATTAACGAGGTCACATCATTAGTTGAATGATCTGATTGACATGACCCATTCCATTAGCTTAGCACCCGATCGTTTAGTATGTTGCTATTGCTTTCTTCATGACTTATACATGTTCCTATGACTATGAGATTATGCAACTCCCGTTTGCCGGAGGAACACTTTGTGTGCTACCAAACGTCACAACGTAACTGGGTGATTATAAAGGAGCTCTACAGGTGTCTCCAATGGTAGATGTTGGGTTGGCGTATTTCGAGAATAGGATTTGTCACTCCGATTGTCGGAGAGGTATCTCTGGGCCCTCTCGGTAATGCACATCACATAAGCCTTGCAAGCATTGCAACTAATGAGTTAGTTGCGGGATGATGTATTATGGAACGAGTAAAGAGACTTGCTAGTAACGAGATTGAACTAGGTATTGAGGTACCGACGATCGAATCTCGGGCAAGTAACATACCGATGACAAAGGGAACAACGTATGTTGTTATGCGGTCTGACCGATAAAGATCTTCATAGAATATGTAGGAGGCAATATGGGCATCCAGGTCCCGCTATTGGTTATTGACCGGAGATGTGTCTCGGTCATGTCTACATTGTTCTCGAACCGTAGGGTCCGCACGCTTAACGTTACGATGACAGTTATTATGAGTTTATGCATTTTGATGTACCGAAGATTGTTCGGAGTCCCGGATGTGATCATGAACATGACGAGGAGTCTCGAAATGGTCGAGACATAAAGATTGATATATTGGAAGCCTATGTTTGGATATCGGAAGTGTTCTGGGTGAAATTGAGATTTTACCGGAGTACCGGGAGGTTACCGGAACCCCTCGGAAGCTATATGGGCCTTAGTGGGCTTTAGTGGAAAGGAGAAAGGGGCAGCCCAAGGTGGGCCGCGCGCCTCCCCCCTCCCCTAGTCCTATTAGGACAAGGAGAGGTGGCCGGCCCCCTCTCTCT
>NC_041384.1:8355232-8365500 GCF_002162155.2 Triticum dicoccoides | reverse complement strand
CCCTTGGCGCGCCCTCCTTGGCCGGCCGCCCCCTCCCCCTTGGCTCCTTTATATACGGAGGCAGGGGGGCACCCTAGAATACACAAGTTGATCCTTGAGATCGTTCCTTAGCCGTGTGCGGTGCCCCCTGCCACCATATTCCACCTCGATCATATTGTAGCGGTGCTTAGGCGAAGCCCTGCGACGGTACAACATCAAGATTGTCACTACGCCGTCGTGCTGACGGAACTCCTCCCCGACGCTTTGCTGGATCGGAGCCCGGGGATCGTCATCGAGCTGTACGTGTGCTAAGAACTCAGAGGTGCCGGAGTAACGGTGCTTGGATCGGTCGGATCGGGAAGACGTACGACTACTTCCTCTACGTTGCGTCAACGCTTCCGCAGTCGGTCTGCGTGGGTACGTAGACAACACTCTCCCCTCTCGTTGCTATGCATCACCATGATCTTGCGTGTGCGTAGGAATTTTTTTGAAATTACTGCGTTCCCCAACACTTATCTCCATGCCCCTACTCGAGTATCAGGGGAAACCCTAGATCTAGTTCCCTAGATCGGACGGCGGCGGCGGCTCGTCGCTGTACCCTTCATGAAGGCGTCGTCTTGCTGCTGGTGTTACGCTCGGTGTTGGATTCGAAGATTGTGGACGCTTTGCTGGTTTGGGTTGCTCCTTGTGGCGTGGGCATCCGGGGTGCAATGTACGGCCTCGACGGCGCTCTCTCCATGACTTCTCCTCCTAGTCCGGCCTGGTCCTGCACCCCACTTGCCGATCCTCTAGGCGCATAGGTGGGAGGTACGTTGATTCGGTCCGGCCTGGAGTTGTGGTTGTGCGATGATGGTGCTCGGCGTCGGTCGCGACGCGGTCTAGATGCCTTGTATCTCGTCTCTTTGCCTTTTGGCTGGGGTCGAGCTAGGAGAGCTTTGTGCTGTGTGTATCTCTCTTTGTTTTTCCCACACCTCGTGTGGTGCTTTTTCTTATTTTCTCATGTATGCCTCTGTTTGTTCTCTCCTACCTATCAATGAATGATACGCAAGCTTTGCGTATTGGCGAAAAAAAGTCCTTTAATAATTGGATCTTGGAAGCAAGGTATCTCCCATGCATCTCTATGCTAGAGTGGATCAGACAGAAGAACATGGTGAGGATACAAGAAAATAGAACTAAAGCTGAGAAATTGGAAGGGGCCATTTGTCCTAATGTATTCAAAAAACTGAAACAGAACATCAAGAGATCAGGAAATTGTGATGTCCTCTGGAATGGCAAAGAGGGGTTTGAGGTACTTGAACATGAGAAGTTCAAATTCACTGTGAACTTGGATGCATGGACATGCTCATGCAGATACTGGCAACTTTCTGGCATGCCATGTTGTCACGCAATAAGTGCTATCTACAAAACTGGCAGGAAAATAGATGATTACATTGCCAAGTGCTACTCTATTGAAGTGTACAACAAAATATATTCCCATTGTTTGGAACCCTTGGAGGGGGAAGAAAGTTGGCCAAGATCAGATCGAGTAAAGCCTGCACCTCCAGGGTACATTAGCTTGCCAGGCAGGGCAAAGACAGAGAGACGAAGAGAGGAGGGAGAAGCACCAAAGGGGAATAAGATGAGGAAGATAGGAGGGACAATAACATGCAGTTCATGCCATAGGACAGGTCACAACATGAAATCTTGCACAAACAATGGAGCAGGCAAGCACCAGGGCAATTCACATATTGTAAGAGATGCTGCAAGGAAAAGAAAACAAGACAAAGATGCAATGGAGGCAGAAAATGCGAAGAAAGCAAATGTACGATTTAATACTAGAGTAAAGTGACTGACTATTATTGTTCACAATTAAATTGAGGCAAAGTGACTTTTTAAACATTTTGTAGGGGAAGTGGATTTTTCCTAACTAGTTGCCCCCGCAACTTGTATCCTGGCCCTCCATCTAAGGTCCTGTCCAATCAACCTTCTCCATCACGTTGTCAGCCATGCACTGCATCCCCTTGGCCCACATGCATGCTGCGGCTACTCCTACTCCATGTGCATGTCGCCTCTTTAAACAAAATTGCAAGATAAACAAATATGTCACTATTAATTTGAAATAAATTGTGCAAATTTAAATTCGTTAATGTATTTGAATTTCTCACGCTCAGCTCTACAAAACAAGTCCAATATCAATATATTGCAAAAAAGTTCCATAAACTTTTCATTAAAGTTAGGCCAAGCTATCTATAAGTTCTTTGGTTCAAGATACATTTTCCAGCAAAGTTCTTTCATATTTCTAACAAAGTGCCGACCCACTATTTAGAAAGTTCTTCAGCCCCTTATTCTGTTTATTTAGCACTTTACAATAAAAATTAAAAGTTCTTCACTGTTTAAAGCAAAGTTTCAAAAAAATATGTTTCAAATGTATCCAAGACTATACTTGTTCTAAAGAGTTTAGCGTCATGAGTTCAAATATGTAAAAATATTCGAAAACAAATTTTCGGTTTTAAAGATACGTACCATCTAAATTGTCAAAAGAAAATGAAAAGTGATGGAGTAAGAGGAGAGAGGAAAGATAATATAGGCCATGCATGTGTCAGAACTTGCGTAGGAAGAGAGAGAGAAAAGCCCATGCACATGCAATGGCTCGCATCCCCATGGACCAGCAACGACACTGATTCACGTTGCGCGCTCAACTGGTTAGGATTCGCCTTATTCGTTTTGTAGGCAGCAGTTGAGGCTGCAAATGCAAAGAAGGAAAAGGGGGTTGCACAGTCAAGTTCTCAACCACATGTTCAAATTCATGAAAATTTAACAAGTTCTCAGCCAAGCAGGCAGGGCAAGTCACAAGCAGGAGTTCCTGATGTCCCAGCCAAGCAGGCAGGGAAAAATGTTAAGAAATCAATGGTATATTTTTTGTAACTATTTTCTTATTGTTTTACCATGAGTTCCTGATTTCTATAACATAATATCTTATATTTCACAATCTTCACATAGCAGGGCAAGTCAAAAGCTGGAGCAAGCCAAGCAGGTAGGGCGAAACACTCAAGCATGCATAGGAAATCCACAAATGTTGGTGGTTCACAGCCAGCAATCAGCCAGAGGAAATCCACACAGGGGGGAACAAGCGGCAGCTCACAACCTAATGTTCCCAAGCATTGTGTGTTCAACTTGGCAGCATACAAGAAGGCCTTAAAGAGCAAGAAAGGACCATCCATTTGAAATTTCCTGCTTTTTTTCTGTTGCTGTCAGGTACTCTGAATTGTGCTCATGTACTCTAAATTAGTTTACGTGAAGAGCCAATGTCCAGATGTTTATTTCAACAAGATAGGAACATGTATGATCTTTTTGGAACTATTTATCTACTCTGAATTATGGTGTATTGTGAAGTACATGATCTATGATCTTTTCGAACATCTACCTATCCGTTGTTGTTTACTGTCACTGAAAATGCACAAGATCATCTATCAATCCGTTGTTATTTACTGTCACTCAAAATGCACAAGATGTGTTGCTTGCTGTACATATATAAGAAAGAAAGCTAGTACTGAACATGCACTGTCACTTCTTTGTACTATCACTTAAATAGATACTATTAAATTTTCTTTCAGATCATCTATAGTCAGATTGCAAAAGATTGTACTGTGTAAGCCAGTACTGAAGATAGCATATTCTCCTTCAGTTGGTCTACAGTCACATAGCAAAAAAATTCTACTTTGTAAGCCAGTACTGAACAAAATGAAATTGCTTACAAACACCCAGTACTGGACAAAATGAAGTTGCTTACAAACAAGAAGTAACATACAAAATTTTGAACTCCACAAACATTTCTAAATTATTCAATTTTCTGAACAACATACAAACATGTCTGAACATACCGGCACATCTTTCTCAACATACTGCCACATCTCTCTAAATCTTTCATAAGATCATGCCACATTACAGTACCAATTCATTTCATAACAAAAAAAGAAGAAAGCAACCACCAAACAGATTACAAGATGCTACCACATCTTTCTAAATCTTTCCAATTTCCTATGCATTTCTTCTTCTACTTCTGCTGCGTTCTTGAACTGCATCTCATGCACAAAAGACCTCATGCCCATCTCCACATCTACAGCCTTGTCCATGAGAGCTTCAACTTAGACTCAAGATTCTGCCAACTGTTTCTTCTCTGTTTTCAGATGATACACAATATCATGCAAGTCACCGACCAGCGAATTCAGAAATGGAGTATTTGGATCGTCATGCCACTCAAAGAACCTGCAGTCCACACCCTGACATTGCATTGAACTCAGCAAACAATGGAAAGACCTCCCAGCAAAATCAGCAAGAACACACCTTCGATTTCCGCAATTGTAGCACATGCGCGCTGGGTTCTTCACACTCCAGGAAATCCATCGGGGGGCTTCCACTCTGCAGCCGCGCAAGTTTTGGGGCTCGTAATGCAGCGGACCCTGCCGATATGGCACCGGCGATTGCGCCGCCGCCGCCGTATCAGCGGAATATGACGTGCGGCCGGCAGAGGAGCTCGCTGAGAAGCTTGCGGATGAGGTCATGGAGTGGAGCCGATTCAAGAGCACGACCGTGATTGGGATTTAGGGTTCGAACGAGATGGCAGAGAACTTGGGGAATTTTTGTCCGTGGCTGCTAGTTACAGCAAGAGCAGTGTATGCAGTGACACGCCAGCGCCAAGTAATCAACAAGTAAACGAAAACCACCTTGCAAAACCGCTTCTGATGTGACACTAAACCAGTCAGGGTTTGATTAAAACGGTTTTGACATTTTCAGGGTTAAAATCATACCAGAATTGACTTTGGGGGGTTATGGATACATTGAGATGGATTTGGGGGTGAAAACTATACTTCTTTCTTATATGAATGATACGCAACGGTCGGTGACTCTAAAAAAAGAATCATTTTTCTACTTACGGGTGGTATTGCTGGGTAATATTTTGCAACTTTAGAGGCAATTTTCATGACGTACCGCGAGAAGCAATATCTCCTTTATTATTAGAGATATAGATATAGATATAGATATAGATATAAATTACACAGTATAGAAAAAGAATAAATGTAGCACAATTAAGGCATCCTGTCCTGCGTGGCGTCTTATATAGAGAAGAAAGCGTCGCCATGTATACTGTACCAACACAACAGCAACGCCTAGCTAAGTGCAAAGCACAAACAGCAATGGCGAGCACGGCAACAACTGTAGCAATGGCTCTCGTCGTGCTCGCAGCCGTGTCCTCTGACGTCCTTCCCGTCGCTGACGCCGGCGCCGGCCTCATCTCCAGGACGTGCAAGAAGACCAAGACCCCCGCGATCTGCGTGGCCATGCTGCGCGCCGACCGAAGGACCGACGGCGCCATGAACCTGTACGGCCTCGCCAGCAACGCGCTGCTGATCGCCATCGACACTGTCTACAACAACACTAGGGTAATCGTCGACTTGCTGTTCGAGGGCAAAGAGGGCACGCCGGAGGAGGAAGCGCTGGCCGTTTGCAAGCAAGCCTATCTCGAAGCCGACAACGACCTTGAGCTCCAAGCGCGCCTTGCAGGGCCGGCCCTGGGGCATGGCGAGGAGTGCGGCCGCCTAGGGCCCAGCCCAAGCAGGGCCCATCCGTTTGCATGTCTCTAGTAGATATATAAGCATATTAGGAAGAAGAAAAGATAGAGAAGGTAAAAAGACCAGCCAAGAGACAACCATTCAGCCAGTCACCTGCTCCCGCTGCGCGACCAAGCTAGGAATTAACTCTGCGGTGAAAATTTTGGTCATGAAATCAGCCAATCTGCTAATATCCTTGATTACCAATCTCAATTAATGCCGGATCTATGCAGTGTGAGATGTGTATCCATTCCATACAGCCAAAAATCTCATTTAGTTTGACAAGTATGAGTCGCAGCATGCAATACTCCTTCCCATAAAATTAAAAAGCATGCAACACTCCTTTAATTAGGCCCCATGCATCATGCAATACTCCGATTCAAGCTAAAAAAAGCATGCAATACTCCACTAATTAGGCACCATGCAACCAATGATTTTTCTCGTTGGATGAATCTCGTTGTCGGTTCTTCCGACGGGTCGCAGCCACTACACACCTGCCACAACATTATTGATGATAGTCGTGGCAGTCAGAGCCGTGCCAAGGCGAGGGCCCATGGCCGGTGGAGTTCAGAAGTTCGCACAAGGGCCTCTAAGATGCTAGGGCCGGCCCTGGCGCCTTGCCCTCGACTTTTTGGACTATGCCGGCGCGTCCAAGGTCATCTTGCTCGCCAAGGACGCCGGTGATATGTGTGAGGACGCGTTCAAGGCGATCAAGAAGAAGTCCCCCCTGGCCGACTTGGATCGCCAGATGAGAGAGCGCTGTGGTGTCACCGCCGACCTCATGGATCTGCTTGCCTCCAAGCGATCGGAATAATTCTTGGCTCGTTTTTCTATGCATGTTGCTGTCAATAAATAAACGGTTGTGTCTGGACATGTTATGGTGATAAACTGATAATGCAGCGAAACACCTCTTCCCTCAAGTTCTTCTTTTTCTTTTTGCGAGAAGATCTACTCCTGTCTTGGGCTATGAGCAATTGGCTAAGTTTAGCCTTCATGATAAGGCAGCGCCCACATGACAGACAACCCAGTTAAGAGCGGTAGTAGCTAGCAGCACGCATCACAGCAACGATGACTATCCCATTTCTGACCGCACCTCCCTCTCGGCGTCCACTCCCCGGGCACCACTCGGCAGATAAACCTGGTGTATTTAGGGAATTTCTAATCGATCCCCTAAAAATAGTGGAGTATCCGGTGGAGTAAACTCGTACTGAAGTATATTTACTTCAGTAAGTTTTGGCCGGACCTAGCCGATCCCCTATATATAACAGAGTAAATTTCCGTTTTTTTAAAACTTTGCAATTCTAATATAAACTGCAACTACATATTAGCATACAGTCAAGTGATCCAAGCATCCCTGGCCATTCTCTTGCTTCATCCTCAGTCATCAGCCTCTGGGTGTCTTTCTCGGTTGGTGCTCTGAAGTACTCCGGGTCGAGGACATCGATCACTGCTTTAGTGAACCTTCGAACAACCTCCAAGATTGTGTCTTCAGCAATGCGGACATAGTCATCAATTGCGTCAGCCGAACACCCATATGCCAAGACTCGAACAGCTGCAATGCACTTCATCAGAGAGCTTGCACTTATCTCTCCACATTCATTTCTCCGGAGCTTGAATCAGTCATCATATCTCTCAACGGCTTTTGGAATGGTTAGAAAAGACTTGTGTGCATCCGAAAGCGCCCGCTAAAGTACTTCTCCGGATAGGTTGGCTTTGGGTCAAAGTAGTCTCTCATGATCTTGGCATGACCCTCCGCTCTATCACGGTTGATGTGTACATGACCAAACTGTGATCCTTTCCTCGGCTGCCGAACATCATCATTGAAAATCATGCCTAAAACGGTTTCAAAGTCATTGTCGTTTTCTTCCTCTTCGGATGACGACGAGTCCTCCAAGGCCATCTCCCTCAACCTCTTCATCTACAATTCAAACAGCTAGGTTCAATCCAAACGGCTCGGTTCACAAACAAACGATAAAAAAAACTCACCTAAGCAATTCGACGAACAATTGCAGTGCGGTGGTGGTGCATCGGCCGACCGGTGTCTTTCTGACCAAACAGGCCGGCGGCGATGAGAGGGAATGACTTGCAGCAGTGTGCACTCAAGGTGAGATGCGGCGGCCGACAGAAAAAGAAGAAGCAACGAAGCAATCCGATGAATCAACAATGGTGACGGCAACAGCATTTTCACCATGATTCTGGCGGCGGCGATGGGGGGCGAATGGGCTTGATGTCGGGCAGAAGGGCAGCAGGGGGCAGGGAAGGCAATGAGGTAGCGGCGGGCGGTCGCCGCAAAGGCGGGGGCGACGCAAAGGAGAGGCACGCCTTTTACTCAGCCGCCGCACGGTGGAGTAAATTTAGAGAGAAAGTTAGGGCCGAAGTAAAAATTATACTCCCTTACGACGGATAAGGGATCTGCTAGGTACTGGTTAGAGGAGTAAAACAGAGTTTTTACTCCTCTAACCGGTTATAAGGGATCGGTTAGAAATGCCCTAATCTGGTTTGCTCGCGCAAAGGCTGGCCACTCCGCGAAGGTGGTAAGCGATCTCTCTTTTTTTTTTGGCGAGTAGGTGGTAAGCGATCTCATACCAATACGTACAATTAATACTTGTATACACGCAAGTAGTCTTCTATGGTGATTTCCCTGAATGTGTTGAGCTTGACATATAACTCCCACGTGAAGGGATTAGTTTTTTTTTTATAATTACAATACTCCAATGAAAGGCAATTTATTGACAACAATTTCTGTAAATGATAGCCACATGTTTTTGTTAAACGAACGACAAGGTTATGCTGCACACACGTGGATACCGCAACTGGAAGCATGCGAGATCGATGTCTTAAAGATTCTGTACAAAGGACCCTGAAAGAATAAAAAATTAAATTCGACCTTTTGAGATCTCGTGGCTTGCCAAACTGCCTCCCACCATCGGACCCAGCCGCCAACATGATGCAACCGGCGAAGAAGGGAAACCGCCACCACACTCAAATCTTGAAGAGAAAACTTCACAGTCAATGCTACTTTCCGAGCCTATGAACCGTCCCACATGTTTTATCAAACAAGGTCACAATGAATATACATGTGGACACGGCAAAAGGGTAGAGAGATTTGCGTCTTGAAATTTTTCTCAAAAGACCGCCGAGTAAGAAAAATTACAATTCGACCTTTGCAGGCCCATGTGACTTGCCAAACAATTGCCCCCCACCGGACTCTGTTGTTGTTATGACCCCACCGGAGAAGGAAGCAACAAATGAGGGGAGTTGTGTATGCTATTTGGGTTCAACCTTGCATGTATGCTACCGCAGTGAGACGAAGTGTGCAGTGTGTTGTTGCCCCTAGGAATAAAAAGATGGTTGCATAGTTATCCTTTGAACACAGGGTGAAGAAAATACATCATCTACTTCATGTCATCATTTTTAATGTAATACTCTGTATTTACTTAATACTTTAAGATGAATGCTAGATAGCGCTCTTGGGTGATGTATTAGCTATAGATGCAGTTGGATAACATTCTATAGATATTGGAACGTGATGCTCATATGATAATTTTGCCATGGATAGTCATAGTCATAAATATTGTAATTTAGTCGTTGTTCAGTTATAATTTGTTTACCACAACGTGCTTTATTTTGAAGAGAGACCACTAGTGAACCTGTGGACCCCAGTCCATTTTCTTTCCAAAAAAAATTTCAATCTCAATCAACACTTTTAGTTTCTCGTTTCAACATTATGTTCAACATTCCATCAAATTCAAGAATTTTTCTGGTTTCATTGCATTTAATCCTTTTTTAACTAGTAAGCTAGTGAGATTGACAACCTCACTAGTTCCGTTGAGGGCATAAGGGAGTTTTGTCTTTGTGTATGCATGTACTGATCATTGGTTGTGGTCACTTGAGGGAAATTATTGTTTGCTACAAACCTTTGCACTTATAGGCTCAACACCTTCCTAGTTGAGAGGAAGCAGGCACACTCGTGAGGTGAGCACATTATTGGTTGCCGTCGAAATAGCCATGTCCTTCAGATTTTCATCATAATCGAGAACTTGCTGTCAGGCCTCGTCGACCCTTGAGCTTTTCCAGCTAGCCAGTTCTTGTCTCTGGCCAGTTTTACTGCTGACTATAAGATGTTCTCCCGAGCATGATCACGGCGCGGGCTACCGAACTCTTCATCCAGCGTTTTGGCAGATCATGATCGCCGAACTTGCTTGGCGATCAAGGGAGATGGAGGAAAGGGATGGCATAGACATGGGATTGTTGGCACGGTAGAAGTGAAGACGGCCTGGTCCCCTTCCTTTATCGCCCTCTGTCATTATTTCGGAATGGGTAAGGAAAGATCAATAGATGCAGAACCTTCTCTCTACATATTTTTGTGGCCTTCAAGCACTGACAACAAGTAAAAAACAGAGAAAAAGTATATGAAAAACTAGGCACTTTAGTATCTTTACGTATTTGTGTCGTGTTCGACCGGGCATAAAAAGGCTGGACTCAAGGGGTTCAGTTGGAGCCTTGCCAATGGCCTAACAAACGTGTAACTATGATTGAGGATTCAAATCCTATGAATCAAATGGTTTGCATAGGAAAAAATCTTATGGAACTAAACATAACCTTACAAAATACTACTCCCTCCGGTCCTTTTTAGTTCGCATATAAGATTTGACTGAAGTCAAGCCTCGTAAAGTTTGACCAACTTTATAGAAAAAAGTA
>NC_041384.1:8316550-8319169 GCF_002162155.2 Triticum dicoccoides | reverse complement strand
CGACGTGTTGGTAGAGTCATAACGTACTGCAGCAACAACAAGCACTATTAGAAAAGGGGCTGCTAGTGGCGCACCTGTTTTCACTACTAATGGCGCACTACAGGTGCGCCACTAGCACCACGCCATTAGATTTTTTTCTTCTAATGACGCACCTGTGGTGCGCCATTAGTATTTGGTATACTAATGGCGCTGGTATACCAGATACTCACTATGGCTTAATCTCGGGTCAATATGCTTAATCTCAAGTCAAATCGCACTTCGTGGTCAAACTTCCCGAAAGGTCACCCATTCTCACACTACTCCAGCCCAAGCATGCTTAACTTCAGAGTTCTATCCAACCTCAGCAACAGCTCACTTCACAGGCACTTGTTAATATATCTAGCATATCAATCCTATTATACCTTGTTGATGTCTAGGACTTTGTTCATGTTCATGACTACGATGAAATTTTGAAAAATATTTCAAACTTCCCGGTCATATTACGTATCATTTAAAATTCAAAACCAATTTTTTTCTGTTACTAGTGGCGTATCATTTAAAATTTTGAATTTTTTTTGCCTCTAGATCTTGAAAGCCCCGTAACTTTTTTCTGTTAGGTTTTTGGGGATTTTAAAAATGTTTAACGGGGTTTGCAGGAATGCAGTTTTGACATCCATTTGCCAAATTTCATAATCATAAAATACGGCAATTGCTAACATGATTCAGACAGACTTAAGCATCGCTACGGGTGAGAAGGTCTCATCATAGTCAATCCCTTGAACTTGTCGAAAACCTTTCGCAACAAGTCGAGCTTTATAGACAGTAACATTACCGTCAGCGCCAGTCTTCTTCTTGAAGATCCATTTATTCTCAATGGCTTGCCGATCATTGGGCAAGTGAACCAAAGTCCCTACTTTGTTCTCATACATGGATCCCATCTCAGATTTCATTGCCTCAAGCCATTTTGCGGAATCTGGGCTCACCATCGCTTCTTCATAGTTCGTAGGTTCGTCATGGTCTACGAGGTTGACCTACGAGGTTCAATACCACTCTGGTGCGAATCTCACTATGGTTGACCTACGAGGTTCAGTAACAACTTGATCTGAAGTTTCATGATCATCATCATTAACTTCCTCGCTAATTGGTATAGACGTCACGGGAACCGGTTTCTGTGATGAACTACTTTCCAATTAGGGAGCAGATGCAATTACCTTATCAAGTTCTACTTTCCTCCCACTCACTTCTTTCAAGAGAAACTCCTTCTCTAGAAAGGATCCATTATTAGCAACAAATGTCTTGCCTTCGGATCTGTGATAGAAGGTGTACCCAACAGTCTCCTTTGGGTATCCTATGAAGACACATTTCTCCGATTTGGGTTCGAGCTTATCAGGTTGAAGCTTTTTCACATAAGCATCGCAGCCCCAAACTTTAAGAAACGACAACTTTGGTTTCTTGCCAAACCACAGTTCATAAGGCGTCGTCTCAACGGATTTCGATGGTGCCCTATTTAACGTGAATGCAGCCGTCTCTAAAGCATAACCCCAAAACGATAGCGGTAAATCAGTAAGAGACATCATTGATCGCACCATATCTAGTAAAGTACGATTACGACATTTGGAGACACCATTACGCTGTGGTGCGATATGCATGACATGACAAGTAACGATGCTAGGTGGGCCCAATCGCGGTAGTAGGTGATACCAACGAAGGGGGGGGAAACATCCGGGAAAGTATTCCCGGTGTTTCGCGTTTTCGGACAGATGAACCGGAGGGGAAAAGTTGTGAGTTTGCTAGGTTAGGGGTGTGTGGCGGACGAACGGACTGCGTATCCGGAATCGTCTCGTCGTTCTGAGCAACTTTCATGTTGAAAATAATTTAATCCGAGTTACGGATTAAAAGATATGATTTTCTAAAGATTTTATTAATTTCTGGAATTTATTTAATTATTTAATTAATTCGGAAAATAGATTAATGACATCAGCATGATGTCATGCTGACACCAGCAGTCAACAGAGTTGACTTGGTCAACCTGACATGTGGGTCCATGGGGGGACCCACCTGTCATCCTCTAATTAGGTTAATTAGGGTTTAGGTTAATCTAATTACAGTTTAATTAAACTTAACTAGTTAATTAAATTAATTAAACCGGATTAATTAACTTAATTAATCCATTAGTTAATTAATTAATTAATAATTAATTTTATTAATCATTTTTATTTTTATTTATTAATTTTATTTTAATTCTCCTTTTCTTTTTCTTTTCTCTTTTTTTTTCTTTCTGGGGCTAGGGCCCCTTTGTCAGTGGGCCAAAGGCCTATGCGGGCGTGCGGGCGCCCCCGGTGCGGTTCGGGCGCACCCGCGCGGGGCCGAGCCCGACCGGGAAGGCGAGGCAACGCGAGGCCACCGGGGAGCAGCGGCGCACCAGAGGCCGGTGAGGTAGAGGGGAGGGCCGGCCAGCTACGGCGAGCGGCGGGGCCGGGCCGGCAAGTGCCCTGCGGGCACAAGGCTGGACGCGAGCGGGGGGGCTTCACGGCAGTCGCCGGATAGGGACGCCGACGGGAGGAGGGAAGGGCGGAGACGAGGCGCACCAGGACGCACGCGTGCCGTGGCCGCGGCGACGAGCGCCGGGCGCGCGCGGTG
>NC_041384.1:8307088-8316014 GCF_002162155.2 Triticum dicoccoides | reverse complement strand
TCTTTTATTATTTCTTTTCTGTTTAAATCATTTAATCCATTTAGCCATTTTATAAAAATATGCCTGTTGCACTATAATTACCTTTGTAATATTCGTCAACCACCGAACAATTTTATTTTAAATCTTGAAATTTTTTATTGTTTTCATCAATTTGAATTTTGAATTTTAACGGTTTCGAATTATTGCGAGGATAGCAACAGTAATCGGGATGACGTGCCATGATTAGCGTGGGATTACTGTAGCAAGATTATCCGGGCGTTACAAATCTCCTCCACTACAAGAAATCTCGTCCCGAGATTTTAGGAGGTAGAAGGAAACAGTGCGGGGTATTCATCACGCAGACGATCCTCGCATTCCCAGGTGGCTTCGTCTTCAGAGTGATTCGACCACTGGACCTTGAGGAACTTGATCGCCTTCTGGCGTGTGCGACGTTCAGCTTGGTCGAGAATGCGGACCGGATGCTCTTTATAGGAGAGGTCCTGTTGCAATTCGAGCGCTTCATGATCCACAGCTCGGATTGGGTCCTTGAAGCAACGGCGGAGTTGTGACACATGGAACACATCGTGAACCTGAGAAAGGTTCGACGGAAGCTCCAGTTGATATGCCACTTTTCCACGCCTTTCCAGAATAGTGAATGGGCCAATATAGCGAGGAGCTAGCTTGCCCTTGATCCCGAAGTGGTGAGCACCCTTCATTGGTGTAACGCGAAGATAGGCCTTTTCGCCAGGTTGATAGACCATGTCTTTATGATGACGGTCATACTGACTCTTCTGACGTGACTGAGCAGTCTTGAGATTCTCGCGAATAATGCGGACTTGATCTTCGGCATGTTGGATAATATCCGGACCAAAGAGTGGACGTTCCCCAGTTTCTGACCAGTTCAGAGGGGTTCGACACTTTCGTCCATATAACACTTCGAAGGGGGCCATCTCCAGACTAGCCTGATAGCTATTATTATAAGAGAACTCAACATACGGAAGAGATTCCTCCCATTTCTTGCCGAAGGAAATAACACAAGCTCGAAGCATGTCTTCGAGAACTTGGTTGACACGTTCAACTTGCCCTTGTGACTGAGGATGAAAAGCAGTGCTGAAAGACAGATGAGTGCCCATAGCTTCTTGGAAACTTGCCCATAATCTTGAAGTGAATAAACTGCCACGGTCTGAACTGATAACCAGTGGAATACCGTGAAGCGAAACAATTCTGGACATGTAGAGAGTTGCAAGCTGACTAGCAGTGATCGTTTCTTTGACCGCCAGAAAATGTGCAACCTTAGAAAGTCGGTCAATGACGACAAGAATAGCATCATTACCCTTTTGCGATTTGGGAAATCCAGTAACGAAGTCCATCTCGACATGGTCCCATTTCCATTCAGGAATAGATATAGGTTGCAGAGTTCCAGCAGGCCTTTGATGTTCTGCTTTGATACGACGGCAAATGTCACATTCAGCAACATAACGAGCAATGTCTTGCTTCATGTTAGACCACCAGAATCTCTGGCGGATGTCTTGGTACATCTTTGTACTACCAGGATGGATACATAGAGGCGTATCATGAGCTTCTTTCATAACCTCCAGAGTCATATTCAGGTTTTCCTTCTTACACGGCACCACTAGGCGGCCTTTGAAGTACAAGGCGCCATCATCAGCAATAGTGAAGGATGAGGGACTTCCTTCTTTGAGGTCTTGCTTAATCTTGTAGACTTCAGAGTCAAATCCCTGCATTGTCTTTATGGTGCCCACGAGATCGGGTTCAACAGCCAGGGTATAGAGGGAACCCTGGGAAACAACACGGAGATTCATCTTGCGGAACTCCGGAGGAGGGGGAGCGAGTGCACCCGGAGGAACAATATGGAGGTTTAGCTTTCTGAATTCTTCAACAAGTGAGGGCTGAACTTTGTGAACCTGGAGGTGGTTGCAGTAAGACTTGCGGCTCAAGGCATCAGCCATTACATTAGCCTTGCCTGGGGTATAGGAAATACCCAAATCAAAATCTGCAACAGTCTCCATCCATCTCTGCTGACGGAGGTTCAGGTCTGGCTGAGTAAACAGATACTTCAGGCTTTGGTGGTCAGTGAAGATCTCGCAACGATTACCGAGTAGGTAATGTCGCCACTGTTTTAGCGCATGAATGACAGCAGCAAGTTCGAGGTCGTGAACTGGGTAGTTCTCTTCGTGAGGGCGCAATTGCCGAGAGGCATAAGCAACCACTTTGCGCTCTTGCATTAGGACACAGCCTAATCCTTGACGGGAAGCGTCGCAGTAAATGACGAAGTCCTTCTTAGTATCAGGTGGAGCTAGTACTGGGGCAGAAGTCAACTTGTCTTTGAGTGCCTGGAAGCTTTCCTGACATTTGTCTGTCCACTGGAACTTGACGCCCTTATGCAATAGGTTAGTCAGAGGCCTGGCAATCTTGGAGAAGTTCTCGATGAATCGACGGCAGTAGCTGGCGAGACCGAGAAAACTTCTGACTTGCTTAACGTTCTTCGGAGGAGTCCAATCGAGAATAGCCTGAACTCGTTCAGGGTTGACGGCAATACCATCCTTAGAGATGACATGCCCGAGATAGGTTACTTCGGGAAGCCAGAATTCACATTTGGAGAACTTGGCATAAAGTTGATGCTCTCGTAGCTTTTCCAGCACGAGGCGAAGATGTTCAGCATGTTCCTCTTCGTTCTTGGAAAATACCAGAATATCATCCAGATAAACCACGACGAACTTGTCGAGGTAATCCATGAATATATAGTTCATCAGGCGAGAGAAGGTGGCTGGAGCATTGGTTAAGCCGAAAGACATGACGGTGTACTCGTATGAACCATAACGAGTCACAAAGGCGGTCTTGGGGATATCTTCCTCACGAACACGGATCTGGTGGTAACCCAACCTCAAGTCGAGTTTAGAGAACACTGATGAACCAGCCAATTGATCATATAGATCATTGATCCGAGGAAGAGGATACTTATTCTGAATGGTAGCTTGATTTATAGGACGGTAGTCTTGGACCAATCGGTTTGTCCCATCTTTCTTCTTGACAAAGAGAGAAGGTGCTCCCCAAGGAGAGGAACTTGGGCGAATGAAACCACTTCGAAGAGATTTATCGATTTCCTCCTTAAGCTCAAGGAGTTCATGCGACGACATCTTGTAGGGTCGCTTGGCTATAGGAGTGGTGCCTGGTTTCAAGTCGATGACGAATTCGACAGCTCTAACAGGGGGAATCCCTGGGAGTTCTTCAGGAAAGACGTCTAAGAATTCACGCACGATGGGAATGTTTTCAATGCCCTCGAGTGGGGTAGCGTTCAATGCGTTTAAAGCATAAAGCCTGGCCTCGGCATCCCGAACCAGATGAGCATCGTAGCTAATTATTTCATCAGAAGGGTGTAGCAGATGGACGGTCTTAGAGGCGCAAACGATAGAAGCAGTATGCGCCTTTAACCAATCCATTCCCAGAATGAGGTCAATGTTAGACGATTTCAGTATAATGGGCGAGGCACGAAACTCCAACCCTTCGATTTCCACAGGGACGTCAATGCCAACCATGGAGATCTGACATTGTCCCGCGGGGGTTTTTACCACTACCGAAGTGTTCATCTGCTCAAATTTAACATCGTGCTTGTATGCAAAATCTTCTGACATGAATGAATGCGATGCACCTGTATCAAATAAAACGGATGCTGGTACTGAATTTACGAGGAGTGTACCCATCACAGTAGCAGGCTGGTCTTGAGCTTCATTCAGATCAATGTGGTTGGCATGAACACGGCCATAAGACTTGGCATTGTGGTTGCGGGCCTGGTTGTTCCCACGGCCAGTTGCTGGAAGGGCCAGTCGATTCTGTTTCTGGTTGCATTCCCTAGCACGGTGCCCTGGTTGTCCGCACCTGAAGCACAACCCATTCTCGGGGGTAGGAACATGAGCTTGGGGTGGTGGAGCTGGAAGTCTCGGCTGCCTAGTTGGAGCAGCCGGCAGACGAGGTGCAGCATAAGACTGCCTTGGGGCAGGTGCAGTTGGGCGGTACATGCTGTTCGGGATCCATATCTTACGCTTCTGCGAGGGTGGGCCCGAAGATGAGCCCGTGTCACGGTTGCGCCTTTGAGAGCTCTGGTGTTCTTGCAGACCAGTCTCGACATTGATGGCCTTGTTCACCAAGGTGGCGAAATCGGCAAAGTCATGCACTAGAAGTGTGAGCTTGATGTCAGCTTGAAGGCCTTCACGGAACTTCTCCTGTCTGCGAGCATCAGTTGCAATGTCTTCTTCAGCATAGCGGGATAAGTCCAGAAACTCCCGCTGATAAGCTTCCACAGTTTTGTTGCCCTGTGTGAGGTTGCGGAACTCACGCTTCTTCCTGTCCATGACTCCCTGAGGAATGAAGCGGGCACGGAAGGCAGCCTGAAAGTCTGGCCAGGAGATGATTGTCCCAACTGGCAGAGTACGCCTGTGGCTGTCCCACCATTGCGCTGCGGGTCCCTTTAGAAAGAATGAAGCAAAAGTGGCATAGCTGGCAGGGGCTACATCAGCAGACTCCATCTCATAGGTGATGTCACGGAGCCAGTCATCAGCATCAAGCGGCTGAGTTGAGCTGCGGTACACACTTGGGTTGAGGCGTATGAAATCCTGCAGAGTGGTTGTGTTTGGATGCTGGTTCATATTGGGGCGAGGAAACTGAGCCATCATGTTTTCCATGAACTGGCGATTCATCTCAAGCTGTTGGATCATACCAGCCATGTACTCAGGCGGTGGTGGGAAGTTGCCACCACGACCACGACCAGCTGGTCTAACCATCCTGTTAATATATAATAGGGGTAGTTCAGTATTGAGAAATTTGCATAGACAAGAGTCATTCATGATGAAACATGCATAATGAAAGGAGCACGACAGATACCACATAGATAGTCGGCATAACTTACAAAAGGGGTCGGACATAGAGTTCAGTACACAGAGTTCAGTACATATATTAAGTCATCATAGGCGGCACGCAGGCTCGCGAGTGCATCTAAGACTAATGAGCAAGACTACATCAGTCCCAGGAGGTACTGTGAAGGTAGCTGTAACCTGACAGCTGGTAGTGAGGCAACGGATAGTCCTCCATGTCAGTGGCCTGGGGGCCGTGCATACTCTGGTGTAGAACCCGACGCTCAGGTGGCAGAAGAGGACCAAGTGCGGGAGAGTAGCCTCCCACCTCTGGCCATCCGACACCGTGGGGCATCACGGTCCTGGCTGGGTAGATCGCAGAACGCGGCAGCTGTCCAGACCGGACAAAGGGGTGCAACCGCGTCAGAGCCCTGTAAAGGTGCTGACGAGTGGTGTACAACTCGTGGCGAAGAGCTCTGTTAGCTCGGTCCAGCCCATCAGCATGCAGAACCAGGCGCTGATGGTGGAAAGGCTCTCGGGTGACGGTGGAGTAGGCGGCAGTGTAGTATCCCTCCGCACCAACGTCAGATGCGATAGGAATGTGCCTGAAAGGGGAAGTGTCCAATGCCTGATACTCTCCACGAAGACGTGTCAGAGCAGCATGAGCCGCATCGTGGACTGCCATCTCGATGGTCACTCCAACACCATGAGCGGTGTGCAGCACGGTAGTGGACTCATACTCCCGAGAGTAGAGGTGGACGATGGCACGGTACTGCTCCTGGTTAAAGTCCTGGTACTCCTCGTAGACGGTGTACTCAGGGTGCCAGCGATAACCCAGATAGGTCATCATATCAGCTAGCACAACAGGTGATCCTGAGGCACCAATGGCCGCATTGTGGCGCACGACCTGCCTCGCGGGTTCCATCTGAAAACAAAGATGCTTCAATGGAGTCAAATGACAACATGGGCACTATTAAAAATGCTATCCTACAGAATAACTATGGCTTATCCAACTTTGGGGTGAACGTGGTAACGGGATCCTAATGTCAGAGTTAGTAAATTCGTTTAACCCGAGTAGAAAAGAGTTCAGAGTCCCAGAGTAAAGGTCGAGGAGTAAAAGATCCTAATACCACCCGATGGCGACGTGGGCCCGTAAGGCACACAGCCAAGTTAGTAAAAGTTTTTGTAATGTCTAGACTCGACTTCGGCCAAGGAGTGTGGAAGGGGGATTCCTACAGGCAGTCGGCTCTGATACCAACTTGTGACGCCCCCGATTTAATCGTACACTAATCATGCACGCAAATGTGTACGATCAAGATCAGGGACTCACGGGAAGATATCACAACACAACTCTAAAACATAAATAAGTCATACAAGCATCATAATACAAGCCAGGGGCCTCGAGGGCTCGAATACAAGTGCTCGATCATAGACGAGTCAGCGGAAGCAACAATATCTGAGTACAGACATCAGTTAAACAAGTTTGCCTTAAGAAGGCTAGCACAAACTGGGATACAGATCGAAAGAGGCACAGGCCTCCTGCCCGGGATCCTCCAAACTACTCCTGGTCGTCGTCAGCGGGCAGTACGTAGTAGTAGGCACCTCCGGTGTAGTAGGGGTCGTCGGCGACGGTGGCGTCTGGCTCCTGGACTCCAGTATCTGGTTGCGACAACCAGAAGAAAGGAAAGGGGGAAAAAGGGGGGAGAAAGCAACCGTGAGTACTCATCCAAAGTACTCGCAAGCAAGGAACTACACTACATATGCATGGATATATGTGTAAAGGGCCATATCAGTGGACTGAACTGCAGATTGCCAGAATAAGAGGGGGATAGCTAGTCTTATCGAAGACTACGCTTCTGGTCACCTTCGTCTTGCAACAGGCAGAAGAGGGTAGGTTGAAGTCCTCCAGGTAGCATCTCCAAGTAGCAACTCCAAGTAGCATCGCATAGCATAACCTACCCGGCGATCCTCCCCTCGTATCCCTGAGGGAGAGCGACCACCGGTTGTATCTGGCACTTGGAAGGGTGTGTTTTATTAAGTATCCGGTTCTAGTTGTCATAAGGTCAAGGTACAACTCCAAGTCGTCCTGTTACCGAAGATCACGGCTATTCGAATAGATTAACTTCCCTGCAGGGGTGCACCACATAACCCAACACGCTCGATCCCATTTGGCCGGACACACTTTCCTGGGTCATGCCCGGCCTCGGAAGATCAACACGTCGCAGCCCCACCTAGGCTCAACAGAGAGGCCAGCACGCCGGTCTAAACCTAAGCGCACAGGGGTCTGGGCCCATCGCCCATAGCACACCTGCACGTTGCGTACGCGGCCGAAAGCAGACCTAGCCTAGTGGCGTTCCAGTCCAATTCAGCGCGCGCCGCTCCGTCGCTGACGTCTGAAGTGCTTCGGCTGATACCACGACGTCGGGATACCCATAACTACTCCCACGTAGATGGTTAGTGCGTATAGGCTCGTAGCCAGACTCAGATCAAATACCAAGATCTCGTTAAGTGTGTTAAGTGTCCGCGAACGCCGAACAGGGCCAGGCCCACCTCTCTCCTAGGCGGTCTCAACCTGCCCTGTCGCTCCGCCACAAAGATCCACACAGAGGGCCGTCGGGACAAAGGTCCTTTCAGCCCCCAATCCGTGAATCACTCGCGGGTACTCTTCGAGCTGACCCGACTTTAGTCACCATCTGTATAGTATGTATGTATGTATAGTATATACCCGTGATCACCTCCCGAGTGATCACGGCCCAATAGTATAGCAAGGCAGACTGACAAGAATGTAGGGCCAATGATGATAAACTAGCATCCTATTCTAAGCATTTAGGATTGCAGGTAAGGTATCAACAGGTGTAGCAACAATGTCAGGCTATGCATCAGAATAGGATCAACGGAAAGCAGTAACATGCTACACTACTCTAATGCAAGAAGTATAGAGTAGAATAGGCGATATCTGGTGATCAAGGGGGGGGCTTGCCTGGTTGCTCTGGCAAGAGAGAGGGGTCGTCAACTCCGTAGATGAACTGGGCAGTAGCAGCGTCGGTCTCGTAGTCTACCGGAGAGAAGAGGGGGAAGAAACAATGAATACAATGCAAACAAATGCATATCGATGCATGACATGACAAGTAACGATGCTAGGTGGGCCCAATCGCGGTAGTAGGTGATACCGATGAAGGGGGGGGAAACATCCGGGAAAGTATTTCCGGTGTTTCGCGTTTTCGGACAGATGAACCGGAGGGGAAAAGTTGTGAGTTTGATAGGTTAGGGGTGTGTGGCGGACGAACGGACTGCGTATCCGGAATCGTCTCGTCGTTCTGAGCAACTTTCATGTTGAAAATAATTTAATCCGAGTTACGGATTAAAAGATATGATTTTCTAAAGATTTTATTAATTTCTGGAATTTATTTAATTATTTAATTAATTCGGAAAATAGATTAATGACATCAGCATGATGTCATGCTGACATCAGCAGTCAATAGAGTTGACTTGGTCAACCTGACATGTGGGTCCAGGGGGGGACCCACCTGTCATCCTCTAATTAGGTTAATTAGGGTTTAGGTTAATCTAATTACAGTTTAATTAAACTTAACTAGTTAATTAAATTAATTAAACCGGATTAATTAACTTAATTAATCCATTAGTTAATTAATTAATTAATAATTAATTTTATTAATCATTTTTATTTTTATTTATTAATTTTATTTTTAATTCTCCTTTTCTTTTTCTTTTCTCTTTTTTTTTCTTTCTGGGGCTAGGGCCCCTTTGTCAGTGGGCCAAAGGCCTATGCGGGCGTGCGGGCGCCCCCGGTGCGGTTCGGGCGCACCCGCGCGGGGCCGAGCCCGACCGGGAAGGCGAGGCAAGGCGAGGCCACCGGGGAGCAGCGGCGCACCAGAGGCCGGTGAGGTAGAGGGGAGGGCCGGCCAGCTACGGCGAGCGGCGGGGCCGGGCCGGCGAGTGCCCTGCGGGCACAAGGCTGGACGCGAGCGGGGGGGCTTCACGGCAGTCGCCGGATAGGGACGCCGACGGGAGGAGGGAAGGGCGGAGACGAGGCGCACCGGGACGCACGCGGGCCGTGG
>NC_041384.1:8302659-8305990 GCF_002162155.2 Triticum dicoccoides | reverse complement strand
CTTTTTTTTTTGGTTTTCTGTTTTTCTTTCCTTTTGTATTTCTTTTATTATTTCTTTTCTGTTTAAATCATTTAATCCATTTAGCCATTTTATAAAAATATGCCTGTTGCACTATAATTACCTTTGTAATATTCGTCAACCACCGAACAATTTTATTTTAAATCTTGAAAATTTTTATTGTTTTCATCAATTTGAATTTTGAATTTTAACGGTTTCGAATTATTGCGAGGATAGCAACAGTAATCGGGATGACGTGCCATGATTAGCGTGGGATTACTGTAGCAAGATTATCCGGGCGTTACAACTGGAGGCCGCCAGGTTCGAACCTAGTGGAGCTGACTGGGATGGTGAGGGGTAGCGAGCGAACTCATACGCCGTCATGGATAATGGCTTTGCGTAAAAATAAACAAAACCTCCAAATAATGGAAACACATATACACTAAATCAATAAGCATGATTGTAGTTCTACTTGTACATAAGCAAGGATGCTCTCACGCAATGAACTTTACATATATACAGCTAGGAATCATGGCAAGAGACTGAAATTCCATAGCAAGGAAGAATCATCCATGCACATGAATCACCTAGGAAGCATGGATGGATGTTCACTACAAGAAATATGTCAACTTGTGACCTTCTCTCAATGACACCGGCTGAATTGGTCATAAATCCACGGCCATTTTGCTTGGAAGGGCTCAATCCCTGAAATTGCCTTACACCAAATCGTCATAAAACAGACAAGAGTGGTCAACGACCTTATTTCTACCTGATTACGACCAATATAAATGGTCATGAGGTTGTGAACGTGGATGCATTGGTACTTAAGGTGTCGCTCAAGGTGGGCTTGGGCCTCGGTGGAACGAGGCCACCTTTTTTTAAAATGTGTGTGCCATGTAGGCCTCGGCCCATCCAGAAAGAAATGTGGGATGCCCTCATATTACTCACAAAAAACATATATTCGGCCCAACGAAAATGGGAAAATAACAAGTTTTTCATGTATTTAAATTTTTGTAACCAATATCAACAATATTTTATATGTATACAAAAATGTACAATGTGTAAAACAAATATAGACATCAAAACTTATGTAAGAAACGATTTTTTTGTTGGGAATATATAAAAATATGTTAATCATGTATTTGAAGAAAGTTAAACATATATAAACAATATGTACAATCTGTCTTAAAAAATGTAGACATATGTTCAAAATATTAGATATCAAAATATTTATTAAAAATGTTAATAATGTAACTAAAAACCATTTAATATCTATAAAAAATGTTTCTAGTGTACACAAATTTGTTCATAAAATATGGTCTAATATTCTTGAAAAATGGAGAAGTTTTTACAAAAAATATTTGTTAGGTTCTTTACAAAAAAACTCATTTTGGGAAATCGAAAAATGGAAAATGAATATGCGGAAATTTGTCTTTTTCATTAGAGGTGGATCGAAAACTTTTTTACACCCAACCATTTGGTTAATTGTACATTAAATATGGCCTAGTATTTTAGAAATTTGATTTGGTCCAGTTTTGCAACAAATATATGGTAGGTCCTTAAAAAAACCCTCGTGTTGGGCACTAAAAATTGGAAAATTGGTTTTTTGTCCAAAGAAAATAAAAACTCCCTTGGGAAACATTGTTCGTCATTGCAAGATGCACCATTGTTCACTTTATGAGATCATTTGAACAAATTATGCCATGAATTTGTTATGCCCGTTTCAAAATGGGGTCAAAACGGCGGGCTTGACCGTTCCTAGCTAGTGGTTTAATCTTGGAAATTTTTTGATGTTTCTCTGATTAAATAGATATTTATGTACCTATAAATCTTTTTTGAAAAAATAAAGAGCAAACTATGAGGCAACTGCAGTTCAAATTTGACCCGCTTCATACTAAATCGGCGGAAATTTATCTTTTTCACGAGAGGTGGATCAAGACTTTTGACACCCAACCATTTGGTCAATTGTGCATTAAATATAGCCTAGTATTTTAGAAAATTAATTTGGTCCAATTTTGCAAAAAATATATGGTAGGTCCTTCACAAAAAAACTCATTTCAGGCACTCAAAAAATGGAAAATGAAATTTTTCCGTGCAAAGAAAATGAAAACTCCCTTAGGCAACATTATTTGGAATTCGAAGATGCACCCTTGTGCACAATATGAGATCATTTGAACAAACTATGTCATAAATGTGGCAATAAAATTGATCATTCGGCTTGAAAGTCATGAATCTTCATGCATGATAGCTCGTTTCTGAGACACTTTTTTAAAATAATATCCGTATTACAAGTTTATTATTTTTCCTGGCAACTTGGTCACATATAATGACACAATGAGAAGGTTTTCCATTTTTTCGATTTTTTTAATTTTTTATGCCCGTTTCAATATGCGGTCAAAATGGCGGGCTTGACCGTTCCTAGCTACTGGTTGAATCTTGGAAAACTTTTGATGTTTCTCTGATTAAATAGATACTTATGTACCTAAAATGATTTTTGGAAAAAATAAAGAGCAAACTATGAGGCAGTTGCAGTTCAAATATGACCCGCTTCCAACTGAATCGGCAGAAATTTGTCTTTTTCACGAGAGGTGGATCAAGGCTTTTGACACCCAACCATTTGGTCAATTGTGCATTACATATGGCCTAGTGTTTTAGAAAATTTATTTGGTCCAATTTTGCAACAAATATATGATAGGTCCTTCACAAAAAAAACTCATTTTGGGCACTCAAAAAATGGAAAATGATTTTTTCGTGAAAAGAAAATGAAAACTTCCTTAGGAAACATTGTTTCCCATTCCAAGACGTAAAAATCTTGGTTTGTCTATGATGTAATATACACTTTTGTACCTAAGAATAATTTTTGAAAAAATAAAGAGCAAACTATAAGACACTTGTAGTTCAAATTTGACCTGCTTCTTGTCGAATTGGCTGTTTCACAAAATAGCTAGAAAGATCGGAAATGCAATCAAATTGGTGATTATCCATGAAATGTGGTCTAACTTAAGTGAAAATTTTAGTGATGCCATTTTACAAAATATTTTTGGTAGCTGCTTCACAACCTCTCCTTGTTTTTAACACTAAGAAAAGTAATTTCTAATAGCTCAAGTTTCGAACCAATCAGCACGCAGCACACGGATCACCCCCACTGTATTCGATCCGAGCCGTCCACCTCCTACGGATCCAACGTCTCTTACTAACCTCTCCTCCCTCCTCCCTCGATCCCCTTCCTTCCCGAGAAACCCTAGGTGGCTAGGTGAAGTGCTGTCGCCTCCCTCTTCCTCCCTTTCCCCGATCCCCTCCTCCGCCACCCTCCTCCCCCATCCCCGGCCATCCC
>NC_041384.1:8274610-8302387 GCF_002162155.2 Triticum dicoccoides | reverse complement strand
TCGGTTCAGTGAGATGGGATCCACTCCCGCAGCCGCCGCCCCATCCTCACCCTCACCGTCGACGACCACCCGCTGGCGTCGCACACCACCGCGCCCTCCCCTACCTTGGCCCCAGGTCGGGCAGTGCAAGGCGATGCTCTAGACCCGCGAGGGCCACAACCTTGCCATGGTGCGCTCCTTCCTCCCTCTCCTCCCAGACCCGCGACGGCCGCAGCTTCCTTCCTTAGACCTGACTGGCGACCTCTGCCCGCCCTCTCCTCCCCTTCTCGCCCTACGCGCTGGCCATGCCGGCCCCTCTCTAGTTCGTCCGCTTCTTCGCTTGGATCCGCATGACCCACCCTCACCTCACCTCGTCTCATGTCTCTGCGTTTTAGATCCACCACGGCAATGTCACCTTGAGCCTCGACCTCCACGGACGGCGGCCAGATCGAGCGGAGCTTCCCTTCCTCTGCCCGACGGGACAAGGACAAGGAAAAGCAACAGCATCATCGCATCATCAAGGTCTGATTTCATCTTATTCCCTCTGTTTATTTTCTACAATCCCAAGTCATTGCTGCAATCCCTCCCTCCCTCCCTCATGTTGGATTGGCTTGTTCGATCTGGGCTGGTGGCTGATTCTGGCTGGGTTCATTCGTGGGCAGGGACCAAGGTCGGGTACAAGCCCAGGGTGATCATGTTGGGGAACGTAGTAATTTCAAAAAAATTCCTACGCACACGCAAGATCATGGTGATGCATAGCAACGAGAGGGGATAGTGTTGTCCACGTACCCTCGTAGACCGAAAGCGGAAGCGTTATAACAACGCGGTTGATGTAGTCGTACGTCTTCACGGCTCGACCAATCAAGCATCGAAACTACGGCACCTCCGAGTTCTAGCACACGTTCAGCTCGATGACGATCCCCGGACTACGATCCAGCTGAATGTCGGGGAAGAGTTCCGTCAGCACGACGGCGTGGTGACGATCTTGATGCTCTACCATCGCAGGGCTTCACCTAAGCACCGCTACAATATTATCGAGGATTATGGTGGAGGGGGGCACCGCACACGGCTAATAGATCTCAAGGATCAATTGTTGTGTCTAGAGGTGCCCCCCTTCCCCCGTATATAAAGGAGCAAGGGGGAGGGGCGGCCGGCCAGGAGGAGGCGCGCCAGGGAGGAGTCCTACTCCTACCGGGAGTAGGACTCCCTCCTTTCCTTGTCCAAGTAGGAGAGGGGGGAGGAAGGGAGAGAGGAGAGGAAGGAAAGGGGGGCGCCGCCCCCCCCCCCCTCCTTGTCCAATTCGGCCTAGAGGGGGAGGGGGGCGCGGCCTGCCCTGGCCGCCCCTCCTCTGCTCCACTTTGGGCCCATGAGGGCCATTAACCCCCCGGGGGGTTCCGGTAACCCCCCGGTACTTTGTTCTATATTCGATAACCCCTGGAACCATTCCTGTGTCCTAATATAGTCGTCCAATATGTCAATCTTTATGTCTCGACCATTTCGAGACTCCTCGTCATGTCCGTGATCACATCCGGGACTCCAAACAACCTTCGGTACATCAAAACATATAAACTCATAATGAAACTGTCATCGTAACATTAAGCGTGCGGACCCTACGGGTTCGAGAACAATGTAGACATGACTGAGACACGTCTCCGGTCAATAACCAGTAGCGGAACCTGGATGCTCATATTGGCTCCTACATATTCTACGAAGATCTTTATCGGTCAGACCGCATAACAACATACGGTGTTCCCTTTGTCATCGGTATGTTACTTGTCCGAGATTCGATCATCGGTATCTCAATACCTAGTTCAATCTCGTTACCGGCAAGTCTCTTTACTCGTTCCGTAATACATCATCTCACAACTAACTCATTAGTTGCAATGCTTGCAAGGCTTATGTGATGCATTACCGAGAGGGCCCAGAGATACCTCTCCGACAATCGGAGTGACAAATCCTAATCTTGAAATACGCCAACCCAACATGTACCTTTGGAGACACCTGTAGAGCTCCTTTATAATCACTCAGTTATGTTGTGACGTTTGGTAGCACACAAAGTGTTCCTCTGGCAAACGGGAGTTGCATAATCTCATAGTCATAGGAACATGTATAAGTCATGAAGAAAGCAATAGCAACATACTAAACGATCGGGTGCTAAGCTAATGGAATGGGTCATGTCAATCACATCATTCTTCTAATGATGTGATCTCGTTAATCAAATAACAACTCTTTTGTTCATGGTTAGGAAACATAACCATCTTCGATTAACGAGCTAGTCAAGTAGAGGCATACTAGTGACACTCTGTTTGTCTATGTATTCACACATGTATTATGTTTCCGGTTAATACAATTCTAGTATGAATAATAAACATTTATCATGATATAAGGAAATAAATAATAACTTTATTATTGCCTCTAGGGCATATTTCCTTCGGATCGTTGGCGGGAAGGACCTGGAGCACGACTGCAGGGCGCGCCGCGGGATCGGCTACTTCATTGAGCCGCTTGTTCTGCTCGGCCTCTTCGCCAGGTCGACCTTGTACATTCGTCTCAAAGGTGAAGGGTGTTTTCTTATCCTGCTTCTGCTTGAGATCAATTGATTCGATGTCAGATTATGTGTATATACTTGCAAGTTCAAAATGTAGTATAATAGTGTTGATATAATGTAGTGCTGGGCACCACCTCATGTGATTATCTAATTTACTGTGATTATCTAATTTAGCACGCTGCTGATCTTATAATGCTACTCTGCATACTTATCTTGCTGCCTGGTAAGGGTTCCCCTTGAAGGATTGATTGTGCTCTGTATCCTACCATGATATATTCTCAGCGAGTTTACTGAAATTGCTCTAGTCTGAAAAATAGTTAACAGTTTCTCTGTTTGGTACTATTAAACTGATAGTCAGAGAAACTGTTAAAGTGTTGGTTTCATACTACTCACAATCAACAGATCAATTTCAGTACTTCTGTTTGGTACTATTTGCCACTAGTAAGAACAATTGTTTGTGAAGCTAGTAAAAATTATGGAACTTAAAAGGTCAAATAAGTTGATTTATCTCTTTTCAGCCTTAACAAAGAAGCTGAAGTTATCCGTTCTATTTAGCCTATTTTTACTTGGGTTGGATTAACCTGTGAACAAAATTCAAGTTCCTATAATACTAAATTAAATCTAGTTTCTGCACATCATATTGTTTTCAGGTTTAGCACCTGAGTTGTATTCTTCCACATGAATGGAACCTCTTATGGTTGTTTTACCACGTTGTAGTTCCTGCCTGAGAGAAACCGCAGTTTCCCCTCCAACTCAGTGATTATTGGTCCACATGAATGACATGTTTTTAAATCTATTTCCTAATTTTGTGGTCTGCAGAACAAGGCTAGTTGCCGTAGCTGCTCAAAATTTCATTACATACATCGCAGACCATGGGCACATACAAGAAGTGAAGGGAAGGAGAAGAACCTGGAAGAACAGAGGTGCTCTATCCTCCATCTGTGCCTGTCCTCCTCCGTGCCAGTGTCGAACAGCCTTCGTTCGTCGCTTGCGAGCACCATGCGCCTTGGTTGGCCATGAAGCCATTGTCCTCTGCTGCATGGATGAACCCAAAGCATCAGTACATCTACACTGGCACATAGTACAGACATGGTATCACAGATGTTCTCACTAGCTAGGATTTTCTTGGTATATAGTGTACTGACATGTGCAACTCTAACTAAACTGATTATAGAAATGAAAGGAACTGTAAGAACAAGTTCATTCATAATCCAGGCATGTAAAATTTTAAGCACCAGCAGAACAAATATAAGAAACCAAACCAGCAGAACAAAGTGTGTGAATCAAAGTGGCTCTCAAGCAAAATCTCTAGCAAAACTACAATGCAACGTATAGTACAAAAAAGAAAACTAAAACTGCTGGTACAAAAAGGCCATGGCCCAGAAAATAAAAAGGCTGAATTGTAGGGGTTGGCCCATGTAGTTCACCAAAATTAGCAGCGAAAAAAATATAAATGGGCTGAATTAATGGGCTCGGCCCATATAAACACCGAATTGGACCGGGTTGATTCTTATCCATGTCAGCTTGCCATGCTGGATCGTACGTGGCCTGGGGAGGCTGCTAGTGACCAAAAATTTGGTCAAAGAACCAACGACCTTTTACATATCACAAAGAAGGTCGTTAATTTCAGTCTACGACGGCCAGCTTTTGACCATCTGTTTTTTGTCACAAAAAGGTCGCAAATAAAAAACAATGACCATTCAGTGACCAATAATGATAGTCGCAAGTTGACATATTTCTTGTAGTGGTTAATGCTATGATAAATAAAATTTACACCTAGGAAGCATGGCAAGAGATTGAAACTCCATCTATAAATATATGAGAAGCATGGCAGATGCATCAGTATATAGGATGATAGGAACTTACCTGGAAGCATGGCAAGAGATTGAAATTATGTCCAACATAGGAAGCGTGAATGATCTGAAGCAAGAATATTTTGCTATCACCACATAACTAAGCCGTATTGGAAGCACGGAAATTTCAAGATGCAAAATAACATGCTTGCCACTAATATCTGGGTGCAGAAATTTATTATCTTTAAAAGGATCCAGCCAATGAGTTGATTTCTTTTTGTCAACAACCAAGGGCAATGCTACATCTATGTAATTATACTTGCGCGGTTAACGTAATAGGCCAGATGGTAATTTGTGATTGGGGTCGGGGGAAGATGGGGCCCACCCCAGTTAAAATTGGGGGTGGGGGGGGGGGATTATTGTGGGAAGGTTACGTAAAATTTTACGTTAGCCTTCGTAAGTGTAGCATTATCGTAACAAGCAATTGCACTTTATAGTGAAATTGCCTATCTTTCTTTATGTAACTCCCGCAAGAAACAGAAGGTCAATTCCTTTTAAAACTTCAGGAAATTGCTTTAGCGTTTGGGGAAGTTGTGAATGAGAAGCCATGTAGGTACACTCCTTATCAACATCGTCCAGTTTGCGTGAGATATGTGTGGATTTGTCACTGCTTCTAGTGTAATACGGGTTTGACTCCGGGCGTATAGTGGATGACTATGCCCCCACATCTCTGAACTATGCATCCCTATGCCCACGTGAATCGAAAATACTCACTCCATTCGTTTCGCAAAAAAAAAATTGCTCACTCCATTCCCTTATACAAGGTCAATTCATATTTTTATACACTTTGACCATTAATTTTATTAAGAAAAAGTTAGTTATATGCCACAAAAAGTATATCATTGGATGCACATTTCAAAGAACTTTCCGATGATATAATTTTATGGCATATAATCCATACTTAGTTGATCAAAATTATAAGTCAAAGATCGACAAAAAAAAGGAACTGGCCTTGTATAAGAAAATGGATTTAGTAAGGACAGTGACCCCTTCCCCTCCGTTCCCAAATCTCGTCTCAGTCTCGTAGTTTATGCAAAATGAAGATTAAAAAAAACCTACATATTACGCATGTCTTCAAGAAGGTAACGACTCAAAAAAAACATTGTCATTGTCAGGTATATCCTACACGTGCCAGACCTAGATCGACTTCCACCCCGGAGCTCGAGACGGAGTGCACATAGCACTATCATCAAAATGGATTCCTGCCGAGCTGTCCCTGCCAATGCTGCCTAACGACATGCAACTATCTTGTCTCCCAAGGACGCAGCCTCCCATCGGACGGCTGAGATCCACACTGCCGTGGTAAGAGCAATCTCAAACAGATAGATTATGTCGACACGAATATGGTGCTGCGACTCTCCTCTGGATGCATGCGGCGATCCTCTCGCCTCGGACGCCGCGCAGCGCTGTGGCCTGCTCCGCTGAGTTGGCGGAAATCCTAGGTAGCTTCTTTTTTTGAGCGGTGAAGCCTGACCTGCCGTGCGGCGCAGCCTGCCTGCTCGCCGGCCACCCAACTCCGGCGCCCCCGCGTGCCTAGTAACCGAGGTAGACGACGTGTTCTTCCACGCTTATTGGGCCAGTACGTGCCGTAGCTGACGGGCTACCATCCATCATCGGGCTTCGCTTTCGCCTGTACGTGCACTCGAGGAGGACCGACTACGTACGTCGTCACATTAGTTAGTACCGCATCGCGTAGGGGAGACGACGCCCAAGTAGGTTATATGCTCGTTTTCAGGCACCATGGATAACCACCCGGCGAGGGTGGTCAGCAATCTCTCATTCCAAACCACATATTGGTTGATTGTAGCGATCTTCATGCCAAGCATCATCGTTGTGGGTCTTCTATTCTTGTTTCTTCCATATTCTATGGCGGTTCAGCTTGAATCTGTCAAGCTGACGCCCTTGGCATGCGCATACACTCCGACATGGAGTGATTAGCTTTCTTTTCTTTTTATCTTGTCGTATGTATAAGGAGCAGCTAGTGCCCACTTAGAGCAACTCCAACAGCCGCCCGAAGCATGGCGCCCAAAAACGGGTTTAGAGGACGCAAGTAGTTTTTTTTAGGGCGCTAGAAGAAGTTTGCTTCAACAAGTGCTGTAAAATATGTTGCGCGTGCGAGTCCAGCGGTCCCAATCAAGCGGTCCCATCTGAAGCAACCCAGAGTTTGCAGCACGCGCGACCGGACGCACTAAATATGCTGTGCGCGATGCCTTTTTAATGTGTGCGCTGCATTAGTTATAGCGCGCGCGCTTTTTGTGCGGCTGCTGGAGACTTCAAATGAGGTCTGTGCGCGCTAAAAGCAGTTTTTATACCGCGCTCGCTTATATAGCGCTTTTGTTGGAGATGCTCTTAGGCACGCACGCATACACATGTCTTACCCCTGTGAGCATCTCGAACACAGTATAGACGTAGACGCTCACACATACACATATGCACTTATCACACTTTTCTTATGAACACCTGCGAGAGATTGAGCTAGGAAAATGCGAGCATCAATATTAAGTCTAATCTAGGGCTTGAATTCCAACCAAAAGCGTCAATCTAATATAAATAAACTCATAGCATGAGCAAGATTCAATCCAACACAAAGAAGCTCAAGATAAGAGGTGATACATCATATAGAAGTAGGGCGCTGCTACGCGTCCGCCGGCCGATGTTTAGATATTATCCGTCGCCTCGACCGTCGTTGGATGCCCGAGCTGATAACCATCTGATGTAGTGTCCGCGCCCCGCAAGCCCACTTGTTATTTCCCGCAACAAACATTTTGTTGCAGAAACAAGACCACATGCCCACTTGTTACTTCCCGCAACAAACGCTTCGTTGCAGAAAAAAAGACCGCATGCCCACTTGTTACTTCCCGCAACAAACACTCTGTTGCAGAAACAAGAACACATGCATGCTCACTCGTTACAGGCTCCGGACAGATCTAGTTGCCGGCCACCGCTGATCCTGAGCCAGTCGTCGACGCCACCGCGTTGGATAAGCCCCGGTCACCCAACTCCTTGCGCTGCCGCGTCCGCCGCCCTCCCAAATCGAGCCGCTCACACTCCTAGCCACACGAGTCCACGCTGCTGCGGGATGAAACCCCCTTCTGTTATCCAGTTGCAGGAATGGTTGTCCTGAAACAAGAGGAGAGTTGCAAAAAACAGACGCGCCTCCATTGGACGCGGGAGTGCTCTCGACCATTTGATAAAATATAGATCGGACGGCCACGAAGCCGGCTAATGGGCGCGCGCGACCGGTCGACAGAAGGTAAGCTTGACGGCCATGGCACCACACATGCCGGCGACACGGGACGAACAACGAGGTGCAAAGAAAGGCTGGGGACGAGCAGATCTGGGCGGCGCCAGCCATGCACAACTCAACATCGGCTGTAGAGTCCGGCGAGCCTGATCGCTTCCATGGAGCTTCGGGCCGGCATCGGTGACGTCGCAAGGGTGGTGCCGTTAGATGCGGTGGCACGGCGAGTGGAGCGAGAGCAAGATAGGGAGCGGCGGCGGGGTACCTCGGCTGCGCTGGCAACAGCTCTCAAGGATCCAGATCCTGCAACACGCGACCTATTTCGGTGGGCAAACTGCAACAAGGGTTCAGTTGCAAAAATGCAAGAGATAATTTTAGGTGAGCCACGCGGGATACGCGTCACAAGTACGAGACGGTGGACGGCCGCATGCGATATGCCAGCTGAAGGCGAGCGTTTTCCATAGAAGTAACGTTAACACCCTATATATGTCTAGTATCTGTGAATATAGAGGTGAATACCATCCGTTGATTTACCTTCATCCAATGACTGATAGGAAGCAAATCCAAGCATCCGCGTCCATTCGATTTACTTATTGGTTGCACCAAATTGTGCCACCTTGCGTCTCTAGACATCTCTATCTTGCCACTCGTATGAGGTGGTTATGTGGTCTGTCGTGAATGAAACAAAGATGTAGTGGTATCATGTTGCTACGTGCTTCTCTAGAATAACCGTGTAAAATTATGAACAATGCGCACGCTGCGGCCCGTCTCATGTTGTCCATGCAAATATGGATTCACACACCGTTGTATCGTGACAAATAAACGCCGTCACCAGCCCATGTTTTTGTCTCAATCTCCATGTCCCGTCACTGCTTCTCATAAACGCATCGAAGATTTCCCTAATGTGCCAATGTATGCACTAACTTCCTCAACTTCGTCCCTCTATTAGCACATGGGCCAACACAACCATGACAATAAAAAAGACTGAACATTAAGTTGTTCTTTTCAGGGCAAAAACGTGTAGTTATTTTTGGCAATGCCAGTTTTCCAAAAATAGTTTAAGGTTATATTAATTATTATTTCTGGAGAGTGGATTTCTTTGCTCCCGAGCTCCATGTAGCTCTGCTTTTGAAAGAATCAAAAATCATAATTAACCTTTAAAAAATTCTGAAAAACCATAAACATTGACATGTATACTACATTTCTATAAATTTCATGATCAAATGTGTTTTCTTGTGAGTTGTATAAAAGACAAAATCATAGACTTTTATCTATATCGATACCACTATATAGTGTATGAATGACTTTCAATATTGCACATTGGATAAAGCCAGTCCAACGGTTGTGAGGTGGCAGATCTAAGTATATCGTCTGTTCAATACTCTCTTTCACTACACCGGATTCAGCCACATGTATCTTAGAAAATTCCATGCCTAGTCATAAGCACCATGCATAATATGCACAAAACTCAAAATAAAGAGAGTTCTTATTTGTTCTAGACTTTCCATACTTTAATTTTCTAAATTTTGTCTTCTAAACCAATTTCAACTCTTTTTAATTTTATTATTGACGATGTGCAATATGCACAAAACATAAATACTTCTAATTTGTTCTAGAATCTTCCATACTTTAATTAACTTTACATGTTATTTTTCTTTCAAAGGATCTTTTACTTTATAATTTGGTTTTGCTTCAAGACTAAGGTTTTATTTCCTAAAGTCCATTTGTCTTTTCATACGGATTAGTTAGCTATTCTTATACATTTAACTTGAATTTAATGTAGCATATGTCACAGAGTCATCAGATGTTCTTAGTGAGACGAACCCTAGGGATTAAATCTACACCCTACACTTGATGCAAATGCAACTCTAAGTATACAAGTTAGACTATTATAGTAAGTTATATCAATATTTGGTAATAGTTTGGTTATCTATCTCTCACGGAAAATAGTCACGCACCATTCCAATCCAAGAAGAGTCACCCAATGCTAGAACACAAAAAGGACGTAGTAATGGGCCAGCCTCATCCACCTCCTATGTGAAAACGTAACCTAGATTCACTGATGGCGACAAGTGTCACCATCAAAGGAGTGTTGGGTATGATGGGGAGTTTTGGGTAACCCTTGCAAAGGTTACCTTCACTACTAATTTTTTGAATAATCGTGCTTCACTTTGTTTGTAAAATTTGTCCGAGAGGGCTAGGGCATTTTTTCCCCTGTGCCTGGTCATATGCGGATCCTTTTGAACATCGGACTAAGCAAGGATTCTAGACGGGCCTAGCAGAATCCATGTCGAAGAAGCCTAGGACAAGCCACGACCAAGCCATATGTCAGTAAGACACAATAGAGTGTTCGAGATTTTTGCCCTGCTCAAAATAGCTTTTGTATATGTACTTACGTACTTATTATATCTCAAAATTTCTGAAGTGATACATGAATTCTCTATTCAAAACAAAAATCGTTCACTCCACTATGTTGTATAGTTCAATGACTTCTAGCATACCTTAGCTACGACATGTTCTCCATGAAAAGTATACTAGAGGTGATAGCTTGGCATCATGTGAGCTAAAAAATTATCTGCACTTTGCTAAGCTTTTATCTATAAAAATTAAAAACATAACATCACATCACATCACATCATGTTGTCAACCTGCCAGCATGCCCAGCTAAATGACCTACTGTATGTGATGTTAAAACAAAATATGTTATTGAAATAAAACATCCATTGACAAAATAAATCTTGAACAAGAGTTATCTTTGAAACAAGTAGATGTATGCTAAGCTTTTATCTATACGAAGCATGAGAAGAACAAGTCAATTGTTACCAAGAGAACTCTTACAAAGGATTTAACACTAGGCAGCAGGCAATGGATGCTTACTTCAAATTTGTGCACAAGCATGCAAGCAATGTTGAAGTAGGCAAGGCTCCTCGAAAGTTTGGTCTGTTTCATATCAAGAACTTCATCATCATCGTCCAATTCGTCGTGATTGTAGTGTTGTTTTATTGGTGTGATCGGTGTGATCATATATAAGGTGTAGCTAGTAAGCTCACCACGTACGGTACAAGGTAAGCATACCTCGCTGCCTACATGCAACCAAACACCATGTAGTTGCATGACCCGAGCCAATGTAGGACACCAAACGTCATGCTAAAACTTCTCCCCTAATGCAGACAACTTAGATGCGGGCAACCCAACGATGTGCGGATGGTGATTTTCCCCCTGTTTTCCTCAACCGGTCCCACCTAGATACACATGCAATGTAGCCAAAATCACTGCGAGCAACCAAACACGTCTGGAAAGAACAACAGCTCGACTCTACAGATATAGAACCTAGTCTATGTCTATGTTAACAAATGTATTTGAAACAAATTAGGGTCACTATAGATTTGATAATGTAAATATAGGTATACTTTTTTCCTATATACTTGATCAAAGTTTACAAAGTAGTACGTATATGGCTTTACAAATGCACTGTATTTTGACAACACATTCGAGGCAACGAACGCCTATACATCTCCTCGTCGATCAGCAGAATGTACCATGCAAGATTTTGTGTTCATAAATACTACTGTAGATTCCTGCAAGCAAGCTACAGAGATTGATTCCTGTGCCAAAAAAGAGAAGTCTCCACCGGGATGGATCAGCCGGTGTTGCGCATCCCCGCGGCGATGCCGTTGATGGTTATGAGCAGCACGTCACGGAGCTTGTGGTTGTCGTCGTCTCGGCGCAGCCGGCGCAGCACCTCCACCTGCAGCATGTTCATGGGGTTGAGGTACGGCAGCCGGCTCTCGATCAGCCTCCTCAGGCTCCGGTTGTTGGCCGACAGCTTGGTGTGCCCGCTGACGGCCAGCACACAGCTCCCCGCCCTGGCCAACTCCCGCCGCAGCTCCTCCCCAAGCGCGCGCCGCTCCGGCGACAGCACGAGCACGTCGTCGTAGTGCTTGGCCATGGGCGCGTCGGCCTTGGCCACCACCATCTCGATGAGGTCGAGCGTGGACTAGAAGAAGGGCCACTCCTCGTACATGGCCCGGAGGTCCTCGGTGCGGCCCTTGTCGCGCGCGTCCTGGAGCCCCGTGCCGACGCCCAGCCACGCCGGCAGCGCTAGCCGCGTCTGCGTCCACGCGAACACCCACGGGATGGCGCGCAGGCTGGCGATGCCGCCGGCGGCCGTGATCGCCGCCTTGCGCTTTGCCGGGCGGCTGCCGATGTTGAGGTAGCCCAGCTCCGCCTGCGGCGTCGCCTCCTGGAAGTAGGTGACGAAGGCTGGGTCCTCGTACACGGTGCGCCGGTAGTGCGCGCAGCTTGCGAGGGAGATCTCCTCCATGACGTGCCGCCAGTTGGGGTCCCGCGGCGGCTGCGGTGGCCGCAGGGTGGCCAGCAGCACCGCCGTCGTGTAGATCTCCAGCTGCCGCACCGCCGTCTGCGGCAGCCCGAACTTGGCCTGCACCATCTCGCCCTGCTCCGTCGACCGCAGCGTGCCCATCACCGAGCCGGGGGGCTGTGACTGGATGGCCAGGTACGTCGGCCCACCGCCGCGCCCGATGCTCCCGCCGCGGCCGTGGAAGAGCGTCACCTTGATGCCGTGCTCGTTGCACGCCGCCACGACGTCCTCCTGCGCCTTGTACAGCTCCCACGCCGCTGTGAAACGGCCGGCGTCCTTGCCAGAATCAGAGTAGCCCACCATGACCTGCAACGTTCAGCAAGAGTACGGTTTTAGATAAAACCACGTGTAATAAGAAAGATAAAAGAAAAACTGAAAAGAAAGATTTGCACGGGTGTTAATGTAAAATCTCATGAATATAACATCGAGTGAGACATAACCAAGTCTTAGTCGACTGAGATTTAGCAAGATTGTTCAGATAATTGGCGGAGATGAAGATTAACGCCAGCCAATAGAAGCATTATTCTATTTCTACCTCTTGGTGGCCGTTGTGGTTCTTGATGATATGCTCCCTGTACCAGTCAATGGCCAGCAACTTCCTGATCGCTGAACCGGCTTCTCGAAGATCCTTCACCGTCTCGAACAAGGGAACAACTCTTAACCTGCGTGTTCACCAAAGAAGAGACATTGATTTTGAATATATTTATTATTCTTTCCTTCAATCAGCATCTCTGTTAATGTAACCAATTGGTAGGGTTGTAGTCAGCTGATTTCAGGCTCTAGGTTTACAGTTAAATTGATCACGCATAGATGCTTTCAGGTTCATCAGTTGATTTGATCATAGAGCTGTGGATTGAAGAACATGACAAGAAATTTCATGAGAAATTTAGAACTTATATCATGCATAGATAGATAATCATGCGTACGTTCCACCGGGACATTCCCTTCCGAGATCCCCACTAACTGTTAGCCTTGCGTCCTTCTGCAACAACTCGACAGCAAGGACATCACTGGCCTGAAAGGAAGTACAAACACCTGCAAATCAGAACTGGTGCCAACCAAATACAGTTTGTGATCTGGGATATGAGTGCTATATATGACTCCACTAGGTAAGTTCAGGTGAGATTTAGTCAGAACTCTTAAATTGGAGAAGATAAAAGGTAACTGAATATTCATGTTTGCTTCATTAGTTGATAATAACAGAAGTGGTGTCTCATCATACATTGGAGGCCATTGAAATCACATATGCTCCAAGCGAGTCGCTCCCGAGTTCTGCAGCAACGCGGAAGGTGTCGAGAACTTCTTTCACATCAGCATTAACCTAAAAGACAGGAAGGGAAAGACACAGATGTAAATCTTCTCAACTAGGCAAAGGTTATCTTTCGCTCCCTTTCTTTACACTGTAACCGATCAATTATATGTAAATATTTGATTTATGTATGCAAAAAATTACCTCTATGTATGGGGGAACTAGAGGGCGCTTCCCTTTCAGCTCCCTAGTCAAGAAATCCAGCTTCTTTTCCTCATCCCACTCACTATAAACGCCAAGATCGAAGTAAGACGTAATGGCGTCAAGCGCTTCTGTGTGCCGGCCCGATTCCTGAAGCAGTAAATATTTAGTTTTTATTCATGACTGAATTTTACCTATGCTTTTTGGGAGCCAATATTACATATTAGGCACAATTACATCTGAGAAATCACAAGTAGCAGTAATAATAATTGTAATAGATACCTGGCGGACGTCCAGCTTCATTAGCACCATACCAAAGGTGGCAACCCTTCGTATAAGATCGGCCAGCCGGCCATCGGCAAGAATGCTAGATCCACATGATTGCTTCACAAAATAATTAAAGCGCACGTGCTACTCAGTACAAAAGACAGATGATGTGATAAATGATATAACAGAGTATACTTTTCTTATTTGCCTTTGCTCATTCTATTACGTGAACAGTTTGAATTCATAAAGTAATAAAGGTTTGCGCTTTTTTTCTACAAAATGGACTTTCATGCAATATTGAGGGTTATTGGCATGCCCAAAAAATATTTACTGTAGAATGACAAACCCAAAGATCTGAAGGCAATAGTTGTTAATGAAGACTTACCAGTGAGTCGTAGCACAAGAGCAAAGGCTCTAAAAGTTGATCCGGTGTTTCATAATATTCTGCAGGATCAGAGTCACATGGTAGATCCTCAAGAAGATGCTCAAGCCGTCTTCGTGTCTTCATCATCTGAAAATAGAAATATACAAATAAAGGTAGTCAAAGATGAACGTTTAATTCTGTAAAAAAAAAATAGTGTTCGTCTCGTTTACACCTAGCACTGCTGGTTCTCATTGAGATTCAAATAGTACATTGCTATCAAAGCTGAGAGTATATAAGTATATAACCTCTCCACCAGGAGCAGCGGGCATCTCTCGTGTCAGATTTTCAGTCAGGCAAGTTTCAAAGTGTTGTGAACATAAGCCATGGAGAAAGGTGCGTTTGTAACAAGCTAAGAGTCAGATTGAATTCATGTTAGAGATGAGACGACATACGAAGTATCTCTCTACCTCGTAACAATTTTGACGCTACCAAATTCTATTCTACCTATCTCCGCCGATTGATATTCTCTTCTTGAGATTGGGCTAAATTTAATACTACTGAAAATCTAGCAGTACAACACCAATTTGATACTCAAACAATGCTAAATTAACTTACGCTTGGAAGAAGTTTCATAAAAGAAGTTTGCTTTCTAACCTTTTCTTTCACATTACCAAGGACAATCCTGTATGGCGTAATTCCTGGTTTATCTGATAGGCCTGGCTCTAGAAGCTTTCGGAAGCTTGACCGGCCTATCTTGGATTCTGTGAACAACATTTTCCTTAGTTGACTACCACTTGGAGTTCGACTCATATGTGATGATCCTGGACGACGACCAGGAGACTGCACTGGACTGTGACTCTCCTCACTTCTTTCTGTTGGAATTTGGATTCCCTGGAGAAGACAAGCAAAGAATTAGTGGAGAAAAAAAAAGGATTACAATGACACCTGTGTATCCCGGCATCCAGGCTAATGCTTGCTAACTACGGTTATTGAATCTGGGTGACACGATGCAGCCATAATCCATGGCACTTATGTTTTCACCACATTTCATAATACCAGTTCCTAACATACATGTTTATACATAATCCATTGCACTTATGTTATCAACCCAAATTTTCATCAACCAATTCCCGCAGCAACGCGCGGGGTATCCTCTAGTTTCATAATAACAGTTCCCAGCATACATGTTTATACATATTGCACCAGATGTGAACAATGCACTTTGGGGTAGCCAGAATGTTATCCCACGAGCTATGCTATGAGACATTGGAATAGTTCAAACCTGATGATTTCCCTCTTACCATAGTTCTCAGTGATTAACATTTTTCCCATGTTAGAAAAAACAGGAGTTGGGTAATCTACCTGTAATTTATTTTTCTTTTCCTTCTGTACATATTTAAACTATTAATGAAAATTACCGTAGAACAATTGTTCTACGTTTCGGGGTCAAAAAAAAAGGATAGTTCAAACCTGATGTTTCGGGTTGCATGGAAGTTTTACTATTCTGAATTGAGATTCGCTATCACTGCATTCTGCATCAGATACAAGTCCTAGATTAGAAAAGGGTGAAGATATAAACTAAGACATGACTAACAACTGCCACTGCAAATTTTACATAGATTTTGGAACAAGAAATTCAGGTGTTAATATAGACCAAAAAATTGTGAACTTAAGTGAAATGATTGTATCTGATGCAGCAGCACATAAAGTTTTAAGTTGAGCAGATCACATGACAGAGATTCTACCTGTCAATGATGGAAGATCAGCACCAGAAGGAGGCTGAGTATGCATCCCCATCCTAGGCGGCCGTTTTAAGTTGTTTTCTGGTCCTGTTTTGGTCCAAGGATTGGCCTTCTTCTCTTCGGATGTCGACTCTGAGTCTGAGAAATCCACTCCAATTATCAACATAAATAAAAAATATGATATGAAAATATGTGTTTTACAGATGATATTGGTGTAAGACGTATACATATTGCTATTACACCGAGGAGGTGTGATCTTCAAACTAACTAGGCATTTCCGACAGTGCCATAAAATGGCCATACCAAAGCAGCCTCTGGTAATAGGCTTTAGTCATTAACTAAGATTGGAAAACTTGGGTGGATAATCATGAAACTAATTAACCTTTGAGCAAGATTTCATTGGCTAAGGTTGCAAGCTTATCGCTACATTTCTTGATGGATAACTCAAAGCTGAGACTGTCTAGTTGTCGGATGTACAGGTCAATTGCCATCCAACGGGCCATCAAGGAAACATCCCGAGTCACCTGCATAGAAATGAAAATTGTTTCAATCAAGTACAACCCCTCTAATACGGAAGAAAAAGGAAAAAAAAAACATCGACCATATACACAGTTAAACGCAAGCAAGACTAGTGAATAAGCATCATCAAACCAGTAAGCTTACTTTTGATGTGACATTAGGATTCCCGTCTCGGTCGCCACCCATCCATGAACCAAATTTGATTGGTGTGCAGGTTAGTGGAAGAGGCTTGCCAGTATGCTATATGCGTAGTGTTAAAAAGAAAATTTTAAAATTGCTCCAGGGAGTGAAACAGAAGTTAAATTCATCAAATCGCAGTAATTGTTGTCGCAACCTTCTTTAGAGCATTGCTGACACGGCGAAGATAGCGTGGTATCGATTTCCAGAGAGATTGTTCCACAATATGAAGGCCTGCGAGAGTCAAGAAATTATTTTTGAAATCATTTATAGTACTCCCTCCGTTCCAAACTTCTTGTCTTAGATTTGTCTAGATACGGATGTAAGATACAGCTGTATCTAGACAAATCTAAGATAAGAAGTTTGGGACGGAGGGAGTATCATGCATGGACAAACCGGAAAGCCAGAAGCCTTAATTTCTTACCAGCCCTAGCTTCATCAACTGGTGTAGGTTTATGGCGCCTCAGCTCATCTGTCTGCCATAATGCTGTGATTTCCCTTACCTGCATGCTAATCAGAGTCAGAAGGAACTGAGGACAGATCAGCAAAACAGAGTATTTTAATGGAAAAAATGTATCAAAACCTCTCAAGCATACCAGGTCTTCTATTAGCATCTCTCTATCCTCATAGTTAAGATCACGCCGTCCGTTGAACTCCAAAAGATGCTGCAGCACAGTCCCATCAGTCATTAGAAGTTAGAACACAAGAAACAGTGAGATCAAAAGAAGAAATCACAGATTAACTCACGGCTATTCTAAGGTGCTTGTATTGCAAGGTTCGACGATTTATTTGAGTGGGACTCGTGCCACGTGGTGGGCCTTTGGTCCCGGGTTGTGTTGAACCAGAACTAGGGGGCCCTTTAGTGCCGGTTGCAGAATCATATTAACCCTTAGGAGTTTAGCTTGAGCATGAAGTCACACGTGCACCATTTGAGTTTGAAACTATTATTGTAAAAAACAATTATTATTTATTAACACTAATATTTCTTGAATAAGTAGTTAGACCATAGTTTGACCAAAATTCAAAAAAACTGAAATTTGAGCATAACCTTTTTTCCTTTCAGAATTTGAGGATTCTAAAAATTTCCAAAACGGCCTATGGCGGTCGAATTCGGAACTGTCTTTTCGTACTAAACATTTTGCTATATTATACATTTTTTTACATCGTATGCAAAAGTTATGGTCGTTTTACTTTTTCATAAAACTTTTTTTTGCAAAACATGTCGAAATGTATGTTTTTTAATTTCCCTAACTAGTAGATGTAGTAACATAACTACATCTCGAAGGATTTTAATTTTTGAAGTTTTATCTTTTTTTTTAACTCAAAAGGCGATAGGGGGGGTAGAGTTTGAAAATTGCAGAACCCCTTTAGTCCGGGTTGGAGCCACCAACCGGGACTAAAAGGTGTGAAGGAAATATGCCATGGAGGCAATAATAAAGTTATTATTTATTTCCTTATATCATGATAAATGTTTATTATTCATGCTAGAATTGTATTAACCGGAAACATAATACATGTGTGAATACATAAACAAACAGAGTGTCACTAGTATGCCTCTACTAGACTAGCTCGTTAATCAAAGATGGTTATGTTTCCTAACCATGGACAAAGAGTTGTTATTTGATTAACGGGATCACATCATTAGGTGAATGATCTGATTGACATGACCCATTCCATTAGCTTAGCACCCGATCGTTTAGTATGTTGCTATTGCTTTCTTCATGACTTATACATGTTCCTATGACTATGAGATTATGCAACTCCCGTTTACCGGAGGAACACTTTGTGTGCTACCAAACGTCACAACGTAACTGGGTGATTATAAAGGTGCTCTACAGGTGTCTCCAAAGGTACATGTTGGGTTGGCGTATTTCGAGATTAGGATTTGTCACTCCGATTGTCGGAGAGGTATCTCTGGGCCCTCTCGGTAATACACATCAGATAAGCCTTGCAAGCATTGCAACTAATGAGTTAGTTGTGAGATGATGTATTACAGAACGAGTAAAGAGACTTGCCGGTAACGAGATTGAACTAGGTATTGAGATACCGACGATCGAATCTCGGGCAAGTAACATATGTTGTTATGCGGTCTGACCGATAAAAGATCTTCGTAGAATATGTAGGAGCCAATATGAGCATCCAGGTTCCGCTATTGGTTATTGACCGGAGACGTGTCTCGGTCATGTCTACATTGTTCTCGAACCCGTAGGGTCCGCACGCTTAAGGTTTCGATGACACTTATATTATGAGTTTATGCATTTTGATGTACCGAAGTTTGTTCGGAGTCCCAGATGTGATCACGGACTTGACGAGGAGTCTCGAAATGGTCGAGACATAAAAATTGATATGTTGGAAGCCTATATTTGGATATCGGAAGTGTTCCGAGTGAAATCGGGATTTTACCGGAGTACCGGGAGGTTACCGGAACCCCCCGGGAGGTATATGCACTAGTAGAAAAAGGGTCAAACGTGAAGCACATTAGTGCCGGTTTGAATTAGAGCCGGCACTAATGTGTACATTAGTGCCGGTTCGTGGCGTCGATCAATAGTACCGGTTCGTGGCGAACCTTTAGTACCGGTTCATGCCACGAACCGGTACTAAAGAGGCTGCATCAGCCTGCGGTCAGGCTATGGCCCCACCATCACCATTTAGTGCCGGTTCTTACCACGAACCGGTACTAACGAGGTTATGGCAAGCTGTTTTTAGTCCCACCTCGCCAAGAGAGAGGCAGTATGAGCGGTTTATAAGCCGTGAGTGCACAGACAATGACGAAGAGTTGCAATGCTCACCTACATGTTGATTAGCTTCAAGCCTTGCGGAATAGCATAGATTGCACTGAGCTATGTGTAGTGCAGTCTACACTATTCCGAATGGCTTGAAGCAAATTAACCAGCATTGCACCTCTTTTTTATTTTTAATAACTTATTTAAACTCCGGACTTCTTTTGTGTTCAGTATGCAGCATTTAAAGCAACGTCATCAATTTCCAACATGTTCTGACATCATTTGTTGTTTTTCGGTCATTTACCTAATTATTTAGAGAGCTAAATGACCGTGAAATTGAAAATCACTACAAAATGAATCCTGGAAATGTTGAAACTTGGCATGGTATCATCATATCACCCGCATAGCATGCGCGGAAGAGTAGAGAGGGTCACGGCAAAAACTGGACGCACTTCGTGTACAAACTGAACAAACTCTTTCCGAGTATCAGGGTTTCGGAGTCCGGAGTGGGTACTAATGTGCATCCCACCAATCAGGAAGAATCACACGGATCGTGTGTTTCTTTCTAGCTCTTGCGAGTCGTTGGATCAAGGGTGTGTTTCTTTCTAGCTCATGTGAGTCGTTGGATCGAAACTACCACAATCACTTTGTGAGCCAGACGACCCTATATATAGCTAGCCCACCTCTCGCCTTCCCTGCATAAGTCTTTCAGTTCATCGACTACATACATCTACCAGTTCATCGACTGCATACATCTACCAGTTCATCGACTGAATACAAATCATTCGGATTCGCCATCATACGTTCAACCGTGCATTTGATATGCATATATATGCATCACGAGCCACGGTTGGGCTGTATGATGGCGATACCGATTGGTTTGTTCTAGATCCGACATAAAATGTTTGATACAACTTCTTTTTTGTGACATAAGAGCTATCTCTCGTCCTACCTATTTTAGTTACACAACTACCTATTTGTGCCAAATTTTCACTTTTGTTGTTGCTCTTGCATCATAAGCATCCATGTTAACTCGACTTACAAGTAATGCAATTTAACCAAACTATCTTGTGATCTTCGCCAAGAGAGAGGCAGTATGAGCGGTTTATAAGCCGTGAGTGCACAGACAATGAAGAAGAGTTGCAATGCTCACCTACATGTTGATTAGCTTCAAGCCTTGCGGAATAGCATAGATTGCACTGAGCTATGTGCAGTGCAGTCTACACTATTCCGAATGGCTTGAAGCAAATTAACCAGCATTGCACCTCTTTTTTATTTTTAATAACTTATTTAAACTCCGGACTTCTTTTGTGTTCAGTATGCAGCATTTAAAGCAACGTCATCAATTTCCAACATGTTCTGACATCATTTGTTGTTTTTCGGTCATTTACCTAGTTGTTTAGAGAGCTAAATGACCGTGAAATTGAAAATCACTACAAAATGAATCCTGAAAATGTTGAAACTTGGCATGGTATCATCATATCACCTGCATAGCATGCGCGAAAGAGTAGAGAGGGTCACGGCAAAAACTGGACGCACTTCGTGTACAAATTGGACAAACTCTTTCCGAGTATCAGGGTTTCGGACAATACAAAAATAAATAATGCAGAAAATAAAAAAACTATACAAAAAAATTACTCAAAAATAAATAGAAGAAAATAAATAATGCAGAAAAGAAAAAACTATATAAAAACTACTCAAAAATAAATAAAAGAAAATAAGTAATGCAGAAAAGAAAAAACTATATAACAAATTTGTTGGCACACTGCCCTGTGGGTCTACCAGACCTAGGGTGTGCAAATGCAGGCCCAGGAGGGCCAGCAGACTCACAGGGCAACGTGCCCTAATTAATTAGGCCCAGAAGCCTGCTATATAGAGGAGTTCGAAGAGGTAGCCGCGGTTGGGTTTATAAACCAGTGCGGCTGCCCTTCGCCGGGCGAGGTGGGACTAAACTTTGGGGTGGCAGCGCAAGGCCTTTATTACCGGTTGGTGGCTCCAACCGATACTAAAGGCCCCCCCTTTAGTACCGGATGGTGGCTCCAACCGGTACTAAAAGCCTTCGTTTCGCGCCGCTTGGCCTGGCGAAAATAGGCCTTTAGTACCGGTTGGAGCCACCAACCGGTACTAAAGGCCCATCCTATATATATAGCTCTTACGAAAATTTCAGTTTCATCCCCACTTCGTCTCCAACCTCCGCCGCGCGCGTCGCTCGATCCCGTCGTCGCCGCCCGTCGTCCATCGTCATCGTCGCTGTCCCCGCCGCCGCCCGTCGTCATCGTCGTCTCGCGCTGCCGCCCCGAAAGCCGCCGCCGTCCGTCGCCATCGCCGCGGCCGTACCTCTCTGTCTCGCTCCCGCACACACATACACACACATACATACACACACATACACACACACCGGCGCCCCCGCCCCGTACGCCGGCGCCCCCGCTCGTACGTACAGGGTGGCGACGTACGGGGCCGCACACACACACACACACATATACCACACACACACGCATACACACACACATACACACATACGTACAACATATACGTATATATACACACACATGCATACGCACACACATACACACACATACACATTTTTTTTTACTTATTTTCTGTTTTTTAGAAAAGTTAATTAGATGATCGAATGTTAGATTAATGTCGAATGTTAGATGAATTAGCTAGCTAGATAGAAAAATTGTCGAACTAGAGATTAGAACTAGTTGAATAATTAATATAACTAGTTTATTTTTAGTAAGAAAATTTAGGTATATGAGATTAGAACTAGTGGAATAATTAATATAACTAGTTTATTTTTAGTAAGAAAATTTAGGTATATGAGATTGGAACTAGTTGAATAATTAATATAACTAGTTTATTTTAGTAAAAAAATTTAGGTATATGAGATTTGATGATCTAATTAAAATATTATTTGTTAATGAGTTTTTCTGTTTATTTATTTTTTTATATATTTTGAGTTTATATAAATGTTAGATTAATGTCGAATGTTAGATGAATTAGATAGAAAAGTTAAATATATAGTAATGTCAATTGAATATATAGTTAGATATATTAATGTCAAATGTTAGATGAATATATATTTGGCTAGATATAGGTGTTTAATGTTTCACCTATATGAACATAGGAAATGTCATCTGGCGACGAAAAAGATTTTATTTTGTGTGAACACTGTGAAGACCAGCGCGGCCTGTGCGACCAAAATTTCCTTGTTGATGGTAGGCGCTTCAGCATCAAGCTGGATGAGACATTCGAAGTTGATACAGTAAGTCACTTTGTCAATTATTATTTGAATGCAAAACTTATGCTTCATTTGCTTCAACTTATAATTTTAAATTTTCACTATTCTACTAGCGCATCCCCTGCCATGCAAGAATTTTTGTCTTGAATAAAATAGGTGTCGTGGATCTAAGTCTGACAGTAGAGTGGGGGGTAAGTATGGAGAGGCAAGGTCCTAGCTATGGAGAGGTTGTAAACACAAGAGATGTACGAGTTCAGGCCCTTCTCGGAGGAAGTAAAAGCCCTACGTCTCGGAGCCCGGAGGCGGTCGAGTGGATTATGTGTATATGAATTACAGGGTGCCGAACCCTTCTGCCTGTGGAGGGGGGTGGCTTATATAGAGTGCGCCAGGACCCCAGTCAACCCACGTAATGAAGGGTTTAAGGTACATTAAGTCCGGTGCGTTACTGGTAACGCCCCACATAAAGTGTCTTTACTATCATAAAGTCTACTTAATTACAGACCGTTGCAGTGCAGAGTGCCTCTTGACCTTCTGGTGGTCGAGTGAGTCTTCGTGGTCGAGTCCTTCAAGTCAGTCGAGTGAGTCCCTCGTAGGTCGACTGGAAGGTGATCTCTTCTAAGGGTGTCCTTGGGCAGGGTACTTAGATCAGGTCTGTGACCCTACCCTAGGTACATGACTCCATCATTAGCCCCCGAATGAATTGAGGCTTGAGTGATGAAGGAGTTGATGCTGTTTCTGATTAGCCTTCGCATACTGGTCGTGCGTTGTTTTGAACCAAAAAAAATCTCTTTGTTGATAGTGAGCAATCTTTCTTGAGTCGACTCGATCCATTCTTTTCTTTCGTCGAGTGATCTTTTGGACTTTGCCGATTTCCGAGCGACGGATCGCAGGAAATCCCGCGTCTGGCAGACCGATCTGCCGTTCGCGGATTCCGCGGGATACGAAATTTGAGGAAGCGCGCGAAGCGGGGCGGTCCGCGGCGCTCGGATGGGACAGGGCATAGACGCCTCAATCCCCGTGCCGCTTTTTTCGCCACGTATCACGTCCGCGGAACTGTTTCAGGATATGATTAGATCGACCGGGCCCACCAGTCATCCACTCGGAAGGGATCTTATAAATGCGCCCGGCGAGGGTTTTTTGAGCAGTGCCTCAGCATTCTCTCGCTGCTCCCTTCGTCTCCGCCCAACGCGCTCGCCCTCGCCTCCGCACAACTTCTCCTCGTGCGTCTCGCCGGCAGCCATGGTCAGGGAGAAGACGGCGGCGCTGGAACGCGCGAAGAAGGCGTCGGCGACGGAGAAGGCGAAGGGGAGATCCACCAGTCGCGGCGGGTCTTCGTCTAGATCTCGCCTGCCGAAAGGCTGGGTCCAGGGAGATTGGATCCAATCGACCATCACGGAGAAGGATCTGCTTGACATGGCCAACGAGGGCCTGATCCCCCATGGAGCTGCAAGGCTTCCGGGGAAAGAGTGGCAGCCCCAGCCGGAAGAGGGTGAGTGCGTGCTTCTGGCTACCCATGTCGACCGCGGATTTTCTTTGCCGCCGAGCGTTTTCTTCCGTGGTTTCTTGAACTTCTTTGGGGCGCAACTCCACCACTTCACCCCGAATTCTATCGCCTATCTTGCCGCGTTTGTGTCCATGTGTGAGAGTTTTCTGGGTTGTCGACCGCACTGGGGCTTGTTCAAGCACATATTCACGTGTCGCTCTCAGACCGTGAAGAAGGCGAGCCCAGGTGACGAAAAAACCCGAGTTGTCCAAATGTGTGGGGGTCTGGGGATCCAGGTGAGGAACAAGAGCACCTTCCCAGCCATGACTTTTCCCGAGTCAGTCAGAGGCTGGCAGTCGACCTGGTTCTACTGCCAGGATCAGCCGACGCCGGGGCAGTCGAGTGGACTCCCTCAGTTCACCATGGGCCGAGTGAACAAGCCCTCCTCTCTGAAGGTGATTCCGGAGGAGAAAGCTGACGTGAAGATGCTGATGGAGCGTGTAGTTCAGTTGGTTCGGGAGGGAGTGACGGGTATGGATCTCCTGGAGGTTTTTCTTAGGCGTCGTATCCAGCCTCTTCAATTCCGGAGCCATTGCATGTGGTTGTACTGCGGGACTGAGGATGTGACTCGGGTCAATCCAGAAGCAGTCGACGATGCCACTCTGGAAAGGTGGATGGCCGCTGTTACTGGGAACAAGGATAACCCTCGCGGAGCCAGAAGGATTCCTCCACTCGACTGCCACAGTGATCCAAACAAGGTATGTCTGCTCCACTTCCCATTGTATTCTCGTCACATTTATTTCTGTTTTCTCTGCCGATCGGTCGACTGATCTTTGTCTTGATGTCTATCAGGCCCTCACTGAGCTGTACTCGATGCCCAATGGAGCACAGGCTCCGACCGAGGAGGGAGAAGCGAGCGGGGGCGAGAGCCAGGAGGAGGAGTGGGACTCGGACGCCGCTGAGGATGATGATGATGATGATGACGATGATGATGATGACGATGAGGACGAGGAAGAGGAGGAGGAGGAGGAGGTCGCACCACCGCGCTCGGAAAGGCGGTCGAAACTTGTCCATGACCCTGCGACTGAACGTGGCAAGGGGGTTGCGACTGTTACACAGTCGACCAAGCGCCCTCGGACCACCTCTCCGGCGCCGACTAAAAAGGCGTCGAAGCAGCCCAGGGCGGCCCCGTCAAAGCCGACCAAGCTCCTGCCGAAGATGAAGGTGTCCATCCCCACCATATCAGGGTAATCATGCTGCTTAAGTCTTCTTGTTTTGTGCGAACTTTATCTCTGGTTGGTGCTGGAGTCAGTCGACTGATTCTTTGGAGTTGCAGTGCTGCTACTTCTGAGACCTCAGCCCGGGCTGACGACCATGAGATGGAGGACGCAGCGACCTCAAAACCTGGTACTATACTCTTAACACCGTTTCTAGTCGACTGACTCATGATCTCTAGCTCTGATTCTTTTCTGTAGTTCCATCCAATGTTGTTATCACTCTCCCTGATGATGATGAAGATGAGGAACCGCTGAAGCACAGAAGGAGTAGGAAAACGTCTGCCGGCAGGGTGCCCCAGGATGTGACGGTGCCTGAGACTCTGGTCGCGGAGGAAGAGAACACCACTCGACACACTGTGTCCTTCGCAGATCCACTGACGAGTGCTCTGCAGCCCTCCCTCTTCACGACGCACCATGTCCCAGAGGACCAAGCTGGTGCCGCGAAGGAGGCGATACGCCAGGCAGGGATCATGATGGAGCAGTTGAAGACCATCCGGGATGCGAGCCAGGCAACTTACGACCTAGTTCTGCCCTTCAAAGCAATGTTCAGGTCAGTCGACCACCACTTGTTCTGTTAGGATATGCTATCAAAAACTTTTCTTTCCAGAATTTATAGTAATCACCCACTGGGTGTGTCGATTTAAACTCCGTGTTAGCGGGGGCACGCTGAGTGCACCCGCTGGGTGTAGTCCCCAAGGCTAAGGTCGACTGCTGGCAGTCGGCCTTAGGCTTTATAAGTTCAGTCTTTCCGTCATTCGACTATGGCGAATGGATTTCGCAAACCGGTGGGGGCACGCTGAGTGCACCCACTGGGTGTAGTCCCCGAGACTGTGGTCGACTGCTTGCAGTCGATTACAGTCTTAAAGAATACATCTTGTTTTTTTTTGAGGTCGACTGGTCGACTCTGTCTTCAATAGGATTAGTGGGGGCACGCTGAGTGCACCCACTGGGTGTAGTCCCCGAGACTACGGTCGAATGCTTGTGTTCGGCTGTAGTCTTAGAAACGCATGATTTTTCCTTTTCCACTCGGAAGTGAATTATCTTTGACATTTAGTCGATTGATTCTTCGCAGAGATCCTGTGACCTTGCGGCTCGCTACACTGAGCTGGAAAACAAGCACATTCAGCTCGAGCTGGATTTGAAGCTGGCTCAGGAGAATCTGACGAAGGCAAAGGAGGAGACCAAAGGTATGTTTGGTGAGACCTTGACGACTGCTTTTTCCCTTTACTTGTTTCAAAATCTGATCTTGCTGTAACTTGCAGGTAAGGTGAAGGAGGCCCAACAGAAAAAAGACCTTGAACTAGCTGAGAAGATCAAGCTTGCTGACGAGAAGTTAGCTTCAGTCACCAAGCTTGAGCAAGAAAATACCAATCTGAAAGCTGCTCTTGGGAAGAAAAATGATCTGGAGGCCTTCCTGAGTGGCCTTGCCAAGAAGCTGTTCCTTATGCTTGAAGGTAAACCTTTACGCTAAACAATCATTTTCAACTGTGATTTCTCCATTCGACCATTGCCTTGACTCGGTGATCGCCCTTGCAGAATTTTGTCAAGACTTTGAAGAAGAGACTAGCCGGCTGGAACCAAACCTTGACCCCGTCAATTCTCCGGTGAACGACGAAGTTGCCATGAATGTTTTCCGACTGGAGTCCCATGTTGCAGCTGTCGTGGACTATCTTGCAAGGCTGAAGGTCGCCACATCTCGCATCGATTCAACGCTCTGGCCCAGGGAGACACTCCAGCACGACCTCGAGTCGCTGATGGCTCACTTGAACACGGTCCCTGGTCGAGTGCAGGAGTGGAAAAAGTCCTCGGCTCGGTGCGGTGCAGATGTTGCTCTGTGTCTGGCCAGAGTTCACTGCAAAGATGCGCGAGAAGACAAGCTGGCGGCCCTCCGGGTGGCCAACACCAAGAAACACGACTTCAGGTCCTTTATGGAAACTTTCATTGCTGCTGCCACTTGGATCGCAGATGGAATTGATCTTGATGAGTTTGTTGCACCTTCCAGCCCTCCACAGGAGGGGTAAAAAACTTCTTTTAAGCTCGACGCTTTAAATTTGCCTCGGTATGCCGAGTGGAGTTGTAACCGATAAACCTTAACAGGCTTAACGCCTGAGCACTTTCGGTTCCTTTAAGTATCGTTCCGAACTTGAATTTGATGTTTGAATATGATTGCTTTTGGCTTGAAATGTCTTTTGCAGGTTCAAAGCAAGACGCTCACTGCAGTCGACTTATTCCTTAACCCACTTAGGCGAGCACAGGACTGCAGCTAAGCCCCCGAGTGAGAGGTTTGCTCTTCACTCGGTAGGATTTTTATATCTTAGGCGAGCACTGGGCTGCAGCTAAGCTCCCGAGTGAGAGGTTTGCTCTTCACTCGGTAGGATTTTTATATCTTAGGCGAGCACTGGGCTGCAGCTAAGCCCCCGAGTGAGAGGTTTTCTCTTCACTCGGTAGGATTTTTATATCTTAGGCGAGCACTGGGCTGCAGCTAAGTCCCCGAGTGAGAGGTTTACTCTTCACTCGGTAGGATTT
>NC_041384.1:8258723-8273985 GCF_002162155.2 Triticum dicoccoides | reverse complement strand
TTGCTCTTCACTCGGTAGGATTTTTATAACTTAGGCGAGTACTTGGACTGCAGCTAAGCCTCCGAGTGGAAGTCTGGCTTACCACTCGGTAGGATTTTTATAACTTAGGCGAGTACTTGGACTGCAGCTAAGCCTCCAAGTGGAAGTCTGGCTTACCACTCGGTAGGATTTTTATAACTTAGGCGAGTACTTGGACTGCAGCTAAGCCTCCGAGTGGAAGTCTGGCTTACCACTCGGTAGGATTTTATTTAATCTTAGGCGAAACGGATTCGCAGCTAAGCCTCCGAGTGGGAGTCTGGCTCATCACTCGGTAAGGATTTTTACAAACTTAGGCGAATCGGATTCGCGGCTAAGTCACCCACTGAGGGGAAAATTTTATTGGACAAAATAAAAAGTGACAAAAATTATGGAGGAACTATGACACTATTATTTTGAAATCCATGAACTACAGGAGTACTTTATTGCAACTCATCCGAGTGATAAACTTAAGTGTAAAATGGGCGGAGTAGTTCCGCGTTCCAAGCTCGGGGCACGTCGATATTATGTTCGACGTTGTAAAGACGGTACGCCCCGTTGTGGAGAACTTTGGTGACGATGAAGGGTCCTTCCCAAGAAGGAGCAAGCTTGTGATGTTTCTTCTGATCCACTCGGAGAACTAAATCTCCTTCCTGGAAGGCTCGACCCCTCACATTTCTGGCGTGGAAACGACACAAATCTTGTTGGTAGATGGTCGATCGGATCAGAGCCATCTCCCTTTCTTCCTCTAAAAGGTCGACTGCTTCCTGCCGCGCTTGTTCAGCTTCTGCTTCGTTGTAGATCTCAACTCGAGGAGCATTGTGGAGAAGATCACTCGGCAAGACTGCTTCAGCTCCGTAGACCAAGAAGAATGGAGTTCTTCCGGTCGACCGATTAGGTGTGGTCCGCAGTCCCCAAAGCACCGAGGGAAGTTCGTCGACCCAAGCTCCAGCTGCATGCTTGAGATCACGCATCAGTCGGGGTTTCAATCCCTTGAGAATCAGGCCATTGGCTCGCTCTGCTTGTCCATTCGTCTGTGGATGGGCGACCGAAGCATAGTCGACTCGTGTGCCTTGAGAGTTGCAAAAATCCCTGAATTCTTCCGAGTCAAAGTTCGACCCATTATCCGTAATGATGCTGTGCGGGACTCCATATCTGAATATCAGTTCCCTAATGAAGCTAACAGCAGCACCGGCGTCAAGGTTCTTGATTGGTTTAGCCTCAATCCACTTGGTGAACTTGTCGACTGCCACCAGTACATGCGTGAAGCCACTTCGCCCTGTTCTCAAAGGACCGACCATGTCCAACCCCCATACTGCGAAAGGCTAGACGAGTGGAATGGTATTCAGAGCTGATGCAGGCTTGTGCGACATATTCGAGTAGAACTGACATCCCTCACACTTATCCACTATTTCCTTTGCCATCTCATTCGCTTTTGGCCAGTAAAATCCGGCTCAGTATGCTTTGGCCACGATGGTCCGAGAGGACGCATGATGACCACAGGTTCCCGAGTGGATATCATTAAGGATGATTCGACCTTCTTCTGGTGTTATGCACTTCTGACCAACTCCAGTCGCGCTTTCTCTATATAACTGTCCTTTGATTACAGTAAAGGCTTTAGATCGACGGACGATCTGTCGAGCCTCTTCCTCATCCTCCGGAAGCTCTTTTCTCAGGATATACGCGATATATGGAACTGTCCAGTCGGGGATGACCACCAAGACCTCCATGACCAAGTCGACCACTGCTGGGACTTCAACCTCAGTCGGATCTGTGGCACTCTTGGGCTGTGGAGCTTCTTCGGTGAAAGGATCTTCTTTGACTGACGGAGTGTGTATATGCTCCAAGAACACACCACTCGGAATGACTCCTCTCTTGGAACCTATCTTTGCTAGATCATCAGCTGCTTGATTTTTCAGTCGGGGTATATGATGGAGCTCCAACCCCTCGAACTTCTTTTCCAGCTTCCTCACTGCACTGCAGTATCCAGTCATGGCTGGGCTTCTCACGTCCCACTCCTTCATCACTTGGTTGACCACTAAATCTGAATCGCCATAGACCATCAGGCGACGGACGCCGAGTGAAATGGCCATGTGCAATCCGTATAAGAGGGCCTCATACTCTGCCTCATTGTTAGAGGAATCAAAGTGAATCTGGAGCACATATCTGAGCTTATCTCCTCTGGGGGAAACCAGGACAACCCCAGCACAGGAACCATTCAACATCTTAGAGCCATCAAAAAACATGGTCCAATGCTCCGAGTGAACTTCAGTCGGCTGCTGCTGTTCAATCCACTCGGCGAGGAAATCTGCTATTGCCTGGGACTTAATGGCTTTCTTTGCCACAAACTTGATATCAAGGGAAAAAGTTCAATCGCCCATTTCGCCACTCGACCAGTTGCATCTCTGTTGTGCAAAATCTCTGATAGTGGAGCGTCGCTGACGACTGTGATGGAATGATCAGAGAAATAATGAGTAACCTTCTTTGTGGTCATGTATATTCCATACACAAGCTTCTGATAATGAGGATATCTCTGCTTGGATGGAGTCAAGACTTCAGAGAAATAATACACTGGGCGCTGAACTTTGAAAGCTTTTCCTTCTTCTTCCCGCTCGACCGTAAGCACAGTACTGACGACTTGTCCTGTGGCTGCGATATAAAGCAACAGAGGCTCTTTGCTGATTGGAGCAGCAAGCCCCGCCTGGGTGGAGAGCAGAGCTTTTAGCTCGGCAAACGCTGCATCAGCTTCTAGAGTCCACTCGAACTTGTCTGCCTTCTTCATCAGTCGGTAAAGAGGCAATGCCTTTTCACCGAGTCGTGAGATGAATCGACTTAATGCGGCCAAGCATCCAGTAAGCTTCTGGACATCGTGCACTCGCACAGGGCGTTTCATTCGGAGAATAGTGCCGATCTTCTCTGGATTAGCGTCGATCCCTCGCTCGGAAACGAGAAAACCGAGTAACTTGCCACCAGGAACTCCGAATGTGCACTTTGATGGATTGAGCTTGATATCATACCTTCTGAGGTTGGAAAATGTTTCGGCGAGGTCAGCGAGCAGGTCGGAACCTTTTCGTGACTTGACGACGATATCATCCATATACGCTTCCACATTCCGACTGATTTGAGTGAGTAGACACTTCTGAATCATTCGCATAAATGTGGCTCTGGCATTCTTGAGACCGAATGGCATGGTGATATAGCAGAAGCACCCGAATGGAGTGATGAAAGCTGTTTTTGCCTCGTCGGGTCCGTACAGACGGATCTGGTGGTACCCGGAGTAGGCGTCTAGAAAAGACAATCTCTCGCATCCCGCGGTCGAGTCAACAATTTGATCTATGCGAGGGAGAGGAAAATGATCTTTCGGGCAGGCCCGGTTGATGTGCTTGAAATCAATGCACATTCAGAGCGATTTGTCCTTCTTAGGAACCATGACGACATTAGCGAGCCACTCGGAGTGGTATATCTCTCGGATAAATCCTGCCGCCAACAGTCGAGCCACTTCCTCACCAATGGCTTTTCTCTTCTGGACGGCGGACCGCCGAAGATGCTCTTTGACTGGTTTTGCTGATGAGTCGACTCTTAGGCGATGCTCAGCCAGTCCCCTAGGAACACCTGGCATGTCAGCGGGCTTCCATGCAAAAATGTCCCAGTTCTCACGGAGGAACTGGATGAGCGCTTCTTCCTATTTCGGGTCGAGTGTTGTGGAGATGTGGGTCGGAGCTGCATCGGGGTCGGTCGGGTGAATGTGAACAGGCTTCGTCTCACCGGACGACTGAAATGCAGATTCTGTGGCGGGTTTCTTGGATCGCAGCAAATCACTCGGATCTGCGTTTTGCTTGTATTCTTCAAACTCGACCGCTGTCACCTGGGAATCAGCAATCTTTGAGCCCTTCTGAAAGCACTCTTCTGCCTTTTTCCGATCACCGGTGACAGTGATCACTCCTTTGGGGCCGGGCATCTTCAATTTGAGGTACACGTAACATGGTCGAGCCATGAACCGTGCATAAGCTGGTCTCCCCAAAATGGCATGACATGCACTCTGAAAATCCACGACCTCAAACGTCAACTTCTCTTTGCGAAAATGTTTCGAATCACCAAACACCACGTCCAGAGCTATTTGGCCGAGTGACTCGGCTTTCTTCCCTGGTATAACTCCATGAAAGCTCATGTTACTGGTGCTCAGTCGGGACATCGGAATGCCCATTCCTTTCAGTGTGTCTGCATACAACAAATTCAGCCCGCTACCATCATCCATCAGCACTTTCGTCAGTCGAGTGCCTTCGACAACTGGATCGACCACCAAAGCTTGCCTCCCAGGGGTGGCAATATGAGTCGGGTGATCAGATTGGTCGAATGTGATGGGTGTTTGGGACCATCTCAGATAATTTGCTTTTGCTGGGGTAACCATGTTCACCTCGCGGTTAATGACTTTCAATCGACTCTTGCTTTCCACATCTGCAAAGATCATTAGAGTGGAGTTGACATGCGGATATCCTTCCTCACTGTCCTCCTTGTCTTCGGCCTTGTCCGACTCCTTTTCCTTGTCCTTAGACTGTTTTCCTTGAAACTGCTGGATCAGGAGTCGACATTGGCGAGTGGTATGCTTTGGGTAAATGATATTCCCTTCTTCGTCTTTCTTCGTGTGGATGTGACACGGCATATCCATCACGTCGTTCCCTTCTTTATCCTTTACCTTCTTAGGGTTCCAGGATCCTTTTGGTTTCCCTTTAAACTTTCCATGAGCCACGGCCATAGCCTCTCCAGGAGCTGCCGGTTCAGCCTTCCGCTTCTGTTTCCGATTGGTGTTTCCCTTCTCCGACTGGCTCGGCTTGTGCTTGCCGCTTCGGAGTCGGTCTTCTTCTTCGCCGTTGGCGTACTTGGTAGCAATTTCCATCATCCGACTCAAGGTCATGTCTCCGGTTCGACCAAATTTCAAACTCAATTCTCTGTTCTTGACACCATTCTTGAAGGCGCAGACTGCCTGATGAGCAGACACATTCTCCACAGTATGGTGCAAAGTGATCCATCTCTGAATATACTCCCTGAGAGTCTCATTGGTCTTCTGCAGCAGACTTGCAGCTCCGTCAATCCAGCCGGTCGCTTGCAAGTTCCTTCAAACGTTCTGACGAACACTTGGGACAAATCTTCCCAAGTGTAAATGCTGCTAGGAGGTAACTGATTCAACCACGCTCTGGCAGAACCTTCCAACATGAGGGGCAAATGCTTCATGGCCACCTCGTCATTCCCACCACCAATCTGGACCGCCACTCGGTAGTCCTCAAGCCAAGTTTCAGGCTTAGACTCACCGATGAACTTGCTGACTCCTGTTGCCAACCTGAAATTGGGAGGAATCACTGCGGCTCTGATAGCTCTGCTGAAACATTCCGGACGAGAAATGTGCACTCGACTGCTCATGGGCGCATCTCTGTCGAGTCCACCTCGATCGGCTCTGTTCCGGTCGACCAAGCCTTGCACGATAATGGATCGCGCGTCGAAGCCTGGTTCCCTGGGGTCGACTGGAACTCTTCGCCCCGCACTGAGCTGACGTCTGTCATCTTGTTGCTGAGGAGCGTAAGACCCACCCCTCGGAGGGGAAGTGGGCACTCGACGCCTATCATCTCGGTCGTGTCGGTCTCCATATTGGTCTCGCCGATTCTCGCGCCCCTCACGCCGCGGAGGCGATCGGGGACTGTGAGCCGACTGAACCGTATTCGCAGCGACGGATCGACTGTGAATTCTGTTGCGCGACTGCGACACGGCTGAATTCTGATCTCCTGCTGCCCGGAGCAGATCCCTGATCTGCATCAAGCCTCTGCCAGCTTCCGACTGAGAGGGCTGGATGGACTCTGCAATACGGGTCGCAGCTGCTAAATTCTGGATTGGGGTTCGATATACCTGAGTCGGCGGGAAGAGTTGACGTCGACTGGCGTCGGGAACTCGTTGCCGCGCGCGCTCGTCGAGTGCTCGCTGAAGATTCTCCAGGCGAGCGCGTTCGGCCAAATTGGCCAAACGTGCCTCCTCCAAGGCACGAGCCTCGGGGGTTTCTCCTGCGATGGGAGTATGCAGGGCATCCATGTTCCTGCGGCGAAGTTCCTCTCTTTGCAGAGAGTCGAGTGGCTCGGGCTGGTACTCTTCGTGGTCTCGTGCGGGGTCGCCTCCGTCGCCTGCCCCACCATCACGGGCGAAGCCAGGGGGGCTGCGAGGCCCGTCGACCATCAAGATTTCCGCCGCTGGATCACTGCTATCGCATTCGGATGCAGTCTCTACGGAGCCAGTCGACAGATCGAACAGGCCGTAGAGAGATTCGTCGGGCTCGATTGCCGCAACTTGGGTGGTGGCCAGCCACCGCGTGTCTCACCCACCGCTGAAGCCTCAACCGACCCGAGCGCTTGCGCTGGCGGGAGACCGGGATGGTGGTCGATAGGGGAGTCGACCGATATGGGGTCGATGGTTGCCGCAGCAGAACGCCGCGGACACATGCGCGAAAATGCGTCGCACCGCGGACGGGGAGCGCATCGACGTCGAGTGGAGCCTCCTGGAGCCAGGCGGAGTCGTCGGCGACGAAGGTGAGAGCACCGAGATGAATCTCTCGACCCTCGACCAAAACTCCAGCAGCTACCATGATGAAAGTACTCGGAAGAATCGCAACTTCTCCACAAAATCGCTAAAACACCTGCCCCACGGTGGGCGCCAACTGTCGTGGATCTAAGTCTGACAGTAGAGTGGGGGGTAAGTATGAAGAGGCAAGGTCCTAGCTATGGAGAGGTTGTAAACACAAGAGATGTACGAGTTCAGGCCCTTCTCGGAGGAAGTAAAAGCCCTACGTCTCGGAGCCCGGAGGCGGTCGAGTGGATTATGTGTATATGAATTACAGGGTGCCGAACCCTTCTGCCTGTGGAGGGGGGTGGCTTATATAGAGTGCGCCAGGACCCCATCCAACCCACGTAATGAAGGGTTTAAGGTACATTAAGTCCGGGGCGTTACTGGTAATGCCCCACATAAAGTGTCTTTACTATCATAAAGTCTACTTAATTACAGACTGTTGCAGTGCAGAGTGCCTCTTGACCTTCTGGTGGTCGAGTGAGTCTTCGTGGTCGAGTCCTTCAAGTCAGTCGAGTGAGTCCCTCGTAGGTCGACTGGAAGGTGATCTCTTCTAAGGGTGTCCTTGGGCAGGGTACTTAGATCAGGTCTGTGACCCTACCCTAGGTACATGACTCCATCAATAGGTTTTAGTGCTATAGATGATATGGAGGTAAAGAGAGTTTACTTGAAGACGGAGCATGGGTATACTTTCAACGTCAAATCATATAATGGAGACATATACACCCATTTTGAATGCAAAACTTGGCAAGCACTATGCAAGGCTTATGCATTTGAGCCTGATATGGTTATCACCTTTGATATTCGTCCGGAAGATGATATTGAAGGTAATATAGACATCTGGGTCGATGTGCAAACGCCTCCAGTTCTACCATTTGGTGAGTTTTTCTCAACCATGCATGCATATGTTTATGTCTTTCATATAGTTTATTCAAAAATAGTTGACAACTAATTTGTATTGTCAGCTTATTTCGGTTCAAGCAAACATGTCCGGCGCTTGGTAGACAGGACCTACTACTGCCCCGGGGCTCAACTAAACTGCGAGGAGATAAGTCATTATGTTTCATGGCTTGAGGATCTTAATACTGTCAAGACAATTTTTTTTCCTAAACTTAGAAATGTTAGTACTCAAAACGTGCGACCAATGGTGATCATATTGAACTATGGTCACATCTATAATCAAAAGATGGTAAGATTTTAAATATTTGTCCTTAATTAGTGCATCTTTTGCATACATTATTTTTGAAGCTAAACTTTCGTTGCTTAGTATATTAATTACTATACGATGTTTTTCAACAGGGACTTCCGATGACAGTTGTGCCTCAGTGGATCGAGACAAAAGGTCGCATGTCAATGGTTAGCTTACGACCAAGATTTCCTACATTGCACATGAGTGCATTCAGGATTTCTGAAAGCGAAGAATGCTTAATAGTGAAAGATTGGAGCAAAATTGTTAACGATCGCATAGAAGTACTAGGGGGCAGTAAGGTGAAGCGCAACCCAAGATTAGGATACAGATTCATCTGCATGCTCCAGTATGATGAATCAGGAGAGCTATACATGTTCTATGCTATTCTACCTGAGAGGGAGCAGCAGGATCAGTAGCTACTAGTTCATGCTCTTAATTAGTACTTGTCTCATGTCCGTGTCCTGAACTTCTATCTTGGTGACGATTATGTTGAACTTGATGATATCTTTGCTTCTGTTACAAAGTGAATGTTTCCTCTTTAAGCTAGCCAGCGTTGATGATGATTAGATAGCTAGCGCGGTAATGACTATGATGATTAAATAGTGGTAATTAGACGACTACGATGATAGCTAGCTAGAGTTTATTTATTTATTAATATGTAATGATGATGATGATGATGACGACTACAACTCATTATAACGTAAAACAATCCTAAATTAAATTGATAACACAAATTTAATTGAAAAATACAAAATAAAACAAAAACCCACAACCATTTAGTACCGGTTGGTGTTACCAGGGCTCCCGGCCCCCGGAGCTAGCTCGTGCCACGTGGTTCCCCTTTAGCACCAGTTCGTGCTGAACCGGTACTAAAGGGGGGGGGGGGCTTTAGTGCCGAAACGTTAGTGCCGGTTCCATAACCGGCACTAAAGGCCCTTACAAACCGGTGCTAATGGCCCGTTTTCTACTAGTGATGGGCCTTAGTGGGCTTTAGTGGAAGAGAGGAGAGGTGGACAGGGCTGGGCCGCGCGCCCCCCTAGTCCGAATAGGACAAGGAGAGGGGGCGGTGCCCCCCCTTCCTTCTCTCTCTCCTCTTTCCCCCTCCCGAATCCTATTCCAACTAGGAAAGGGGGGGGGGGGAATCCTACTCCCGGTGGGAGTAGGACTCCTCCTGGCGCGCCCTCCTCCTGGCCGGCCGCACCCCCCCTTTGATCCTTTATATACGGAGGTAGAGGGCACCCCTAGAAAAAAAGTTGATCCACGTGATCATATTCTTAACCGTGTGCGGTGCCCCCTTCCACCATAGTCCTCGATAATATTGTAGCGGTGCTTAGGCGAAGCCCTGCGACGGTAGTACATCAAGGTCGTCACCACGCCGTCGTGCTGACGGAACTCTTCCCCGACACTTTGCTGGATCGGAGTCTGGGGATCGTCATCGAGCTGAACGTGTGCTAGAACTCGGAGGTGTCGTAGTTTCGGTGCTTGATCGGTCGGGCCATGAAGATGCACGACTACATCAACCGCGTTGTGCTAACGCTTCCGCTTCCAGTCTACGAGGGTACATAGACAACACTCTCCCCTCTCATTGCTATGCATCACCATGATCTTGCGTGTGCATAGGATTTTTTTTGAAATTACTACGTTCCCCAACAGTGGCATCCGAGCCTAGGTTTTATGTGTTGATGTTATATGCATGAGTAGAACACAAGTGAATTGTGGGCGATATAAGTCATACTGCTTACCAGCATGTCATACTTTGGTTCGGCGGTATTGTTGGACGAAGCGGCCCGGATCGACATTACGCGTACGCTTACGCCACTAGTAGAAAAAGGGTCAATCGTGAAGCACATTAGTGCCGGTTTGTATTTGAGCCGGCACTAATGTATACATTAGTGCCGGTTCCAACGGCTAGCCGGGCCGCTTTCATTAGTACCGGTTCGTGGCGAACCTTTAGCACCGGTTCGTGCCACGAACCGGTACTAATGAGAGTGGTGGCAGGATGTTGTCAGAGAGGCACCCCTCCAGCCCCTTTAGTACCGGTTCTTGGCACGAACCGGTACTAAAGGTCGTCCTATATAAACCCTTCGTCCACCAGCACTCTGTTCTTCCCCCTTTCCCCTCTCCGGCCCTCTCCTCTGTTCTTCCCTTCTTCCTCTCGAGTTCATCACAAAATTTTCCCAAAATTTGTCAAGATTTGAAGGCACTCATCCATTCAAATGATCACAAAGGTTAGCAACTTTGTCCTTTCATCTCTCATTGCTAGATTAGCTCTTGCATTGGTTTATATAGTGATTAATTTGTGAGTTTAGTAATTTGGGAGGATATATATATATATATATGCTAGTATTTGTTATATGCAATTTGAGGTCAAAAATAACACTTAGTTTGCATATGTAGGTGTGGTTTACTTAGTGCCTTCTAAATCTCCATCGTAGCCACCGTCGATCGCCTGCACCGTCCTGTCGCCGGCACCACCTTGTGGTGAGCCTCTTGTTCATGAAATTTTATATAAAAATTGATGTGTGTGATTTGGATATATAGTTACTCGTATAATTATCTTACCCGTACGTTGTTTGTTATACATATAATGCCATGCTTTTGATATCCGTCCCCGTCGGCCCTAGTCCTTGTTATGATTCGGATGTGGTATGTATATTCTCTTTTAAAACTAGTTGCATTTCGTGTTTATGACAAATTATGTCCATCAAGTTGACATAGAAATTTTTTCTAGGAGGTATCTGAACCTGAAATTCCAACCGACCCTATTGCCGAGAGGTTAAATTTAGTTGAAAGAGAAAACGAGTACTTGAAAGAAAAATTGAAAAGAATTGAGGGGGAGAAGATGGAATTGGAGTTGCATGTTGCCGATGTCGTCGATGATCACAAGATCAATATGGAGAAAATGCGCTTGAAGATTAGAAAGATTAGAAAATATGCCATCGATAGTGAGGCTTGGTATCATTATGCTGTTGGATCCATTGTTACCTTAGTTGCGATCTTGATCGTATTTGTTGTTGCATTTAAATGCTTTAGCTAGAGAGTTATTTGTTTGTTGCATTTAAGTGTTGTATGAACTTTATGTATGAACTTGTATTAATTTGGTCTATTCGGTGTTGTGTAGTGAAGATGAGCCGGCAATGGATGTATGATGACCGATGCTCTCCTCAGTTCGTTGAGGGCGTGAGTACTTTTCTGCTTGCGGCTGAGGCAAACAAGCGGGCGGATGGTTTTATGCCTTGTCCATGTGCTCGCTGTAAGAATGGTCACAATTACTCTACGTCAAGAACCATTCACGTCCACCTATTTAAGACCGGTTTCATGCCCCATTATAATGTTTGGACCAAGCACGGAGAAAGAGGGGTTATGATGGAAGACAATGAAGAAGAAGAGGACGACGACAGCTATCCTGGCCATGGGTTCCCTGAATACGATGATACAACAATGGGGGAAGAAGCTGAGCCGGTAATGCGGGAAGAAGCTGAGCCGGCAACGGGGGAAGAAGCTGAAGAAGAGGCATCAGATGAGCCCGTTGATGATCTAGGCCGGGCCATTGCCGATGCAAAGAGAAACTACGCAAGTGATTTGGAGAAGAAGAAGTTGCAGCGCATGTTAGAGGATCACAAAAAATTGTTGTACCCGAATTGCGTAGGTCACAAGAAAAAGCTGGGCACCACACTGGAATTGCTGCAATGGAAGGCAGAGAATGGTGTATCTGACAAGGGATTTGGAAAGTTGCTGGTAATGATAAAGGATATGCTTCCAAAGGACAACGAATTGCCCGAGAGTACGTACGAAGCAAAGAAGGTTGTCTGCCCTCTAGGGTTAGAGGTGCAGAAGATACATGCATGCCCTAATGATTGCATCCTCTACCGCGGTTAGTAAAAGGATTTGAACGCTTGCCCGGTATGTGGTGCATTGCACTATAAGATCTGCCGCGATGACCCTGGTGATGTCGAGGGTCGGCGCCCCAGGAAGAAGATTCCTGCCAAGGTGATGTGGTATGCTCCTATAATACCACGATTGAAACGTTTGTTCCAAGACAAAGAGCATGCCAAGGCGATGCGATGGCACAGAGAAGACCGTAAGAAAGACGGAAAGTTGAGAGTACCCGCTGACGGGTCGCAGTGGAGAAAAATCGAAAGAAAGTACGGGAAGGAGTTTGCAGATGACGCAAGGAGCGTATGGTTTGGTCTAAGCGCAGATGGCATTAATCCTTTTGGGGAGCAGAGCAGCAACCATAGCACCTGGCCTGTGACTCTATGTTTGTATAACCTTCCTCCTTGGTTGTGCATGAAGAGGAAGTTCATTATGATGCCAGTGCTCATCCAAGGCCCTAAGCAACCCGGCAACGACAATTATGTGTACCTAAGGCCATTAGTTGAAGAACTCTTACAACTGTGGAATGGAACAGGTGTACGTGCGTGGGATGAGCACATGGGGGAAGAATTTGACCTAAAGGCGTTGTTGTTCGTGACCATCAATGATTGGCCTGCTCTCAGTAACCTTTCAGGACAGACAATCAAGGGATACCGCGCATGCACGCACTGTTTGGACGATACCGACAGTATATATTTGGCTAATTGTAAGAAGAATGTGTACCTGGGACATCGTCGATTTCTTCCGAGCAGGCATCCCGTAAGAAAGAAAGGCAAGCATTTCAAAGGTGAGGCAGATCACCGGACGAAGCCTCGCCACCGTACTGGTGCTGATGTACATGATATGGTCAAGGATTTGAAGGTGGTCTTTGGAAAGGGTCCTGGTGGACAACCTGTTCCGAATGACGCTGACGGAGCGCACCCATGTGGAAGAAGAAATCTATATTTTGGGACCTGCCCTATTGGAAAGACCTCGAGGTCCGCTCCGCAATCGACGTGATGCATGTGACGAAGAATCTTTGTGTGACCCTGCTTGGCTTCTTGGGCGTGTATGGGAAGACAAAAGATACACCTGAGGCACGGGAGGACCAGCAACGTATGCACGGAAAAGACGGCATACATCAGGGTCATGCAAGCTACGCTCTTACCAAAGAAGAGAAGGAAATCTTCTTTGAATGCCTGCTCAGTATTAAGGTACCGTCTGGCTTCTCGTCGAATATAAAGGGAATAATAAACATGGCAGAGAAAAAGTTCCAGAACCTAAAGTCTCATGACTGCCACGTGATTATGACGCAACTGCTTCCGGTTGCATTGAGGGGGCTTCTACCGGAAAACGTTCGATTAGCCATTGTGAAGCTATGTGCATTTCTCAATGCAATCTCTCAGAAGGTAATCGATCCAGAAATCATACCAAGGTTACAGAATGATTTGGTGCAATGTCTTGTCAGTTTCGAGTTGGTGTTCCCACCATCCTTCTTCAACATCATGACGCACGTCCTAGTTCACCTATGCGAAGAGATTAACGTTTTGGGTCCTGTATTTCTACACAATATGTTCCCCTTTGAGAGGTTCATGGGAGTCTTAAAGAAATATGTTCATAACCGTGCTAGGCCAGAAGGAAGCATCTCCAAGGGCTGTCAAAATGAGGAGGTCATTGAGTTTTGTATTGACTTTATTCCTGACCTTAAGCCGATTGGTGTTCCTGAATCGCGGCATAAGGGCAGACTGGATGGAAAAGGCACGCTGGGAGGGGAACAAATAATATGTATGGATGGACATTCTCTCACTGAAGCACACTACACAGTTCTACAGAATTCCGCCTTGGTGGCTCCGTATATGGATGAACACCAGAATTTGCTATGCTCCAAACACCCGGTGCGGTCTGATGACTGGATTACACGTGAACAAACCAGGAGTTTCGCCAGCTGGTTGCAAGCACGTACCATGCATGACACCTCTATTGAAGATGACTTGTACTTGCTGTCCCAGTTACCATCTTCGAATATAATGACTTTCAAAGGGTACGAGATAAATGGTAATACATTTTACACGATCGCCCAAGATAAGAAGAGCACCAACCAAAACAGTGGTGTCCGCTTTGATGCAGAAACCAAGACGGGAAAGGAAACATATTATGGTTATATACAGGACATATGGGAACTTGACTATCGACGTGGTTTGAAGGTCCCTTTGTTTCGGTGCAAATGGGTCAATATGACACGAGGCGGGGTAACGGAAGACCCGCAGTATGGAATGACAACAGTGGATCTTAACAATCTTGCATATGCAGACGAACCATTCGTCCTAGCCAATGATGTGGCACAGGTTTTCTATGTGAAGGACATGTCTACCAAGCCAAGAAAAAGAAAAGATAAGGAAGCGAATGCATCGTACGATGAGTCAAAGGGGCACATAGTTCTTTCTGGGAAGAGAAACATCGTGGGAGTGGATGACAAGACAGACAAGTCAGAAGATTATGAAAAGTTTGATGAAATTGCTCCATTCACAGTGAATATTGACCCGAGCATCCCGTTAAATGATGAAGATTTTCCATGGCTACGACGCAAAGGGACACACGCAAAGAAAAAGTTTCACACCCAAAGATCTAGGATGTGATCGGCTTAGCTATCATCACTTTCTTCTGTGTTTCACACCCAGGAGGGAATCTCTGTAATAGTTAGGGTAGCTAGTTATGTGTTTTGGCATTTGAAATGCGAAGAAATTTTATGTGCAAGCAAATTCTTTCATGCATTTATTGATTTTTTCAGCTAAATGACCCTGAAATTGAAAAGCATTTCAAATGAACTCAGAAAAGGATGAAAGTTGGCATGGTATCATAATTTCACCCACATAGCATGTGCAAAAAAGTAGAGAGGGTTACCGCAAAAACTGGATGCACTTCGTGTACAAAATGGACAATCTGTTTCGAAGTATCAGGGTTTCGGACGAAAACTCATCCATTACAAAGGAATTTCATTTTTAAATAACTTAAGCATTACCAAATTGAATATAATGATAAAACACACTAATATTAAACATAAGAAAAAAGAATCACTGGAAAATGTATTTTTAAAGTTAAGTTATTCACAAACTAGTGATTCACACAAATTTCAAATAATTCAAAATTTAAACTATTCAAATTTAAAAACTACCGGCACTAACTGAAAGTTTCTAAAAACTATCAAAAATATTCACAAAGAAACTCTAAATACAGCAAAAAACAACTAAAAATAAATAAAACAAAATAAATAAAGCAGAAAAGAAAAAACTAAATGAAAAAAGCCCACCTACCGGGCCACAGCGGGCTGCATACGACTAGAAACCCAACCTGTTGTTGGGCCAGGATGCAGGCCCGCAAGCCCAATAGGCCCCACAGGGCAGAGTAGCAGAGGTAGGCCCAGAAGGCCTGCTTTAGAGAGGAGTTCGAGACAGCAGCGGCGGCGGGGCTTATAAGCAGGTGTGAGCGACCTTCGGCTAGCGAGGTGGGACTAAACTTCTGCGCCCCTCGCCTGGCAGCGCACCCCCTTTAGTACCGGGTCGTGGCACCAACCGGTACTAAAGGGGGGGCCTTTAGTACCGGTTG
>NC_041384.1:8252677-8257976 GCF_002162155.2 Triticum dicoccoides | reverse complement strand
ACCGTAGCGCACACACACGCGCGCGCGCACACACACACTACATGCACACACACACACACACACACACACACACACACACTACACACACACTAGACGCGCACACACACACAATTTTTCTGTTTTTAGCTTTTAGTTTTTTTTGTTTTTCTGTTTTTCATACAAAGTTTTAGATGAATTGATTAATTAGATTAGATTAATGTCAAATAGTATGTAGAAATGTTAGTTATAATATATATAATGTCAAATGTTATAGAAATGTTAGTTATATAGAAATGTTAGAAATTTTGGAAATGTTAGTTTTAGCTAGCTAGATGAATTAGTTTAATTTCAAATTGTTAGACGATGATCGATGTTTTTTTAGTTTCTTATATTTTTAGTTATAAAATTTAGAATTTGCATATATGAAATCATCACAATCCATCATTTAAAAAATGTTACTTTACTTTTGCGGCATATAGTATTTTGTTGTCGACGATGCCCGGCCCGCATCCTCGCCGTCGACACGTCCGCGACGACGTCCTGCTTCAGAGGACCCATGTCCGGGACTGGGCTCCGCCGGGCTGGCATTGGGAGGTGCTACCTTCAGGGGCGCGACGCTTGGTGAGGAAACCGGCCCCGGGTCCCGTTGTCGACCCTCATCTCCTTTGGTGGCATTCACGTGGGCCACTTTCGGTGCGGAGGGAGCCGGCCCCACCGGAGGTGGTACGTCGCCGTGTCAGGGAGGAGGACGAGCACATCCATCGCTACATGGCTGCTATGGACATCAGGTTCTCCAATACCTGGCAGGTTGTTTGGGGAGATCACCCGAGCTATGATCCAGTGATGGTTCCTTCTCTTTGGGTGTCCACCGCCCGCACCTCAGGAACCGCGAGTGACCTAGATTACTCTGTACTATTCGATCTTTATTAGCTTGATAGCTAGCTAGCTAGTGATGTATTCAATATTATATCTATTATTCGAGATGATGTATTCGAGATTATATCTATTATTCGAGACGATGTATTCGAGATTATATCTATTATTCGATATTATACTAAATTGTTTTATATTTCTTTTGGCATAGTTAAATAAAAGCTATGGCGGACAATACCGACAGAGAGAGAGAGAACAGACCATGCTCGATATCATACGCTGGCCAGATGATGATCAGAATGAAGAAGATTTTGACGGCTCCGAATTTCTAAACAACACCGGAGAGGGTGATATGATATTCGATCGCGACGACCGAGAAGATGAAGTCATGAACTACGACGAAGAACATGTTGATCCTGAAACAACAAACACTGGCGAGGTATATATATTTATATAAGCAGGAATCTGGTGATCATCGCATGTTTTAAATGAGTTGAAGATATATTAACGAATCGATCTTTCTTCTTTCAGCCATCCGGATCGAGCAAATCTTCAGGCAAAAGGACGAAACGAGGCCCGAACAAAAAGTTGAAGGAGGGCGTAAAGTACAATATCGAGGCAATCAGACCTAATGGCGAACCATTAGAGCCTAAGAAGATTGCGGACAAGTTCGTTCGTCAGTGCGGAGTTCTTGTGAGGACCAACTCCCGATCTCCCTTCAAGAATGGAGAAAGCCAGCAAATCCACGTCCAGATGTTACTTTTGTCGACGAGAATCAAAAAAATCTGCTTTGGGATACTCTCATGGAACATTTCACCCTACCAGATAATTTCACAGAAGCAGACGTGCGGAAAGTCAAGGACGCTGCTTTTAGGAAGATGGCTGTTGCATTCAAGAACCACAAGAGAATGACGTGGGAGAAGTACGTCAAGGGAGGAAGGAAGACTCCAGTATTCGAGGGGATACTAGAGAATCAAAGTGCTCATTGGGACGATTTCGTGAAATTCAAGGATTCAGAATTAGCTAAGGAACGGTCGAGAATAAACAAGAAGAATGCCGAAAAAAAGGATAAGTTCCATAAGCTGGGGCCAGGTGGCTACGCGGTGGCAATGCCTAAGTGGGATAAGTCTGACAAAGAGATGGAGGATGCAGGTGTCACTCCGGTTAGTAAGAGCTGGCCCTCCAGGTGCAGGACTTGGTTCTATGCGCATGGGGGGAGTTGGACCCGAAGACAGGCAATGTTTCGACGAAGGCATGTCTGAACGGAGCCGACGATGCGCTACTTGTTGCAATAGAAGAGGCTCGATCGGGGGTGTTCCAGCCCAACAGAGAGAACGACGAGCTTACGCGTGCCCTGGGAAATCCTGAACACCTGGGAAGAACACGAGGCAAGGGCGCTATTCCGTGGTATGAGGGGTTTTCAGACTGGAACGCCGACTACAGAACCCGTGCGAGAAAGAAGATTGCGGAGGAGAAGAAGAGGAAGATGGAGGAGGAGAAAAGGAAGCTCGACTATGAACGCCTTCAAGGCCTAGAAGCAAGTCAAGCGGAATTGGCAGCTAAATTCCAGCGGCAGCAGGAGTAGATCGACTCACTTAGCCAGCAAAGGGGGTCTCAGCAGCTGCAACAGCTAGCGGATGATCCAGCATTGGATACCACCGCCCCATCCATGCCGAGAAGCAGCGTGGGTTCCGCCCCGGGCGACGCAGCAGTGCTGGATAGATACCCCGTGGATGACATCACGGAGAACACTAACTGCGAGCTACACTTCAAAATGAAGAACATATCCATGAAGGTGGCGGACGCCGTTGCTTTTTCAAATTCCCCCGAGGCAACCTTCCATTGCAACCCGATTCCAGCGGGCTATGCTCGTGTCTTGGTTGATGAGGTGCTGGACCAATATTCGGGGCTAGAGCTTGACATTCCTGGAGGTGATGAGGAGCACACACTCGGAGATGCCAAACATCGTATCATCCTATGGAGAAAGGATTGCATCATTTTTCGAAGGCCACCGACACCGCGTCACCCGACTCCTCGTCGAAGTCCGCCACCGAGTCAGCAGACTCCCGCTCCTCCAAGTCCACCAACGTGTGAGGCCACTCCTCCTCCTCCAAGTCCGGCAAAGTGTCAAGCCACTCCTCCTCCAAGTCCGACACAGCGTCAGACGTCCACTCCTCCTCCAAGTCCAGCACAACCTCAGGCCACTCCTCCTCCAAGTCCGGCATAGCTTCAGGCCACTCCTCCTCGTCCAACTCAGCCCCGTCAGCCGTCTCCGCCGCCTGAGCAATCGCAGAAGAGACACCCCGCAGCTATGGTGCGTAGCGGTACCAGTCGAGGTCATAGTACAGGAAGTACAGGCGGAGGCAAGCAATATAAATATGGTCCAAACCTCACTACTCCTCTTCCTGTGAGGGCTTACGACAGGACCGAGGAGCAAACCAATGCCATAGTGCGGGCAGAAGTCGACGCCCATTTTGGACCGAAACCGCCACCGCCGCCAAGGGAGAAAGTGCTTGTGGAAGTAGTTGACCACTTCATTCGTATGGCTCAACCACCAGCTCCTAAGCCTGTTGACACAGACTATGAGCGCCACATCAGGAAGTTACATCGACAACGTCTACAGAAGGAGGCGAGCTCGAGCTCGAGCAAACAACAAGCAGCTGTCAAAAAATGCGGGAAAACCGTTGCCCAGCTGGGAGAACAGGCGGCGCCAATCGACCCCCCCCGCTTGTTGTGCCGACAACACGTGACAGTACGCGCGCCCAATATTATTGTGGCCAAACAGTTTACGTTCCCGAGGTGGGCGATGTGGTAATAACCCAGGAGCATATAATGCAGGCTAAAGAACTCAAGATCACTGTTGGACAACTCCTCGAGATCGAGGACATGCCTGTGATTAAAGAGGAGGAAATAAAACAGAAATATGTCCGGGGCCAACCTTTGGTCAAGCCAGAAGATGTCAAGAAGCTCCCAACGAGAATGTATGAATTGCATCAATGGTACATGGACATTACCAAGAGATCCGATCGAGAGTCCCTCATGGTGTATGTCAAGAAGGATCATTACTACCATGAGAAAGCTGTGGCCGTTGAGTATTCTGAACTGTTTCAGTTATACAATCAAGACGCACTCGACAAATCTATCGTCAGTTGCTATTGTCTGTAAGTGATTTCTTTCTGTAATTTAAGTCTCAAGCTAGCTGTAGTGATCCTTTTGATCAATCATTACCTGTAATTATCCTCACTATATTCTTTTCTGTGGTATTATGCAGGATGAAGATGTATGAAATGAGAAAAGGTGGACGCTATGGCATTGGGTTCATTGACCCAAACACCGTTAATCAATACACATGGAAAATGAGCAAGTATTATGAAAAGCAGGTAGAGGACAACATGCTAGAGTTCTTGAAGCGCCTCAAATACAATGAAGATATACTACTTCCTTACAACTTCGAGTGAGTCACACTTTCTTGTACTACAAATTCTCTGTTTTTGCCTACTAGCTAGCTACATGTTTTTGCTTACATATGCCCGCTTAATTAAGACATGCAAACGTGTGTGCATGCAGATTTCACTGGATCTTGTGTATCATTAAAGTTGACGCCAGAACAGTTGAAATACTGGACTCGCTACTCAAAGCAAATAGTGACTACAACATCTTGTATGGGATAGTCAACAGGTAATTTCAATCATTATTAACTATATATCTCGGCCTATTTAGTTCGTCATTTCATGATATGAACTATTTAATAACCCCTTTATTCATTTTCTTTGTCGGCGGGCAGGGCTTGGGCAAGGTTCATCAGCGTCACGGAAGGCGAATGGAAACCACAGCTGAAATGGTTTCGATCCAAGGTAAGTAATTAAGTAGTACTAGCTAGCTAGCTAGCTGCCATCTCTTTAATTATCATGCTTGATTAATTGTTATCTGATCAAATTAAATTCCATTCTCGTAATAAAGGCCCTGAAGCAGGCGCAGGGGACTAATCTGTGTGCATACTGCGTTTGCGAGAACATTCGCATGATGGCGTCCGAAAGGAGCAGATCTCAAAGACAGGAATGGGTACGCTTGTCAGAACACTATTCACAATTTTTACACCATTATCGATATCTAGTCACACAACTAATACACATGCATATTGATCTCCTTCTTAACAGTTCAAAGAGGTGCGGGACAAGCTCCTAGAAACGGAGCGCGTAGAAGCACTTGAAGAGGAAATAGCGGGATTTTTGCTCGACCAGGTCATAAATCCGAAGGGAGAATACTATTACCCGCTACCGCCCCCATTGAACATGTCATGAACCACTTCCAATTTTCACCGTGCTCCGAAGGCACCAATTAGGCTAATGCCACTGGCTCCGAAGGCAACATGCATATGTAGGAGAAATTGCATATAGCTATACATGTGTGTATGTGTAAATTAATATGGTGGTTTGTGAGACATTGA
>NC_041384.1:8222027-8252432 GCF_002162155.2 Triticum dicoccoides | reverse complement strand
GAAATGTTAGTGCCGGTTCCGAAACCGGCACTAAAGGGCCTTACGAACCGGTGCTATTGCCCTGTTCTGCACTAGTGCACGAGACCAGTTCTCCCGACGTGCTTTGCACAAAGGTGGCTAGCGGGTGACAGTTTCTCCAACTTTAGTTGAACCAAGTGTGGGTACGCCCGGTCCTTGCGAAGGTTAAAACAGCACCAACTTGACAAACTATCATTGTGGTTTTTGATGCGTAGGTAAGATTGGTTCTTGCTTAAGCCCGTAGCAGCCACGTAAAACTTGCAACAACAAAGTAGAGGACGTCTAACTTGTTTTTGCAGGGCATGCTGTGATGTGATATGGTCAAGACATGATGCTAAATTTTATTGTATGAGATGGTCATGTTTTGTAACCGAGTTATCGGCAACTGGCGGGAGCCATATGGTTGTCGCTTTATTGTATGCAATGCAATCGCGCTGTAATGCTTTACTTTATCACTAAGCGGTAGCGATAGTCGTGGAAGCATAAGATTGGCGAGACGACAACGATGCTACAATGGAGATCAAGGTGTCGCGCCGGTGACGATGGTGATCACGACGGTGCTTCGAAGATGGAGATCACAAGCACAAGATGATGATGGCCATATCATATCACTTATATTGATTGCATGTGATGTTTATCTTTTATGCATCTTATCTTGCTTTGATTGACGATAGCATTATAAGATGATCTCTCACTAATTATCAAGAAGTGTTCTCCCTGAGTATGCACCATTGCGAAAGTTCTTCGTGCTGAGACACCACGTGATGATCGGGTGTGATAGGCTCTACGTTCAAATACAACGGGTGCAAAACAGTTGCACACGCGGAATACTCAGGTTATACTTGACGAGCCAAGCATATACAGATATGGCCTCGGAACACGGAGACCGAAAGGTCGAGCGTGAATCATATAGTAGATATGATCAACATAGTGATGTTCACCAATGAAACTACTCCATCTCACGTGATGATCGGACATGGTTTAGTTGATTTGGATCACGTAATCACTTAGAGGATTAGAGGGATGTCTATCTAAGTGGGAGTTCTTTAAGTAATATGATTAATTGAACCTAAATTTATCATGAACTTAGTACCTGATAGTATCTTGCTTATTCATGTTTGATTGTAGATAGATGGCCCGTGCTGTTGTTCCGTTGAATTTTAATGTGTTCCTTGAGAAAGCAAAGTTGAAAGCTGATGGTAGCAATTACACGGATTGGGTCTGTAACTTGAGGATTATCCTCATTGCTGTACAGAAGAATTACGTCCTGGAAGCACCACTGGGTGCCAGGCCTGCTGCTGGAGCAACACCAGATGTTATGAACGTCTGGCAGAGCAAAGCTGATGACTACTCGATAGTTCAGTGTGCCATGCTTTACGGCTTAGAATCGGGACTTCAACGACGTTTTGAACGTCATGGAGCATATGAGATGTTCCAGGAGTTGAAGTTAATATTTCAAGCAAATTCCCAGATTGAGAGATATGAAGTCTCCAATAAGTTCTATAGCTGCAAGATGGAGGAGAACAGTTCTGTCAGTGAGCATATACTCAAAATGTCTGGGTATAATAATCACTTGATTCAAATGGGAGTTAATCTTCCAGATGATTGCATCATTGACAGAATTCTCCAATCACTGCCACCAAGCTACAAGAGCTTCGTGATGAACTATAATATGCAAGGGATGAATAAGACTATTCCCGAGCTCTTCGCAATGCTGAAAGCTGCGGAGGTAGAAATCAAGAAGGAGCATCAAGTGTTGATGGTCAACAAGACCACTAGTTTCAAGAAAAAGGGCAAAGGGAAGAAGAAGGGGAACTTCAAAAAGAACAGCAAGCAAGTTGCTACTCAAGAGAAGAAACCCAAACCTGGACCTAAGCCTGAAACTGAGTGCTTCTACTGCAAGCAGACTGGTCACTGGAAGCGGAACTGCCCCAAGTATTTGGCGGATAAGAAGGATGGCAAGGTGAACCAAGGTATATGTGATATACATGTTATTGATGTATACCTTACTAATGCTCGTAGTAGCACCTGGGTATTTGATACTGGTTCTGTTGCTAATATTTGCAACTCGAAACAGGGACTACGGATTAAGCGAAGATTGGCTAAGGACGAGGTGACAATGCGCGTGGGAAATGGTTCCAAAGTCGATGTGATCGCAGTCGGCACGCTACCTCTACATCTACCTTCGGGATTGATATTAGACCTAAATAATTGTTATTTGGTGCCAGCGTTAAGCATGAACATTATATCTGGATCTTGTTTGATGCGAGATGGTTATTCATTTAAATCAGAGAATAATGGTTGTTCTTTTTACATGAGTAATATCTTTTATGGTCATGCACCCTTAAGGAGTGGTCTATTCTTATTAAATCTCGATAGTAGTGACACATATATTCATAGTGTTGAAGCCAAAAGATGCAGAGTTGATAATGATAGTGCAACTTATTTATGGCACTGCCGTTTGGGTCATATCGGTATAAAGCGCATGAAGAAACTCCATACTGATGGGCTTTTGGAACCACTTGATTATGAATCACTTGGTACTTGCGAACCGTGCCTTATGGGTAAGATGACAAAAAACACCGTTCTCCGGTACTATGGAGAGAGCAACAAATTTGTTGGAAATTGTACATACAGATGTATGTGGTCCGATGAATGTTGAGGCTCGTGGCAGATATCGTTATTTTGGCACCTTTACAGATGACTTAAGAAGATATGGGTATATCTACTTAATGAAACACAAGTCTGAAACGTTTGAAAAGTTCAAAGAATTTCAGAGTGAAGTTGAAAATCATCGTAACAAGAAAATAAGATTCCTACGATCTGATCGTGGAGGAGAATATTTGAGTTACGAGTTTGGTGTACATTTGAAACAATGTGAAATAGTTTCGCAACTCACGCCACCCGGAACACCACAGCGTAATGGTGTGTCCGAACGTCGTAATCGTACTTTACTAGATATGGTGCGATCTATGATGTCTCTTACTGATTTACCGCTATCGTTTTGGGGATATGCTCTAGAGACGGCCGCATTCACGTTAAATAGGGCACCATCAAATCCGTTGAGACGACGCCTTATGAACTGTGGTTTGGCAAGAAACCAAAGTTGTCGTTTCTGAAAGTTTGGGGCTGTGATGCTTATGTTGGAAATATGCCCTAGAGGCAATAATAAATTGATTATTATTATTATATTTCCTTGTTCATGATAATCGTTTATTATCCATGCTAGAATTGTATTGATAGGAAACTCAGATACATGTGTGGATACATAGACAACACCATGTCCCTAGTAAGCCTCTAGTTGACTAGCTCGTTGATCAATAGATGGTTACGGTTTCCTGACCATGGACATTGGATGTCGTTGATAATGGGATCACATCATTAGGAGAATGATGTGATGGACAAGACCCAATCCTAAGCATAGCACAAGATCGTGTAGTTCGCATGCTAAAGCTTTTCTAATGTCAAGTATCATTTCCTTAGACCATGAGATTGTGCAACTCCCGGATACCGTAGGAATACTTTGGGTGTGCCAAACGTCACAACGTAACTGGGTGACTATAAAGGTACACTACAGGTATCTCCGAAAGTGTCTGTTGGGTTGGCACGAATCGAGACTGGGATTTGTCACTCCGTGTGACGGAGAGGTATCTCTGGGCCCACTCGGTAGGACATCATCATAATGTGCACAATGTGATCAAGGAGTTGATCATGGGATGATGTGTTACGGAACGAGTAAAGAGACTTGCCGGTAACGAGATTGAACAAGGTATCGGGATACCGACGATCGAATCCCGGGCAAGTACAATACCGCTAGACAAAGGGAATTGTATACGGGATTGATCGAATCCTCGACATCGTGGTTCATCCGATGAGATCATCGTGGAACATGTGGGAACCAACATGGGTATCCAGATCCCGCTGTTGGTTATTGACCGGAGAGTCATCTCGGTCATGTCTGCATGTCTCCCGAACCCGTAGGGTCTACACACTTAAGGTTCGGTGACGCTAGGGTTATAGAGATATTAGTATGCGGTAACCCGAAAGTTGTTCGGAGTCCCGGATGAGATCCCGGACGTCACGAGGAGTTCCGGAATGGTCCGGAGGTAAAGAATTATATATAGGAAGTGCTATTTCGGCCATCGGGACAAGTTTCGGGGTCACCGGTATTGTACAGGGACCACCGGAAGGGTCCCGGGGGTCCACCGGGTGGGGCCACCTGCCCCGGGGGCCACATGGGCTGTAGGGGGTGCGCCGTGGCCTACATGGGCCAAGGGCACCAGCCCCTAGAGGCCCATGCGCCAAAGGGACAAGAGGAGGGGAGAGTCCTAAAGGGGGAAGGCACCTCCGAGGTGCCTTGGGGAGGATGGACTCCTCCCCCCCTTGGCCGCACCCTTCCTTGGAGGAAGGGGCAAGGCTGCGCCCTCCCCCTCTCCCTAGGCCCTATATATAGTGGGGGGAAGGGAGGGTAACCATACCTAAGCCGTGGCGCCTCCCTCTCCCTCCCATGACACATCTCCCTCCTCCCGCAGCGCTTGGCGAAGCCCTGTTGGAATCCCGCTACTTCCACCACCACGCCGTCGTGCTGCTGGATCTCCATCAACCTCTCCTCCCCCCTTGCTGGATCAAGAAGGAGGAGACTTCGCTGCTCCATACGTGTGTTGAACGCGGAGGTGCCGTCCGTTCGGCGCTAGGATCTCCGGTGATTTGGATCACGACGAGTACGACTCCTTCAACCCCGTTCTCTTGAACGCTTCCGCATAGCGATCTACAACGGTATGTAGATGCACTCTCCTTCCCCTCGTTGCTGGTTTCTCCATAGATAGATCTTGGTGACACGTGGGAAAATTTTGAATTTCTGCTACGTTACCCAACAGTGGTATCAGAGCTAGGTCTATGCGTAGTTTCTATGCACGAGTAGAACACAAAGTAGTTGTGGGCGTTGATTTTATTCAATGTGCTTGCCGTTACTAGTTTTATCTTGATTCGGCGGCATCATGGGATGAAGCGGCCCGGACCGACCTTACACGTACTCTTACGTGAGACTGGTTCCACCGACTGACATGCACTAGTTGCATAAGGTGGCTAGCGGGTGTCTGTCTCTCCCACTTTAGTCGGGTTGGATTAGATGAAAAGGGTCCTTATGAAGGGTAAATAGCAATTGGCATATCACGTTGTGGTCTTTGCGTAGGTAAGAAACATTCTTGCTAGAAACCCATAGCAGCCACGTAAAACATGCAAACAACAATTAGAGGACGTCTAACTTGTTTTTGCAAGGTATGCTTGTTGGGGAACGTAGTAATTTAAAAAATTTCCTACGCACACACAAGATCATGGTGATGCATAGCAACAAGAGGGGAGAGTGTTGTCTACGTACCCACGCAGACCGACTGCGGAAGCGTTGATGCAACGTAGAGGAAGTAGTCGTACGTCTTCCCGATCCGACCGATCCAAGCACCGTTACTCCGGCACCTCCGAGCTCTTGGCACACGTTCAGCTCGATGACGATCCCCGGGCTCCGATCCAGCAAAGCGTCGGGGAGGAGTTCCGTCAGCACGACGGCGTGGTGACGATCTTGATGTTCTACCGTCGCAGGGCTTCGCCTAAGCACTGCAACAATATGACCGAGGTGGAATATGGTGGAGGGGGGGCACCGCACACGGCTAAGGAACGATCACGAGGATCAACTTGTGTGTCTATGGGGTGCCCCCTGCCCCCGTATATAAAGGAGTGGAGGAGGGGAGGGCCGGCCCTCTCTATGGCGCGCCCTAGGGGAGTCCTACTCCCACCGGGAGTAGGATTCCCCCTTTCCTAGTCCAACTAGGAGTCCTTCCATTTATTAGGAGTAGGAGTCAAGGCAAGGGAAAAGAGGAGAGAAGGAAGGAGGGGGCGCAGCCCTTCCCCCTAGTCCAATTCGGACTAGGCCTTGGGGGGCGCCCAACCTCTCCTATCTCTTTCCCCTAAAGCCCAATAAGGCCCATATACTCCCCGGCGAATTTCCGTAACTCTCCGGTACTCCGAAAAATACTCGGATCACTCGGAACCTTTCCGATGTCCGAATATAGTCGTCCAATATATCGATTTTTACGTCTCGACCATTTCGAGACTCCTCGTCATGTCCCCGATCTCATCTGGGACTCCAAACTCCTTCGGTACATCAAAACTCCTAAACTCATAATATAACTGTCATCGAAACCGTAAGCGTGCGGACCCTACGGTTCGAGAACAATGTAGACATGACCGAGACACGTCTCCGGTCAATAACCAATAGCGGGACGTGGATGCCCATATTGGCTCCTACATATTCTACGAAGATCTTTATCGGTCAGACCGCATAACAACATACGTTGTTCCTTTTGTCATCGGTATGTTACTTGCCCGAGATTCGATCGTCGGTATCCAATACCTAGTTCAATCTCGTTACCGGCAAGTCTCTTTACTCGTTCCGTAATACATCATCTCGCAACTAACTCATTAGTTGCAATGCTTGCAAGGCTTATGTGATGTGCATTACCGAGAGGGCCCAGAGATACCTCTCCGACAATCGGAGTGACAAATCCTAAGCTCGAAATACGCCAACCCAACATCTACCTTTGGAGACACCTGTAATGCTCCTTTATAATCACCCAGTTACGTTGTGACGTTTGGTAGCACCCAAAGTGTTCCTCCGGCAAACGGGAGTTGCATAATCTCATAGTCATAGGAACATGTATAAGTCATGAAGAAAGCAATAGCAACATACTAAACGATCGGGTGCTAAGCTAATGGAATGGGTCATGTCAATCAGATCATTCACCTAATGATGTGACCTCGTTAATCAAATAACAACTCTTTGTCTATGGTTAGGAAACATAACCATCTTTGATTAACGAGCTAGTCAAGTAGAGGCATACTAGTGACACTTTGTTTGTCTATGTATTCACACATGTATTATGTTTCCGGTTAATACAATTCTAGCATGAATAATAAACATTTATCATGAAATAAGGAAATAAATAATAACTTTATTATTGCCTCTAGGGCATATTTCCTTCAGTCTCCCACTTGCACTAGAGTCAATAATCTAGATCACATCACCATGTGATTAACATCGATAGTTCACATCATCATGTGATTAACACCCATAGTTCACATCGCCATGTGACCAACACCCAAAGGGTTTACTAGATTCAGTAATCTAGTTCACATCGCTATGTGATTAACACCCAAGGAGTACTAAGGTGTGATCATGTTTTGCTTGTGAGAGAACGGGTCTGCCACATTCAGATCCGCATGTATTTTGCAAATTTCTATGTCAACAATGCTCTGCATGGAGCTACTCTAGCTAATTGCTCCCACTTTCAATATGTATCTAGATCGAGACTTAGAGTCATCTAGATTAGTGTCAAACCTTGCATCGGCGTAACCCTTTACGACGAACCTTTTTTTTCACTTCCATAATCGAGAAACATATCCTTATTCCACTAAGGATAATTTTGACCGCTGTCCAGTGATCTACTCCTAGATCACTATCGTACTCCCTTGCCAAACTCAGTGGTAGGGCATACAATAGATCTGGTATACAGCATGGCATACTTTATAGAACCTATGACTGAGGCATAGGGAATGACTTTCATTCTCTTTCTATCTTCTACCGTGGTCGAGCTTTGAGTCTTACTCAACTTCACACCTTGTAATACAGGCAAGAACTCTTTCTTTGACTGCTCCATTTTGAACTACATCAAAATCTTGTCAAGGTATGTACTCATTGAAAAAACTTATCAAGCGTCTTGATCTATCTCTATAGATCTTGAAGCTCAATATGTAAACAGCTTCACCAAAGTCTTTCTTTGAAAAACTCCTTTCAAACACTCCTTTATGCTTTACAGAATAATTCTACATTATTTCCGATCAACAATATGTCATACACATATACTTATCAGAAATGTTGTAGTGCTCCCACTCACTTTCTTGTAAATACAGGCTTCACCGCAAGTCTGTATAAAACTATATGCTTTGATCAACTTATCAAAGCGTATATTCCAACTCCGAGATTCTTGCACCAGTCCATAGATGGATCGCTGGAGCTTGCATATTTAGTTAACACCTTTAGGATCGACAAAACCTTCTAGTTGCATCGTATACAACTCTTCTTTAGTAAATCCATTAAGAATGCAGTTTTGTTTATCCATTTGCCAGATTTCATAAAAGGCGGCAATTGTTAACATGATTTGGACAGACTTAAGCATAGATACGAGTGAGAAACTCTCATCGTAGTCAACACCTTGAACTTGTCGAAAACCTTTTGCGACAATTCTAGCTTTGTAGATAGTAACACTACTATCAGCGTCCGTCTTCCTCTTGAAGATCCATTTATTTTCTATGGCTTGCCGATCATCGGGCAAATCCATCAAAGTCCATACTTTGTTCTCATACATGGATCATATCTCAGATTTCATGGCCTCAAACCATTTCGCGGAATCTGGGCTCATCATCGCTTCCTCATAGTTCGTAGGTTCATCATGATCTAGTAGCATGACTTCCAGAAAAGGATTACCGTACCACTCTGGCGCGGATCTTACTCTGGTTGATCTACGAGGTTCAGTAGTATCTTCTTCTGAAGTTTCATGATCATCATCATTAGCTTCCTCACTAACTGGTGTAGGTGTCACAGAAACAGTTTTCTGTGATGTACTACTTTCCAATAAGGGAGCAGGTACAGTTACCTCGTCAAGTTCTACTTTCCTCCCACTCACTTCTTTCGAGAGAAACTCCTTCTCCAGAAAATTTCCGAATTTAGCAACAAAAGTCTTGCCTTCGGATCTATGATAGAAGGTGTATCCAATAGTTTCCTTTGGATATCCTATGAAGATTTACTTCTCCGATTTGGGTTCGAGCTTATCATGTTGAAACTTTTTCACATAAGCATCACAGTCCCAAACTTTAAGAAACGACGACTTTGGTTTCTTGCCAAACCACAGTTCAGATTGTGTCGTCTCAACGGACTTAGATGGTGCCCTATTTAACGTGAATGCAACTGTCTCTAATGCATAACCCCAAAACGATAGTGGTAGATCGGTAAGAGACATCATAGATTGCACTATATCCAATAAAGTACGGTTATGACGTTCAGACACACCATTATGCTGTGGTGTTCCATGTGGCATGAGTTTGTGAAACTATTCCACATTGTTTTAATTGAAGACCAAACTCGTAACTCAAATATTTGTCTCCGCGATCAGATCATAGAAACTTTTATTTTCTTGTCACGATGATTTCCCACTTCACTCTGAAATTCTTTGAACTTTTCAAATGTTTCAGACTTATGTTTCATCAAGTAAATATACCCATATCTGCTCAAATCATCTGTGAAGTTCAGAAAATAACGATACTTGCCGTGAGCCTTAACACTCATCGGACTGCATACATCAGTATGTATTATTTCCAATAAGTCAGTTGCTCGCTCCGGAGAACGGAGTCTTAGTCATCTTGCCCATGAGGCATGGTTCGCAAGCATCAAGTGATTCATAATCAAGTGATTCCAAAATCCCATCAGCATGGAGTTTCTTCATGCGCTTTACACCAATATGACCTAAACGGCAGTGCTACAAATAAGTTGCACTATCATTATTAATTTTGCATCTTTTGGTTTCAATATTATGATTATGTGTATCACTACGATCGAGATCCAACGAACTATTTTCATTGGGTGTGTAACCATATAAGGTTTTATTCATGTAAACAGAACAACAATTTATTCTCTTACTTAAATGAATAACCGTATCACAATAAACATGATCAAATCATATTCATGCTTTACGCAAACACCAAATAACACTTATTCAGGTTCAACACTAATCCCGAAAGTATAGGGAGTATGCGATGATGATCACATCAATCTTGGAACCACTTCCAACACACATCATCACTTTACCCTTAACTAGTCTCTGTTTATTCTGCAACTCCCGTTTCGAGTTACTAATCTTAGCAACTAAACTAGTATCAAATACTGAGGGGTTGCTATAAACACTAGTAAAGTACACATCAATAACATGTATATCAAATATACTTATGTTCACTTTGCCATCCTTCTTATCTGCCAATCACTTGGGGTAGTTCCGCTTCCAGTGACCAGTCCCTTTGCAGTAGAAACACTTAGTCTCAGGCTTAGGACCAGACTTGGGCTTCTTCACTTGAGCAGCAACTTGCTTGCTGTTCTTCTTGAAGTTCCCCTTCTTCCCTCTGCCCTTTCCTTGAAACTAGTGGTCTTGTCTACCATCAACACTTGATGTTTTTCTCGATTTCTACCTTCATCAATTTCCGCATTACGAAGAGCTTGGGAATCGTTTCCGTTATCCCTTGCATATCATAGTTCATCACGAAGTTCTACTAACTTGGTGATGGTGACTAGAGAATTCTGTCAATCACTATCTTATCTGGAAGATTAACTCCCACTTGATTCAAGCGATTGTAGTACTCAGACAATCTGGGCACATGCTCACTAGTTGAGCGATTCTCGTCCATCTTTTAGCTATAGAACTTGTTGGAGACTTCATATCTTTCAACTCGGGTATTTGCTTGAAATATTAACTTCAATTCCTGGAACATCTCATATGGTCCATGACGTTCAAAACGTCTTTGAAGGCCCGATTCTAAGCCATTAAGCATGGTGCACTAAACTATCAAGTAGTCATCATATTGAGCTAGCCAAACGTTCATAACGTCCGCATCTGCTCCTGCAATAGGTCCGTCACCTAGCGGTGCATCAAGGACATAATTCTTCTGTGCAGCAATGAGGATAAACCTCAGATCACGGATCCAATCCGCATCTTTGCTACTAACATCTTTCAACACAATTTTCTCTAGGAACATATCAAAATAAACACAGGGAAGCAACAACGCGAGCTATTGATCTACAACATGATTTGCAAAATACTACCAGGACTAAGTTCATGATAAATTTAAGTTCAATTTAATCATATTACTTAAGAACTCCCACTTAGATAGACATCCCTCTAATCCTCTAAGTGATCACGTGATCCAAATCAACTAAACCATGTCCGATCATCACGTGAGATGGAGTAGTTTCATTGGTGAACATCACTATGTTGATCATATCTACTATATGATTCATGCTCGACCTTTCAGTCTCCGTGTTCCGAGGCCATATCTGTATATGCTTCGCTCGTCAAGTATAACCTGAGTATTCCGCGTGTGCAACTGTTTTGCACCCGTTGTATTTGAACGTAGAACCTATCACACCCGATCATCACGTGGTGTCTCAGCACGAAGAACTTTCGCAACGGTGCATACTCAGGGAGAACACTTCTTGATAATTTAGTGAGAGATCATCTTAAAATGCTACCGTCAAACTAAGCAAAATAAGATGTATAAAAGATAAACATCATATGCAATCAAAATATGTGATATGATATGGCCATCATCATCTTGCACCTTTGATCTCCATCTCCAAAGTACTGTTATGATCTCTATCGTCACCGGTATGACACCATGATCTCCATCATCTTGATCTATATCAATGTGTCGTCACACGGTCGTCTCGCCAACTATTGCTCTTGCAATTATTGCTATCGTATAGCGATAAAGTAAAGCAATTATTTGGCGCTTGCATCTTGTGCAATAAAGAGACAACCATAAGGCTTTTGCCAGTTGCCGATAACTTTACCAAAACATGATCATCTCACACAAAAACTTATATCTCATCACGTTTTGACCATATCACATCACAACATGCCCTGCAAAAACAAGTTAGACGTCCTCTACTTTGTTGTTTGCAAGTTTTACGTGGCTGCTACGGGCTTAAGTAAGAACCAATCTCACCTACGCATCAAAACCACAACGATAGTTTGTCAAATAGACTCCGTTTTAACCTTCGCAAGGACCGGGCGTAGCCATACTCGGTTCAACTAAAGTTGGAGAAACTGTCACCCGCTAGCCACCTTTGTGCAAAGCACGTCGGGAGAACCGGTCTCGCGTAAGCGTACGCGTAATGTCGGTCCAGGCCGCTTCATCCAACAATACCGCCGAACCAAAGTATGACATGCTGGTAGGCAGTATGACTTATATCGCCCACAACTCACTTGTGTTCTACTCGTGCATATAACATCAACATATAAAACCTAGGCTCGGATGCCACTGTTGGGGAACGTAGTAATTTCAAAAATTTCCTACGCACACGCAAGATCATGGTGATGCATAGCAACGAGAGGGGAGAGTGTTGTCTACGTACCCACGCAGACCGACTGCGGAAGCGTTGATGCAACATAGAGGAAGTAGTCGTACGTCTTCCCGATCCGACCGATCGAAGCACCGTTACTCCGGCACCTCCGAGTTCTTGGCACACGTTCAGCTCGATGACGATCCCCGGGCTCCAATCCAGCAAAGCGTCGGGGAGGAGTTCCGTCAGCACGACGGCGTGGTGACGATCTTGATGTTCTACCGTCGCAGGGCTTCGCCTAAGCACTGCAACAATATGACCGAGGTGGAATATGGTGGAGGGGGGGCACCGCACACGGCTAAGGAACGATCACGAGGATCAACTTGTGTGTCTATGGGGTGCCCCCTGCCCCCGCATATAAAGGAGTGGAGGAGGGGAGGGCCGGCCCTCTCTATGGCGCGCCCTAGGGGAGTCCTACTCCCACCGGGAGTAGGATTCCCCCTTTCCTAGTCCAACTAGGAGTCCTACCATGTATTAGGAGTAGGAGTCAAGGCAAGGGAAAAGAGGAGAGAAGGAAGGAGGGGGCGCAGCCCTTCCCCCTAGTCCAATTCGGACTAGGCCTTGGGGGGCGCCCAACCTCTCCTATCTCTTTCCCCTAAAGCCCAATAAGGCCCATATACTCCCCGGCGAATTCCCGTAACTCTCCGGTACTCCGAAAAATACTCGGATCACTAGGAACCTTTCCGATGTCCGAATATAGTCGTCCAATATATTGATTTTTACGTCTCGACCATTTCGAGACTCCTCGTCATGTCCCCGATCTCATCTGGGACTCCGAACTCCTTCGGTACATCAAAACTCATAAACTCATAATATAACTGTCATCGAAACCTTAAGCGTGCGGACCCTACGGTTCGAGAACAATGTAGACATGACTGAGACACGTCTCCGGTCAATAACCAATAGCGGGACCTGGATGCCCATATTGGCTCCTACATATTCTACGAAGATCTTTATCGGTCAGACCGCATAACAACATACGTTGTTCCTTTTGTCATCGGTATGTTACTTGCCCGAGATTCGATCGTCGGTATCCAATACCTAGTTCAATCTCGTTACCGGCAAGTCTCTTTACTCGTTCGTAATACATCATCTCGCAACTAACTCATTAGTTGCAATGCTTGCAAGGCTTATGTGATGTGCATTACCGAGAGGGCCCAGAGATACCTCTCCGACAATCGGAGTGACAAATCCTAAGCTCGAAATACGCCAACCCAACATCTACCTTTGGAGACACCTGTAATGCTCCTTTATAATCACCCAGTTACGTTGTGACATTTGGTAGCACCCAAAGTGTTCCTCCGGCAAACGGGAGTTGCATAATCTCATAGTCATAGGAACATGTATAAGTCATGAAGAAAGCAATAGCAACATACTAAACGATCGGGTGCTAAGCTAATGGAATGGGTCATGTCAATCAGATCATTCAACTAATGATGTGACCTCGTTAATCAAATAACAACTCTTTGTCTATGGTTAGGAAACATAACCATCTTTGATTAACGAGCTAGTCAAGTAGAGGCATACTAGTGACACTCTGTTTGTCTATGTATTCACACATGTATTATGTTTCCGGTTAATACAATTCTAGCATGAATAATAAACATTTATCATGAAATAAGAAAATAAATAATAACTTTATTATTGCCTCTAGGGCATATTTCCTTCAATGCTATGTGATGTGATATGGCCAAAGGATGTGATGAATGATATATGTGATGTATGAGATGATCATGTTCTTGTAGTAGGAATCACGACTTGCATGTCGATGAGTATGACAACCAGCAGGAGCCATAGGAGTTGTCTTAATTTATTTATGACCTGCGTGTGAACATAAACGTCATGTAATTACTTCACTTTATTGCTAACCGTTAGCCATAGTAGTAGAAGTAATAGTTGGCGAGACAACTTCATGAAGACACGATGATGGAGATCATGATGATGGAGATCATGGTGTCATGCCGGTGACGATGATGATCATGGAGCCCCGAAGAAGGAGATCAAAAGGAGCAATATGATATTGGCCATATCATGTCACTATTTGATTGCATGTGATGTTTATCATGTTTATAGATCTTATTTGCTTAGAACGACGATAGTAAATAAGATGATCCCTCACTAAAATTTCAAGAAGGTGTTCCCCCTAACTGTGCATCGTTGCGAAAGTTCGTCGTTTTGAAGCACCACGTGATGATCGGGTGTGGTAGATTCTTACGTTCACATACAATGGGTGTAAGTCAGATTTACACACGCGAAACACTTAGGTTGACTTGACGAGCCTAGCATGTGTACAGACATGGCCTCGGAACACAGAAGACCGAAAGGTCGAGCATGAGTCGTATAGAAGATACGATCAACATGAAGACGTTCACCGACGTTGACTAGTACGTCTCACGTGATGATCGGACACGGCCTAGTTGACTCGGATCATGTAATCACTTAGATGACTAGAGGGATGTCTATCTGAGTGGGAGTTCATAAGATGAACTTAATTATCCTGAACATAGTCAAAAGGTCTTCGCAAATTATGTCGTAGCTCGCGCTTCTGTTCTACTGTTTAGATATGTTCCTAGAGAAACTTTAGTTGAAAGTTGATAGTAGCAATTATGCGGACTAGGTCCGTAAACTGAGGGTTGTCCTCATTGCTTCATAGAAGGCTTATGTCCTTAATGCACCGCTCAGTGTGCTGAACCTCGAACGTCGTCTGTGGATGTTGTGAACATCTGACATACACATTTTTATAACTACGTGATAGTTCAGTTAAACGGTTTAGAATTGAGGCACCGAAGACGGTTTTTGAAACGTCGCAAAACATATGAGATGTTTTGAGGGCTGAAATTGGCATTTCAGGCTCGTGCCCACGTCAAAAGGTATAAGACCTCCGACGATTTTCTTAGCCTACAAACTAAGGAGAAAAGCTCAATTGTTGAGCTTGTGCTCAGATTGTCTAAGTACAACAATCGCTTGAATCGAGTGGGAGTTGATCTTCCAGATGAAATAGTGATGGTTCTCCGGAGTCATTACCACCAAGCTGCTAGAGCTTCGTGATGAACTATGATATATCAGGGACATATATGATGATCCTTGAGATATTCGCGATGTTTGACACCGCGAAAGTAGAAATCAAGAAGGAGCATCAATTGTTGATGGTTGGTGAAACCACTAGTTTCAAGAAGGGCAAGGGAACAAAGGGATACTTCATGAAACGGCAATTCAGCTGCTGCTCTAGTGAAGAAACCCAAGGTTGAACCCAAACCCGAGACTAAGTGCTTCTATAATAAGGGGAATAGCCACTGGAGCAGAATTACCCTAGATACTTGGTAGATAAGAAGGCTGGCAAGGTCGATAGAAGTATATTGGATATACATTGTGTTGATGTGTACTTTACTAGTACTCCTAGTAGCACCAGGGTATTAGATACCGGTTCGGTTGCTAAGTGTTAGTAACTCGAAATAAAAGCTACGGAATAAATGGAGACTAGCTGAAAGGTGAGATGACGATATGTGTTGGAAGTATTTCCAAGGTTGATCAAATATCGTACGCTCCCTCTACCATCGAGATTGGTGCTTGCGTTGAGCATAGACATGATTGGATTATGTCTATCGCAATACGGTTATTCATTTAAGGAGAATAATGGTTACTCTGTTTATTTGAATAATACCTTCAATGGTCTTACACCTGAAATGAATTGTTTATTGAATCTCGATCGTAGTGATACACATGTTCATGCCAAAAGATATAAGATAGTAATGATAGTACCACCTACTTGTGGCACTGCCACGTAAGTCATATGGGTATAAAACGCATGAAGAAGCTCCATGTTGATGGATCTTTGGGCTCATTCGTTTTGAAAGTTTGAGACATGCGAACCATGTCTATTGGTGTATATGCATGAAGAAACTCCATGCAAATGGACCGTTTGGACTCACTTGATCTTTTAATCACTTGAGACATGCAAATCATACCACATGGGCAAGATGACTGAAAGCCTTGGTTTCAGTAAAATGGAACTAGAAAGCAACTTGTTGGAAGTAATACATTTTGATGTGTGCAGTCCAATGAGTGCTGAGGCGTGTAGTGGATATCGTTATGTTCTTACTTCACAGATGATTTGAGTAGATGTTGAGTATATTTACTTGATGAATCACGAGTCTGAATTATTGAAAGGTTCAAGTAATTTCAGGGTGAAGTTGAAAGATCACCGTGACAAGAGGATAAAATATCTATGATATGATCATAGAGATGAATATCTGAATTACGAGTTTGGCACAGAATTAAGACATGTTGGGGAACGCAGTAATTTCAAAGAAATTCCTATGCACACGCAAGATCATGGTGATGCATAGCAACGAGAGGGGAGAGTGTTGTCTACGTACCCACGCAGACCGACTGCGGAAGCGTTGACGCAACATAGAGGAAGTAGTCGTACGTCTTCTTCCCGATCCGACCGATCCAAGCACCGTTACTCCGGCACCTCCGAGTTCTTAGCACACGTACAACTCGATGACGATCCCCGGGCTCCGATCCAGCAAAGCTTCAGGGAGGAGTTCCGTCAGCACGACTGCGTGGTGACGATCTTGATGTATTACCGACGCAGGGCTTCGCCTAAGCACTACAACAATATGATCGAGGTGGAATATGGTGGCAGGGGGCACCGCACACGGCTAAGGAACGATCTCAATGATCAACTTGTGTGTCTAGAGGTGCCCCCTGCCTCCGTATATAAAGGAGCCAAGGGGGAGGGGTGCGGCCAACCCTATGGAGGCGCAGGAGGAGTCCTACTACTACCGGGAGTAGGACCCCCCCCCCCCCCAATCCTATTCCAAATAGGACTCCCAAGGGGGAAAGAGAGAGAGAGGTGCCCGGCCACCTCTCCTAGTCCTAATAGGACTAGGGGAGGGGGGAGGCACGCAGCCCACTATGGGCAGCCCCTTTCACCTTTCCACTAAAGCCAATAAGGCCCATATGACTCCCGGGGGGTTCCGGTAACCTTCCGGTAATCCGGTAAAATCCTGATTTCACCCGGAACACTTCCGATGTCCAAACATAGGCTTCCAATATATCAATCTTTATGTCTCAACCATTTCGAGACTCCTCATCATGTCCGTGATCACATCCGGGACTCCGAACAACCTTCGGTACATCAAAATGCATAAACTCATAATAACTGTCATCGTAAAGTTAAGCGTGCGGACCCTACGGTTCGAGAACAATGTAGACATGACCGAGACACGTCTCCGGTCAATAACCAATAGCGGGACCTGGATGCCCATATTGGCTCCTACATATTCTACGAAGATCTTTATCGGTCAGACCGCATAACAACATACATTGTTCCCTTTGTCATTGGTATGTTACTTGCCCGAGATTCGATCGTCGGTATCCAATACCTAGTTCAATCTCGTTACTGGCAAGTCTCTTTACTCGTTCCGTAATACATCATCTCACAACTACCATATTAGTTGTAATGCTTGCAAGGCTTATGTGATGTGCATTACCGAGAGGGCCCAGAGATACCTCTCCGACAATCGGAGTGACAAAACCTCGAAATACGCCAACCCAACATGTACCATTGGAGACACCTGTAGTACTCCTTTATAATCACCCAGTTACGTTGTGATGTTTGGTAGTACCCAAAGTGTTCCTCCGGTAAACGGGAGTTGCATAATCTCATAGTTATAGGAACATGTATAAGTCATGAAGAAAGCAATAGCAACATACTAAACGATCGGGTGCTAAGCTAATGGAATGGGTCATCTCAATCAGATCACTCAACTAATGATGTGACCTCGTTAATCAAATAACAACTCATTGTTCATCGTTAGGAAACATAACCATCTTTGATTAACGAGCTAGTCAAGTAGAGGCATACTAGTGACACTTTGTTTGTCTATGTATTCACACATGTATTATGTTTCCGGTTAATACAATTCTAGCATGAATAATAAACATTTATCATGATTATAAGGAAATAAATAATAACTTTATTATTGCCTCTAGGGCATATTTCCTTCAGTCTCCCACTTGCACTAGAGTTAATAATCTAGATTACACTGTAATGATTCTAACACCCATGGAGCCTTGGTGCTGATCATGTTTTGCTCGTGGAAGAGGCTTAGTCAACGGGTCTGCAACATTCAGATCCGTATGTATCTTGCAAATCTCTATGTCTCCCACCTGGACTAGATCCCGGATGGAGTTGAAGCGTCTCTTGATGTGCTTGGTCCTTTTGTGAAATCTGGATTCCTTTGCCAAGGCAATTGCACCAGTATTGTCACAAAAGATTTTCATTGGACCCGATGTACTAGGTATGACACCTAGATCGGATATGAACTCCTTCATCCATACTCCTTCGTTCGCTACTTCCGAAGCAGCTATGTACTCCGCTTCACATGTAGATCCCGCTACGATGCTTTGTTTAGAACTGCACCAACTGACAGCTCCACCATTCAATGTAAACACGTATCCGGTTTGCGATTTAGAATCGTCCGGATCAGTGTCAAAGCTTGCATCAATGTAACCTTTTACGGTGAGCTCTTTGTCACCTCCATATACGAGAAACATATCCTTAGTCCTTTTCAGGTATTTCAGGATGTTCTTGACCGCTGTCCAGTGATCCACTCCTGGATTACTTTGGTACCTCCCTGCTAAACTTATAGCAAGCCACACATCAGGTCTGGTACACAGCATTGCATACATGATAGAGCCTATGGCTGAAGCATAGGGAACATCTTTCATTTTCTCTCTATCTTCTGTAGTGGTCGGGCATTGAGTCTGACTCAACTTCACACCTTGTAACACATGCAAGAACCCTTTCTTTGCTTGATCCATTTTGAACTTCTTCAAAATCTTGTCAAGGTATGTGCTTTGTGAAAGTCCAATTGAGCGTCTTGATCTATCTCTATAGATCTTTATGCCTAATATGTAAGCAGCTTCACCGAGGTCTTTCATTGAAAATACTCTTATTCAAGTATCCCTTTATGCTATCCAGAAATTCTATATCATTTCCAATCAATAATATGTCATCCACATATAATATCAGAAATGCTACAGAGCTCCCACTCACTTTCTTGTAAATACAGGCTTCTCCGAAAGTCTGTATAAACCCAAATGCTTTGATCACACTATCAAAGTGTTTATTCCAACTCCGAGAGGCTTGCACCAGTCCATAAATGGATCGCTGGAGCTTGCACACTTTGTTAGCTTCCTTTGGATCAACAAAACCTTATGGTTGCATCATATACAACTCTTCTTCCAGAAATCCATTTAGGAATGCGGTTTTGACATCCATCTGCCAAATTTCATAATCATAAAATGCGGCAATCACTAACATGATTCGGACAGACTTAAGCATCGCTACAGGTGAGAAAGTCTCATCGTAGTCAACCCCTTGAACTTGTCGAAAACCTTTCGCGACAAGTCGAGCTTTGTAGACAGTAACATTACCATCAGCGTCAGTCTTCTTCTTGAAGATCCATTTACTCTCAATTGCTTGCTGATCATCGGGCAAGTCAACCAAAGTCCATACTTTGTTCTCATACATGGATCCTATCTCAGATTTCATGGCTTCAAGCCACTTTGCGGAATCTGGGCTCACCATCGCTTCTTCATAGTTCATAGGTACATCATGATCTAGTAGCATGACTTCTAGAACAAGATTACCGTACCACTCTGGTGCGGATCTTACTCTGGTTGATCTACGAGGTTCAGTAGTATCTTGATCTGAAGTTTCATGATCATTATCATTAGCTTCCTCACTAATTGGTGTAGGTGTCACTAAAACAGTTTTCTGTGATGTACTACTTTCCAGTAAGGGAGCAGGTACAGTTACCTCGTCAAGTTCTACTTTCCTCCCACTCACTTCTTTCGAGAGAAACTCCTTCTCTAGAAAGGATCCATTCTTAGCAACGAATGTCTTGCCTTCGGATCTGTGATAGAAGGTGTACCCAACAGTCTCCTTTGGGTATCCTATGAAGACACATTTCTCCGATTTGGGTTCGAGCTTATCAGGTTGAAGCTTTTTCACATAAGCATCGCAGCCCCAAACTTTCAGAAATGACAACTTTGGTTTCTTGCCAAACCACAATTCATAAGGCGTCGTCTCAACGGATTTTGATGGTGCCCTATTTAACGTGAATGCGGCCGTCTCTAGAGCGTATCCCCAAAACGATAGCGGCAAATTAGTAAGAGACATCATAGATCGTACCATATCTAGTAAAGTACGATTACGATGTTCGGACACACCATTACGTTGTGGTGTTCCGGGTGGCGTGAGTTGCGAAACTATTCCACAATTTTTCAAATGTACACCAAACTCGTAACTCAAATATTCTCCTCCACGATCAGATCGTAGAAACTTTATTTTCTTGTTACGATGGTTTTTCCACTTCACTCTGAAATTCTTTGAACTTTTCAAATGTTTCAGACTTATGTTTCATTAAGTAGATATAACCATATCTGCTTAAATCATCTGTGAAGGTGAGAAAATAACGATATCCGCCACGAGCCTCAATATTCATTGGACCACATACATCTGTATGTATGATTTCCAACAAATCTGTTGCTCTCTCCATAGTACCGGAGAACGGTGTTTTAGTCATCTTGCCCATGAGGCACGGTTCGCAAGTACCAAGTGATTCATAATCAAGTGGTTCCAAAAGTCCATCAGTATGGAGTTTCTTCATGCGCTTTACACCGATACGACCTAAACGGCAGTGCCACAAATAAGTTGCACCATCATTATCAACTCTGCATCTTTTGGTTTCAACATTATGAATATGTGTATTACTACTATTGAGATTCAATAAGAATAGACCACTCTTCAAGGGTGCATGACCATAAAAGATATTACTCATATAAATAGAACAACCATTATTCTCTGATTTAAATGAATAACCGTCTCGCATTAAACAAGATCCAGATATAATGTTCATGCTCAACGCTGGCACCAAATAACAATTATTTAGGTCTAATATTAATCCCGAAGGTAGATGTAGAGGTAGCGTGCCGACCGCGATCACATCGACTTTGGAACCGTTTCCCACGCGCATCGTCACCTCGTCCTTTGCCAGTGCCCGCTTATTCTGTAGTCCCTGTTTCGAGTTGCAAATAATAGCAACAGAACCAGTATCAAATACCCAGGTGCTACTGCGAGCTCTAGTAAGGTACACATCAATAACATGTATATCACATATACCTTTGTTCACCTTGCCATCCTTCTTATCCGCCAAATACTTGGCGCAGTTCCGCTTCCAGTGACCAGTCTGCTTGCAGTAGAAGCACTCAGTTTCAGGCTTAGGTCTAGACTTGGGTTTCTTCTCCTGAGCAGCAACTTGTTTGTTGTTCTTCTTGAAGTTCCCCTTTTTCTTCCCTTTGCCCTTTTTCTTGAAACTAGTGGTCTTGTTGACCATCAACACTTGATGCTCCTTCTTGATTTCTACCTCCGCAGCTTTCAGCATTGCGAAGAGCTCGGGAATAGTCTTGTTCATCCCTTGCATATTATAGTTCATCACGAAGCTCTTGTAGCTTGGTGGTAGTGATTGGAGAATTCTGTCAATGACGCAATCATCTGGAAGATTAACTCCCAATTGAATCAAGTGATTATTATACCCAGACATTTTGAGTATATGCTCACTGACAGAACTGTTCTCCTCCATCTTGCGGCTATAGAACTTATTGGAGACTTCATATCTCTCAATCCGGGCATTTGCTTGAAATATTAACTTCAACTCCCGGAACATATCATATGCTCCATGACGTTCAAAATGTCGTTGAAGTCCCGATTCTAAGCCGTAAAGCATGGCACACTGAACTATCGAGTAGTCATCAGCTTTGCTCTGCCAGACGTTCATAACATCTGGTGTTGCTCCAGCAGCAGGCCTGGCACCCAGCGGTGCTTCCAGGACGTAATTCTTCTGAGCAGCAATGAGGATAATCCTCAAGTTACGGACCCAGTCCGTATAATTGCTACCATCATCTTTCAACTTTGCTTTCTCAAGGAACGCATTAAAATTCAACGGAACAACAACACGAGCCATCTATCTACAATCAACAGAAACAAGCAAGATACTATCAGGTACTAAGTTCATGATAAGTTTAAGTTCAATTAATCAAATTACTTAAGAACTCCCACTTAGATAGACATCCCTCTAATCTTCTAAGTGATTACGTGATCCAAATCAACTAAACCATAACCGATCATCGCGTGAGATGGAGTAGTTTTCAATGGTGAACATCGTTATGTTGATCATATCTACTATATGATTCACGCTCGACCTTTCGGTCTCTATGTTCCAAGGCCATATCTGCATATGCTAGGCTCGTCAAGTTTAACCTGAGTATTCTGCGTGTGCAAAACTGGCTTGCACCCGTTGTAGATGGACGTAGAGCTTATCACACCCCGATCATCACGTGGTGTCTGGGCACGACGAACTTTGGCAACGGTGCATACTCAGGGAGAACACTTCTTGATAATTTAGTGAGAGATCATCTTATAATGCTACCGTCAATCAAAGCAAGATAAGATGCATAAAAAAGATAAACATCACATGCAATCAATATAAGTGATATGATATGGCCATCATCATCTTGTGCTTGTGATCTCTATCTCCGAAGCACCATCATGATCACCATCGTCACCGGCGCGACACCTTGATCTCCATCGTAGCATCGCTGTCGTCTCGCCAATCTTATGCTTCCACGACTATCACTACCGTTTAGTAATAAAGTAAAGCATTACATCGCGATTGCATTGCATACAATAAAGCAACAACCATATGGCTCCTGCCAGTTGCCGATAACTCGGTTACAAAACATGATCATCTCATACAATAAAAATCATGCCTTGACCATATCACATCAAAACATGCCCTACAAAAACAAGTTAGACGTCCTCTACTTTGTTGTTGCAAGTTTTATGTGGCTGCTACGGGCTTAAGCAAGAACCAATCTCACCTACGCATCAAAACCACAACGATAGTTTGTCAAATAGACTCCGTTTTAACCTTCGCAAGGACCGGGCGTAGCATACTTGGTTCAACTAAAGTTGGAGAGACAGTCGCCCGCAAGCCACCTGTGTGCAAGGCACGTCGGGGGAATCGGTCTCGCGTAAGCGTATGCGTAAGGTTGGTCCGGGTCGTCTCGTCCAACAATGCCGCCGAACCAAAGTATGACATGCTGGTAGGCAGTATGACTTATATCGCCCACAACTCACTTGTGTTCTACTTGTGCATATAACATCAACATAAATAACCTAGGCTCGGATGCCACTGTTGGGGAACGCAGTAATTTCAAAAAATTTCCTACGCACACGCAAGATCATGGTGATGCATAGCAACGAGAGGGGAGAGTGTTGTCTACGTACCCACGCAGACCGACTGCGGAAGCGTTGACGCAACGTAGAGGAAGTAGTCGTGCGTCTTCTTCCCGATCCGACCGATCCAAGCACCGTTACTCCGGCACCTCCGAGTTCTTAGCACACGTACAGCTCGTTGACGATCCCCGGGCTCCGATCCAGCAAAGCTTCGGGGAGGAGTTCCGTCAGCACGACGGCGTGGTGACGATCTTGATGTATTACCGACGCAGGGCTTTGCCTAAGCACTACAACGATATGATCGAGGTGGAATATGGTGGCAGGGGGCACCGCACACGGCTAAGGAACGATCTCAATGATCAACTTGTGTGTCTAGAGGTGCCCCCTGCCTCCGCATATAAAGGAGCCAAGGGGGAGGGGTGCGGCCAGCCCTATGGAGGCGCAGGAGGAGTCCTACTCCTACCGGGAGTAGGACTCCCCCCCCCCCCAATCCTATTCCAAATAGGACTCCCAAGGGGGAAAGAGAGAGAGAGGTGGCCGTCCACCTCTCCTAGTCCTAATAGGACTAGGGGCGGGGGGAGGCGCGCAGCCCACTATGGGCAGCACCTTTCACCTTTCCACTAAAGCCCAATAAGGCCCATATGACTCCCGGGGGGTTCCGGTAACCTTCCGGTAATCCGGTAAAATCCTGATTTCACCCAGAACACTTCCGATGTCCAAACATAGGCTTCCAATATATCAATCTTTATGTCTCGACCATTTCGAGACTCCTCGTCATGTCCGTGATCACATTCGGGACTACGAACAACCTTCGATACATCAAAATGCATAAACTCATAATAACTGTCATCGTAATGTTAAGCGTGCGGACCCTACGGTTCGAGAACAATGTAGACATGACCGAGACACGTCTCCGGTCAATAACCAATAGCAGGACCTGGATGCCCATATTGGCTCCTACATATTCTACGAAGATCTTTATCGGTCAGACCGCATAACAACATACATTGCTCCCTTTGTCATTGGTATGTTACTTGCCCGAGATTCGATCGTCGGTATCCAATACCTAGTTCAATCTCGTTACCGGCAAGTCTCTTTACTCGTTCCGTAATATATCATCTCACAACTACCATATTAGTTGTAATGCTTGCAAGGCTTATGTGATGTGCATTACCGAGAGGGCCCAGAGATACCTCTCCGACAATCGGAGTGACAAAACCTAATCTTGAAATACGCCAACCCAACATGTACCATTGGAGACACCTGTAGTACTCCTTTATAATCACCCAGTTACGTTGTGACGTTTGGTAGTACCCAAAGTGTTCCTCCGGTAAACGGGAGTTGCATAATCTCATAGTTATAGGAACATGTATAAGTCATGAAGAAAGCAATAGCAACATACTAAACGATCAGGTGCTAAGCTAATTGAATGGGTCATGTCAATCAGATCATTCAACTAATGATGTGACCTTGTTAATCAAATAACAACTCATTGTTCATGGTTAGGAAACATAACCATCTTTGATTAACGAGCTAGTCAAGTAGAGGCATACTAGTGACACTTTGTTTGTCTATGTATTCACACATGTATTATGTTTCCGGTTAATACAATTCTAGCATGAATAATAAACATTTATCATGATTATAAGGAAATAAATAATAACTTTATTATTGCCTCTAGGGCATATTTCCTTCAAGACATTGTGGAAATTGTTTCACAACTGATACAGCCTGGAACACCATAGTGTGATGGTGTGTCCGAACATCATAACTGCACCTTATTGGATATGATGCATACCATGATGTCTCTTATCGAATTACCACGATAGTTTATGGGTTAGGCATTAGAGACAACCACATTCACTTTAATAGGGAACCACGTAATTCCGATGAGATGACACCGTATGAACTATGGTTTAGAGAAACCTAAGCTGTCATTTCTTAAAAGTTTGGGGCTGCAACACTTATGTGAAAAAAGTTTCAGGCTGATAAGCTCGAACCCAAAGCGGATAAATGCATCTTCATAGGGCACCTAAAACAATTGGGTATACCTCCTATCTCAGATCTGAAAGCAATAAGGGATTGTTTCTAGAATCGGGTCCTTTCTCGAGGAAAAGTTTCTCTCGAAAGAATTGAGTGGGAGGATGGTGGAGACTTGATGAGGTTATTAAACCGTCTCTTCAACTAGTGTGTGGCAGGGCACGAGAAGTTGTTCCTGTGGACCAATTGAAGTGGAAGCTTATGATAGTGATCATGAAACTTCAGATCAAGTCACTACCAAACCTCGTGGGATGACAAGGATGCGTACTACTTCAGAGTGGTACGTGATCCTGTCTTGGAAGTCATGTTGCTAGACAACAATGAACCTACGAGCTATGGAGAAGCGATGGTGGGCCCAGATTCCGATAAATGGCTCGAGGCCATAAAATCCGAGAGAGGATCCATGTATGAAAACAAAGTATAAACTTTGGCAGAACGGCTCGATGGTCGTAAGGCTATTGAGTGAAGATGGATTTTAAAAGGAAGACTGACAATGATGGTAAATGTCACCATTAAGAAAGCTCGACTTGTCGTTAAGATGTTTTCCGACAAGTTCAAGGAGTTGACTACGATGAGACTTTCTCACTCGTAGCGATGCTAAGAGTCTGTTGGAATTATATTAGCAATTACTGCATTATTTGTGAAATCTTGCAGATAGGATGCCAAAAACCATTGTTTCCTCGACGATTTTGAGGAAAGGTTGTATGTGATACAACTGGAAGGTTTTGTTAATCCGGAAAGATGCTAATAAGTATGCAAAGCTCCAGCAATCCTTCTAAGGACTGGAGTAAGCATCTCGGAGTTGGAATGTATGCTTTGATAAGATGATCAAAGTTTTGGGTGTATACAAAGTTTATGAGAAACTTGTATTTCCAAAGAAGTGAGTGGGAGCACTATAGAATTTCTGATAAATATATGTTGACATATTGTTGATCAGAAATGACGTAGAAGTTCTGGAAAGCATATAGAGTTATTTGAAAAGTGTTTTTCAATGGAAAGCCTGGATTAAGCTACTTGAACATTGAGCATTAAGATCTATAAGGATAGATCAAAATGCTTAATAGTACTTTCAAATGAGCACATACCTTGACATGATCTTGAAGGTGTTCAAGATGGACCAGTCAAAGAAGGAGTTCTTGCCTGAGTTGTAAGGTATGAAGTTAAGACTTAAAGCTCGACCACGGCAGAAGAAAGAGGAAGGACGAAGGTCGTCCCCTATGCTTTTGTCATAGGCTCTATACGGTATGCCATGCTGAGTACCGCACCTGATGTGTGCCTTGCCACATATCTGGCAAGAGGGTACAAAGGTAATCTAGGAGTAGATCACCAGATGGCGGTCTAAATTATCCTTAGAGGAATAAGGATATGTTTCTCGGTTATGGAGGTGATAAAGAGTTCGACGTAAAGAGTTACGTCGATGCAAGCTTAACACCTATCCGGATAGCTCTCAGTAGAGATACCGGATACGTATAATGGAGCAACAATTTAGAATAGCTCCAAGTAGAACAGTTATTTGAAATGGCTCCAAATATAGCGTAGTAGCTGCATCTACAAGATGACATAGAGATTTGCGAAGTACATACGGATCTGAAAGATTCAGACCCGTTGACTAAAACCTCTCTCACAAGCAACATGATCAAACCCAGAACTCATTGAGTGTTAATCACATAGTGATGTGAACTAGATTATTGACTCTAGTAAACTCTTTGGATGTTGGTTACATGGCGATGTGACCTGTGAGTGTTGATCACATGGCGATGTGAACTAGATTATTGACTCTAGTGCAAGTGGGAGACTGTTGGAAATATGCCCTAGAGGCAATAATAAATTGATTATTATTATATTTCCTTGTTCATGATAATCGTTTATTATCCATGCTAGAATTCTATTGATAGGAAACTCAGATACATGTGTGGATACATAGACAACACCATGTCCCTAGTAAGCCTCTAGTTGACTAGCTCGTTGATCAATATATGGTTACGGTTTCCTGACCATGGACATTGGATGTCGTTGATAATGGGATCACATCATTAGGAGAATGATGTGATGGACAAGACCCAATCCTAAGCATAGCTTAAGATCGTGTAGTTCGCATGCTAAAGCTTTTCTAATGTCAAGTATCATTTCCTTAGACCATGAGATTGTGCAACTCCCGGATATTGTAGGAATACTTTGGGTGTGCCAAACGTCACAACGTAACTGGGTGACTATAAAGGTACACTACAGGTATCTCCGAAAGTGTCTGTTGGGTTGGCACGAATCGAGACTGGGATTTGTCACTCCGTGTGACGGAGAGGTATCTCTGGGCCCACTCGGTAGGACATCATCATAATGTGCACAATGTGATCAAGGATTTGATCATGGGATGATGTGTTACGGAACGAGTAAAGAGACTTGCCGGTAACGAGATTGAACAAGGTATCGGGATACCGACGATCGAATCTCGGGCAAGTACAATACCGCTAGACAAAGGGAATTGTATACGGGATTGATCGAATCCTCGACATCGTGGTTCATCCAATGAGATTATCGTGGAACATGTGGGAACCAACATGGGTATCCAGATCCCGCTGTTGGTTATTGACCGGAGAGTCATCTCGGTCATGTCTGCATGTCTCCCGAACCCGTAGGGTCTACACACTTAAGGTTCGGTGACGCTAGGGTTATAGAGATATTAGTATGCGGTAACCCGAAAGTTGTTCGGAGTCCCGGATGAGATCCCGGACGTCACGAGGAGTTCCGGAATGGTCCGGAGGTAAAGAATTATATATAGGAAGTGCTATTTCGTCCATCGGGACAAGTTTCGGGGTCACCGGTATTGTACCGGGACCACCGGAAGGGTCCCGGGGGTCCACCGGGTGGGGCCACCTGCCCCGGGGGCCACATGGGCTGTAGGGGGTGCGCCTTGGCCTACATGGGCCAAGGGCACCAGCCCCTAGAGGCCCATGCGCCAAAGGGACAAGAGGAGGGGAGAGTCCTAAAGGGGGAAGGCACCTCCGAGGTGCCTTGGGGAGGATGGACTCCTCCCCCCCTTGGCCGCACCCTTCCTTGGAGGAAGGGGAAAGGCTGCGCCCTCCCCCTCTCCCTTGGCCCTATATATAGTGGGGGGAAGGGAGGGCAACCATACCTAAGCCCTGGCGCCTCCCTCTCCCTCCCATGACACATCTCCCTCCTCCCGCAGCGCTTGGCGAAGCCCTGTTGGAATCCCGCTACTTCCACCACCACGCCGTCGTGCTGCTGGATCTCCATCAACCTCTCCTCCCCCCTTGCTGGATCAAGAAGGAGGAGACTTCGCTGCTCCATACGTGTGTTGAACGCGGAGGTGCCGTCCGTTCGGCGCTAGGATCTCCGGTGATTTGGATCACGACGAGTACGACTCCTTCAACCCCGTTCTCTTGAACGCTTCCGCATAGCGATCTACAACGGTATGTAGATGCACTCTCCTTCCCCTCGTTGCTGGTTTCTCCATAGATAGATCTTGGTGACACGTAGGAAAATTTTGAATTTCTGCTACGTTACCCAACAGCTTACGTGAAAAAGCTTCAACCTGATTAGCTCGAACCCAAATTGGAAAAATGTGTCTTCATAGGATATCCAAAGGAAACTATTGGATACACCTTCTATCACAGATCCGAAGGCAAGAATTTTTTTGCTAAATTCGGAAAATTTCTAGAGAAGGAGTTTCTCTCGAAAGAAGTGAGTGGGAGGAAAGTAGAACTTGACGAGGTAACTGTACCTACTCCCTTATTGGAAAGTAGTACATCACAGAAACCTGTTTAGTTGACTTTACTTTGCAGACATATGTGGATGCTAATTAAGCTGCCAACAGAGGAGGAGCTGCTGCAGGTTAATTAACTAAACAAATTAACTAGCAGCTACTGCAGGCATAGCAGAGAAACAAGGCTCTCCTCTCAGGCGCCGATGGTCAACGAAGATATAGGAGGTGATCAACTCAGCTCGGTACTGGCAAATGGATCATGGGACGTATACAGGAGGTGTCGGACGACTGATCTGTTAGAGCCAAGGTGACGAGGTGCCTGAGACAATTTTCTCAAGCTGGTTATTCAGTGCCCTTTTACGTGGAAGGACCTGCAACCAACAAGATGGGTGTTTGATGTTCACAAATAGACACGTACGTACTAGCCAAAGGTTGCTTTAGTGTCAGCTATTAACACCTCTGCTCATCATTTCAAACTGCTAAAACAAAGTTTAATGGGCTTGATTTTTATGTCTGATGGCTGCTGCATGCACTTTAAGATATGGTGCATTTGGTTCAAAAAAATTAAGGATGTTGAGTAGGCAATTCAGACATTAGGTTTCAAATTACTCTTCTCCTTCCTACATCAGAATCACATGAGGTCATTTGTTCCCCTTGATTAATGAAAGGAATCAATGTGACGACTGATTTCTAAGTACCACTCTTACGGTACATTTCTCAGCAAGAGCTTTCGTAACTAAATGAACCCAACAGTTCTGGTTTGAAACCTGCTTCTTGTCTTGTAAATTACAATAGTTTACATCTACTCCCTCTGTACCGTTTTACTTGTCGCTGGGCAATCGCAGTGCAAATTTTCTAACTCTATAAAATTTTCTTCCTTTCCAGATTTACCCTTCCACCTTATCCGCTCCTCGCTCGCACCGCTCGCTCCTTCTGCGTCGCTGCAGCACTCACTCGCTCGCCCCTTCCCTCGTCGCCTCTCCCTCTCCTCTCCGTGGCCGGCCACTCCCTTTCCTTGTCGCCGCCTTCCCCCTCTCCTCGTCGCCGGCCTCTTCCTCTTCCCGTCGCCGGCCTCTTCCACCGCCCCTTTCCCCCCCC
>NC_041384.1:8217853-8221786 GCF_002162155.2 Triticum dicoccoides | reverse complement strand
CCACCCCACCTTCACTCACACACCCTGTAGGTTAAAAAAATTGATTCTTTTTGCGTCGGCGATGAGCTTCTCTGTGACAGAGGCATGGATGTGTGGGGACGCCAAAGCTGGATATGGGCTACGGGGGCGTGGATGTGGAGCGGCGCGGGAGGCCGAGGCGGGTAGGTGCCACCGGTGGCGGGACAAGCAGCTGGAGCAGGAGGGCGACGCCAAGCTCGGTTGGGGCCTCCTCGGCGACGCCTACGACCGCTGCAGCGAGGTCTGCGCACTCAGTCTCTGAGTCCCTGCTGCGGCGAGTTCTACGTACGCCAAGACCTTCTACGGTGAGCCCCTTACTTACTCGGTGCCGAGTACTCTGCAATCTGATTCAATAGTTCTTGATCCTCTTTCAGTAGCTTTTGCAATAGTTCTTGCAGCGAATATTTCTTCCTGTTCAAATACAGAAGCAACACCTGGTGAGGTCGGAGTACTTGCACATTCGAATACAGAAGCAACACCATATGTATACACAAACTCCAGTATTTCTTCCTGTTCCACAACTGGGTGTTGCAGCCTGACCCAAAGAGAATCATGAAGCACTTTTCTGTTAATTAAGCACTTGCAGTAGTATACTTGACTGAATTTAAACACTTGCAGTAGTATAGTTGACTGAATTTAAATAATTGCAGTAGTACTGTGATGAGCCTCTGCTTGATCAACTGGAGCTTAAACACTCGCAGTAGTACTTGCAGTTGTACTTGACTAAATTTAAACACTTGCAGTATTTCTACTGCTGCTTGATCAATTGGAGTACTCTGGTACTTGATGAATAGCTGTTTTAGTGTAGCAAGTGCAGCAGCTATTTCAAAATGTTCACTTGCAGCAACACTTGCTGAATCAGATTAGGTACTCCATCTGGAGACTTTAACTGAATCAGATTTGGTACTCCATTTGCTGTAGAACTCTAGTTAACTGAAACTAGTGACATCACTTGAAGCAACTTAAGTCTGAATAATCAAATTCATCATACACTGTTCATTAATCTAACTAAAATCCTTTTCTATTAATTAAACTATCTGAATTTTTCTATTAATTAAACTAACTGAAACCTTTTTATGTTAATTAAACTAACGGAAACCTTTTCTGTTAATTGAACACATGAAGTACAGTACGGGAAAGGCACTGTTAACTTGCATAAGTCTGCATTTGTCTCTTGTGACGCCCCCGATTCAATCGTACACTAATCATGCACGCAAACGTGTACGATCAGGATCAGGGACTCACGGGAAGATATCACAACACAACTCTAAAACATAAATAAGTCATACAAGCATCATAATACAAGCCAGGGGCCTCGAGGGCTCGAATACAAGTGCTCGATCATAGACGAGTCAGCGGAAGCAACAATATCTGAGTACAGACATAAGTTAAACAAGTTGCCTTAAGAAGGCTAGCACAAACTGGGATACAGATCGAAAGAGGCGCAGGCCTCCTGCCTGGGATCCTCCTAACTACTCCAGGTCGTCGTCAGCGGACTGCACGTAGTAGTAGGCACCTCCGGTGTAGTAGGGGTCATCGTCGACGGTGGCATCTGGCTCCTGGACTCCAGCATCTGGTTGCGACAACCAGAAAGAAAGGAAGGGGGGAAAAGGGGGGAGAAAGCAACCGTGAGTACTCATCCAAAGTACTCGCAAGCAAGGAACTACACTACATATGCATGGGTATATGTGTAAGGAGGCCATATCGGTGGACTGAACTGCAGAATGCCAGAATAAAAGGGGGATAGCTAGTCCTATCGAAGACTACGCTTCTGGCAGCCTCCGCCTCGCAGCACGTAGAAGAGAGTAGATTGAAGTCCTCCAAGTAGCATCTCCGAGTAGCATCTCCAGTAGCATCGCATAGCATAATCCTACCCGGCGATCCCCTCCTCATATCCCTGGGGGAGAGCGACCACCGGTTGTATCTGGCACTTGGAAGGGTGTGTTTTATTAAGTATCCGGTTCTAGTTGTCATAAGGTCAAGGTACAACTCCAAGTCGTCCTGTTACCGAAGATCACGGCTATTCGAATAGATTAACTTCCCTGCAGGGGTGCACCACATAACCCAACACGCTCGATCCCATTTGGCCGGACACACTTTCCTGGGTCATGCCCGGCCGCGGAAGATCAACACGTCGCAGCCCCACCTAGGCAAAACAGAGAGGCCAGCACGCCGGTCTAAACCTAAGCGCGCAGGGGTCTGGGCCCATCGCCCTGAGCACACCTGCACGTTGCGTGGGCGGCCGAAAGCAGACCTAGCCTAGTGGTGTTCCAGTCCAATTCGGCGCGCGCCGCTCCGTCGCTGACGTCTGAAGTGCTTCGGCTGATACCACGACGTCGGGATACCCATAACTACTCCCACGTAGATGGTTAGTGCGTATAGGCTCGTAGCCGACTCAGATCAAATACCAAGATCTCGTTAAGCGTGTTAAGTATCCGCGAACGCCGAACAGGGCCAGGCCCACCTGTCTCCTAGGTGGTCTCAACCTGCCCTGTCGCTCCGCCACAAAGTAACAGTCGAGGGCCGTCGGGAACCCAGGCCCACCTCTACCAGGATGGAGCCACCTGTCCTTTCAGCCCCCTCGTCAGAATCACTTGCGGGTACTCAATGAGCTGACCCGACTTTAGTCACCATCTGTATAGTATGTGTGAATGTATAGTATATACCCGTGATCACCTCCCAAGTGATCATGGCCCGATAGTATAGCAAGGCAGACTGACAAGAATGTAGGGCCAATGATGATAAACTAGCATCCTATACTAAGCATTTAGGATTGCAGGTAAGGTATCAACAGATGTAGCGACAATGTCAGGCTATGCATCAGAATAGGATTAACGAAAGCAGTAACATGCTACACTACTCTAATGCAAGCAGTATAGAGGAGAGTAGGCGATATCTGGTGATCAAGGGGGGGCTTGCCTGGTTGCTCTGGCAAGAGAGAGGGGTCGTTAACTCCGTAGTCGAACTGGTCAGCAGCAGCGTCGGTCTCGTAGTCTACCGGAGAGAAGAGGGGGAAGAAATAATGAATACAAAGCAAACAAAGCACCACAAAATATATCAAGGCAATACGCGGTGTTCGGTGTGCCCTAACGCGGTAGTAGGTGATACCGGTGAAGGGGGGAAAACATCCGGGAAAGTATTCCCGGGGTTCCGTGTTTTCGGGCAGAGGAACGGAGGGGGAAAGTTGCGAGTTTGATATGTTAGGGGTGTGTGGTGGACGAACGGGCTGCGTATCCGGAATCGTCTCGTCGTTCTAAGCAACTTTCGTGTTGAAAATATTTTAATCCGAGTTACGGATTAAAAGATATGATTTTCTAAAGATTTTATGAATTTTGTGGAATTTATTTAATTATTTAACTCTAACATTATCCAGAATAGTGTATGCTGACGTCAGCATGACGTCAGCATGGCGTCAGCAGTCAACAGGGGTGTTGACTGGTCAATCTGACGTGTGGGACCCACTGGTCATAGACTGTTTAGGCTAATCACTGTTTAACTAATCTAACTACTGTTTAATTAAACTAATTAGTTAATTAGGTTAATCTAATTATGATTAATTAACTTAATTAATTCCTTAATTAATTAACTAATTTAATTATTATTTATTTATTTAATATATATTTTTTTAATTCTTTTTTTTATAAAACCGTTCTGGGCGTGGGGCCCCCTGTCATAGGCCAAGGCCCCTAACGGGCATACGGGCAGGCTGGTGCGGGCGAAGCCGCACCCCTGCCCGATAGCAAGGCGAGGCCGGTTCGGGGCCGGAGTGGGCGCGAGCAGCGCGGGCCACAGCCGGCGGCGACGGCCGCGGTAGGTGGGGGCAGCAGCGCCGGCGGCCACCGCAGCGGAGAGGAGTCCTGGGACGGAGCGCGCGAGAGCGGGCACCGGCGAGCGTGGCCGCGGCCAACGGGTTCA
>NC_041384.1:8209389-8217001 GCF_002162155.2 Triticum dicoccoides | reverse complement strand
ATCCAGATCGGATCGGGAGGGAGTGGACCGAGGGGGGGGGAGAGTGGGGGATATGGGCTAAGGTTCGGTGGGAGTGGGGGGTTAAGCAGGGGTAGGGTGGGCCGGTCGGGTAGCCTGGTTCGGCGGCCAGTTGGGCCGTTCGGCCCAGTTGGCCAGGGGGGTTTCCTCCTTCTTTTGTTTTTTTTTTGCTTTACCTTTTACCCATTTCTCTTTTATTTTAGTTGCACTATATTTTTGGTTTAGTAAAATATGAAAACAGCTCCAAAAATAGTGTGTCAAATTAATCCACTGATCTAAGAAGTTTTACCTCAGAATAAAAATAGTTTAGTATTTGGAAAAATATATTAGGAGTATAACTAATTGTTTTGATGTTGTTTTAATCACTTAAGGGTATTTAAATATTTTATAATGACTGTTGTTACTCCACCAATAATATCCATGATTTATTTGTCACATTAGTAACATTTTAGTTTTGACTTTTGAAAACTTTAATCGTTTGACTTGATTTTAAATTTGAATTCGAACCGTTTTTGAACCATCGCGAGATTAATAACAGTCACCGAGGTGACGTGGCATCATTAGCGTGGAATTACTGTAGCATGATTACCCGGGCGTCACAATTCTCCTCCACTACAAGAAATCTCGTCCCGAGATTTAGGAGCGGTTACAAGGGGAAGGGATCTGGTTACGAAATTCTAAAGATTCTTCTCGGTCATAGTTGCTCTTCTCGAAGAGGTCGATCCATTACATTGATGTCTTCGGTCCTCTGCTTCAGGTCGTCATGATGAAGTCACCGTCCTTCCTTCAGGACCATCACCGAACTTACGAAAGGGTGAGAAGGGAAACCTGTATATGGATGGATTCTAACAAGATCGAGCATCAGACGGTTAACTCAGGGAAGAAGCATAAGTTTCTATCGATTTGAAACTTAAGAAGATATCGAGAGCAAAGTAAGAAGGTACCATGAGAAGTTTCAAATGGATAGGCAATCGTTCGATGCCTAATCAGAAGGTGAAAGGGTTTCAGGGCAACGAGAATAGGTATTGCGTCTCATACCAGAATAGATCACTAGACTGGTGGTCCGTGAATTACATACGAAGTCGAGCGTGAGGAACAACCTTGGGAATAGGTGTTGTATAGGAGAGTCAGGTTTCGATCCTGTGGAACTGTGGGTTATGGGCCCACCATGTGGGATAAAAGTAGGAGGGGTGACATCTTGCATGGTCACGATAGCAAGGCATGTCAGAGGCTAGTCTGTCAGTTATGTCGGCAACAACATCGATACCAAGGGCGAGGGACGAAGAGAACCATTCTCCTGCTCGTTGAACGAGGCGGACCAATAGGCAAAGTTCTCATCCATCGGTGGTTACCGGAATGTCATCAACAATAGAAACAAGGTCTTACTGACAGAATTGTACACCGAGGTGTTTACCTAAGTAGGAGAAAACTACTGCTTACATCATATAGATCACAAGAAGGTTTAAACAATCCCAATGGAAAGTAAAAGTGATTGTCAGGTTTAAGCAGAACAATGGAAAGGAAAATGTGTTTAAACACATATTTCAAGGGTATATCCTTCCCAAGGACAAGCAGAGTAAGATATCCATGACAGGATATAATGTAGGAAACCCTTTAGAAACGGGGAGAGAAACTTCATGAAATTACCCATACAGCGGTGTTTGGATAATTTAGCAGGAAACATTTAGCATTGGCTTCAAATGTCCTTGTTGACAATCGGAGTTCCACAAACATGCTTCGAGATAGCATTACATGGTCTTCAAGCAAGTTCAGACTTTGGAAACAAAAAGGGTCCATCAGGAAGAACTTATAGAATAAGTCTTACAATTTCCTCATGGAAGAAAAGATAGCCTGGCTGAAAAGGGAAACTATAACAATTGGGCCTCCAGCCAGGTGTGCTAGGCATGACATCACCTTACCGGGTCACATAAGGACCATTGTTGTAACTCTTGGAAATATGTTCCAACCATCATATCTGACCTAGATTCAGATCTGATTAGTGCCAGGATACCTCCGACTTAATAAGCCTGAGAAGAAAAGGTGCAACACAATTGACGAGATGACAATGTAAGGTTCTCCGGAAATGAACTATGAAGTGATTTCCGTTAACAAGAGTTCATCATTAATCCAAGGAGAGGACAAAGAGGTGTCTGGTGAACTCAACGACAATTCATCGAGATTTCCAAAAGATGGATTTCCACAATTAAGTGAACAAGGAGATAACATTTGTCAGATCAAATGATATAAGGAAGTATGCTCACGGAAAACATACACAATTAAACATTGGTTGAAAGGTGCGCCCAAAATATGGGTTGGGTTGCACGACCAATGTTAGAATGGTGATTCAATAATCAATAGTTTAAGAATGAACGACCGACCATTAGCTTCAAAGCAATAGGGTTGCTAGAAGTGCAGAATCCAAACAACACCGTTCACTTGTTGGTACCCCGGTTGGAATCAACACGAGGACCAAGAAAGAATGGTGATGGTGAGAAGTATCACGATACCAAGAATTCTTGAGAGGTGGTGAAATTCTCACAACATTCTTGACATAAAAAATGGCAATACTCCAAGGTAAAGGAGAACAATGCTGGATAGCAAGGATCTCAAGGTATAACACAAAACACGAACAAGTTTGTGTTGAACGGAAGGCAATCGAGTGGTTGATGATAACACAAATCATCGAGGGCAAGGATGGTATTTCTCATCAGGAATTCAATTGATATCCTTAAGGAGCTCGAAATGTTGACGATGATCATGACAATTTCTGTCGAGAGGTTTCATGGAGATGTAATCGGTCGGCGATGACATCAAGTCAAACGAATGATGAAGCGAAAGGTTATTGGAACCATGGGTACGTCACAAACTTGAAATCAAGTTTGTTGTTTGAGGTGAGACGATAAGACAAGGAAGATCGACGTAAGCTTAGCCCATCATCGAAATTGTGCTCCGGAAAGAAGGACCAGGTAGCACAGTTAAAATTTGGCACGATAATGATATAGTCGAGTAGGCTCGGAATGACGTGATTGAGTTCAAACTCGTACTTAAAGAAGATTACTAAGAGTTGTTGAACCGTAGTGTGGACTCGGTTCAGTTATCGGTGTCTTTGAGTGTTTAATAACTTAGAGCCCATGAAAAATTGGAATCAATGAGAATGTAGCACTTGATGAAGAACTCATAAGAAGTTATGCAGTTCCGTGATAATCTTGAGATACCAGGGGTAATACTCGACGGCAAATCAAAGTAGAGGTTGGACTGGGGTATTACCCCGTAGAAGACAAGTGCTTAAACTTGCACGAGAAATGTTATTTAAAGGAGAACATGGTCGGAACCACGATTGCAAAAGGCCAGATCCCAGATATAAGATGAACTTATACCAAAGGAATAATTATTTTTACGAGCAGCTTCCATGATAAGTTATACATCGTGTCCCTGGGCATGAACGCAAGGTTCAAGGTCGACTCCCACTTCTTCAATGTATAACCTTCCATTCACTATTCGCTTTGATAAAGGCATTAGTGTTGAAAGTTTTACCTGGTGAAATACCAGATGAGTATGACTCGTGAAAACTTCCGAGTTCACACATATAAAGGAAGGCATCGGATCAACCCGTTAGGGTATCGTGGAAACATATACCACAATCTTCAAGAGTAGATATCACCAGCTGAAAAGCAGAGCATGGTTGGCAAAAGGAGAGGATACAATTTACCAAAGGCATTATGTATCAGAGAAAGAACTCACAAGGTGATTAGTTATGAAGGACACTGTCGGACAATAATCCAACAGTGGATATGGCGATCCACAATGGAGCTGATGTGAGTATCATTACCCAATCAGAGGAAGAAGGAATGCAAATGCATTGGTTTATAGGACATCTGAATAATTCAACGTTTAAATAGCAAAGGAATTATGATTTTTAATTCAAGGGATCAGGAGCAACGCTCTGATCAAGGATGGATAAGTTGAATAGACTTAGGGGTACCATCGATGGCAATCTGATTGGCCGAGAACCAGCTCCTGTTCGAAAGACGTCTGAGCGGAAAGATAATATATAAGGATCAACTGATGATTGCGTGCATTCGCACACATATAGGATCAACGGACTTAAATGATAGTGACAAAGGATGCCAATAAGATTACTAGATTTATGGGATTAACCAAAATGTAAGCAAGCAAGAATTTCAAGGGCAATAGGCTCCTGAGGATTTTTGGAAGATCAAATGGTATTTCGAAGATTGATGACATACATGAATCAACTGGGGATGAGTGAATACTCGGTAAGTGTGAGAAATTATTCGTAGGGATATTCATGTGTCAAGAACTGCAAGGCAGTAAGCTCAAAGGATTATCGAAACAACAACGAGTGTTTCGGGGTATCTTGTAATAACAAGACCAACTGGGAATAAAAGTAAAAATGACAGGTGTAAGTATTTATCCATAGGGATTTTTCGGTGGTAGGGAATTGCAAAAGCAATAGGCATAAGGTCTCGAGAAAATATCGAAGAGTATTGTCAGAATATTCCGTTGAAGCAGTCGACCATCCGTAATGAAAGGGTTCTCCGGCAGGAAGTGGTAGCGAGAACCTAGAGTTAGATTTTAGCAAAATCATTTAACCCGAATAGAAGAGAGATCAGAATCCCAGAGTATAGACGAGGAGTAAAAGATCCTAATACCACCCTAATGGCGACGTGGGCCCATGGGCCACACAGCCATGTTAGTAAAACAGTTTTCAATGTCTAGACTCGACTTCGGCCAAGGAGTTGGAAAGGGGATTCCTACAGGCAGTCGGCTCTGATACCAACTTGTGATGCCCCCGATTCAATCGTACACTAATCATGCACGCAAACGTGTACGATCAGGATCAGGGACTCACGAGAAGATATCACAACACAACTCTAAAACATAAATAAGTCATACAAGCATCATAATACAAGCCAGGGGCCTCGAGGGCTCGAATACAAGTGCTCGATCATAGACGAGTCAGCGGAAGCAACAATATCTGAGTACAGACATAAGTTAAACAAGTTGCCTTAAGAAGGCTAGCACAAACTGGGATACAGATCGAAAGAGGCGCAGGCCTCCTGCCTGGGATCCTCCTAACTACTCCAGGTCGTCGTTAGCGGGCTGCACATAGTAGTAGGCACCTCCGGTGTAGTAGGGGTCGTTGTCGACGGTGGCGTCTGGCTCCTGGACTCCAGCATCTGGTTGCGACAACCAGAAAGAAAGGAAGGGGGGAAAAGGGGGGAGAAAGCAACCGTGAGTACTCATCCAAAGTACTCGCAAGCAAGGAACTACACTACATATGCATGGGTATATGTGTAAGGAGGCCATATCGGTGGACTGAACTGCAAAATGCCAGAATAAAAGGGGGATAGCTAGTCCTATCGAAGACTACGCTTCTGGCAGCCTCCGCCTCGCAGCACGTAGAAGAGAGTAGATTGAAGTCCTCCAAGTAGCATCTCCGAGTAGCATCTCCAGTAGCATCGCATAGCATAATCCTACCCGGCGATCCCCTCCTCATATCCCTGGGGGAGAGCGACCACCGGTTGTATCTGGCACTTGGAAGGGTGTGTTTTATTAAGTATCCGGTTCTAGTTGTCATAAGGTCAAGGTACAACTCCAAGTCGTCCTGTTACCGAAGATCACGGCTATTCGAATAGATTAACTTCCCTGCAGGGGTGCACCACATAACCCAACACGCTCGATCCCATTTGGCCGGACACACTTTCCTGGGTCATGCCCGGCCGCGGAAGATCAACACGTCGCAGCCCCACCTAGGCAAAACAGAGAGGCCAGCACGCCGGTCTAAACCTAAGCGCGCAGGGGTCTGGGCCCATCGCCCTGAGCACACCTGCACGTTGCGTGGGCGGCCGAAAGCAGACCTAGCCTAGTGGCGTTCCAGTCCAATTCGGCGCGCGCCGCTCCGTCGCTGACGTCTGAAGTGCTTCGGCTGATACCACGACGTCGGGATACCCATAACTACTCCCACGTAGATGGTTAGTGCGTATAGGCTCGTAGCCGACTCAGATCAAATACCAAGATCTCGTTAAGCGTGTTATGTATCCGCGAACGCCGAACAAGGCCAGGCCCACCTGTCTCCTAGGTGGTCTCAACCTGCCCTGTCGCTCCGCCACAAAGTAACAGTCGAGGGCCGTCGGGAACCCAGGCCCACCTCTACCGGGATGGAGCCACCTGTCCTTTCAGCCCCCTCGTCAGAATCACTTGCGGGTACTCAATGAGCTGACCCGACTTTAGTCACCATCTGTATAGTATGTGTGAATGTATAGTACATACCCGTGATCACCTCCCAAGTGATCACGGCCCGATAGTATAGCAAGGCAGACTGACAAGAATGTAGGGCCAATGATGATAAACTAGCATCCTATACTAAGCATTTAGGATTGCAGGTAAGGTATCAACAGATGTAGCGACAATGTCAGGCTATGCATCAGAATAGGATTAACGAAAGCAGTAACATGCTACACTACTCTAATGCAAGCAGTATAGAGGAGAGTAGGCGATATCTGGTGATCAAGGGGTGGGCTTGCCTGGTTGCTCTGGCAAGAGAGAGGGGTCGTCAACTCCGTAGTCGAACTGGTCAGCAGCAGCGTCGGTCTCGTAGTCTACCGGAGAGAAGAGGGGGAAGAAATAATGAATACAAAGCAAACAAAGCACCACAAAATATACCAAGGCAATACGCGGTGTTCGGTGTGCCCTAACGCGGTAGTAGGTGATACCGGTGAAGGGGGGAAAACATCCGGGAAAGTATTCCCGGGGTTCCGTGTTTTCGGGCAGAGGAACGGAGGGGGAAAGTTGCGAGTTTGATATGTTAGGGGTGTGTGGTGGATGAACGGGCTGCGTATCCGGAATCGTCTCGTCGTTCTGAGCAACTTTCGTGTTGAAAATATTTTAATCCGAGTTACGGATTAAAAGATATGATTTTCTAAAGATTTTATGAATTTTCTGGAATTTATTTAATTATTTAACTCTAACATTATCCAGAATAGTGTATGCTGACGTCAGCATGACGTCAGCATGGCGTCAGCAGTCAACAGGGGTGTTGACTGGTCAATCTGACGTGTGGGACCCACTGGTCATAGACTGTTTAGGCTAATCACTGTTTAACTAATCTAACTACTGTTTAATTAAACTAATTAGTTAATTAGGTTAATCTAATTATGATTAATTAACTTAATTAATTCCTTAATTAATTAATTAATCTAATTATTATTTATTTACTTAATATATATTTTTTTAATTCTTTTTTTTATAAAACCGTTCTGGGCGTGGGGCCCCCTGTCATAGGCCAAGGCCCCTAACGGGCATACGGGCAGGCTGGTGCGGGCGAAGCCGCACCCCTGCCCGATAGCAAGACGAGGCCGGTTCGGGGCCGGAGTGGGCGCGAGCAGCGCGGGCCACAGCCGGCGGCGACGGCCGCGGTAGGTGGGGGCAGCAGCGCCGGCGGCCACCGCAGCGGAGAGGAGTCCTGGGACGGAGCGCGCGAGAGCGGGCACCGGCGAGTGTGGCCGCGGCCAACGGGGACAGAGGCGGGGCGCGTGTGTGCGGTCGTGGGCGCGGGCAGTGGGCAGTGGCG
>NC_041384.1:8173779-8207897 GCF_002162155.2 Triticum dicoccoides | reverse complement strand
TAATTAAACTGAAACCTTCCCTTTAATTAATTAAAGAAAAGGTTTTTGTTTAATTATAACCAGTGTACTCCAACCAGCCTGAAACTATATGAAGTCTAGTGTAGTGCTCCAGCCTGAAACATTTTTAGTTAATTAAACTAAATGATCATACAAATGGTTTTCTCCTATCCTACTACTCTCCTATCATACAATAGCTGTTTTAGTGTAGCAAGTGCAGCAGCTATTTCAAAATGTTCACTTGCAGCAACACTTGCTGAATCAGATTAGGTACTCCATCTGGAGACTTTAACTGAATCAGATTTGGTACTCCATTTGCTGTAGTACTCTAGTTAACTGAAACTAGTGACATCACTTGAAGCAACTTAAGTCTGAATAATCAAATTCATCATACACTGTTCATTAATCTAACTAAAATCCTTTTTTGTTATTTAAACTATCTGAATTTTTCTGTTAATTAAACTAACTGAAACCTTTTTATGTTAATTACACTAACGGAAACCTTTTCTGTTAATTGAACACATGAAGTACAGTACGGGAAAGGCACGGTTAACTTGCATAAGTCTGGATTTGTAGTCTCTGTGTTCTTCTGAATACTGATATGCTTTGTATAAATACAGTTAAGTGCTTTTAAAAGCACTTTGCTATGTGGCCTGGTTACTCTTTATCATGTTTCATATGGCCTAGTTGTTTCCTTTCTCAAGATTTAAACTCTTAAGACATTGTTTATCAAGATCCATACATCGACAGATCAATACTCCAAACTGTTGATGGACAGATGGACATTAGTTGGTGTAGTACTGCTTGGAGTAGCTTGCTGTAGAGATTTGTGTACTCCGTAGTTGAGTGCCAAAATACTCATTTTCATGCAGTGCCAAAATACTCCTTTTAATGCAGGTTTTTTAAAATTAGGATTAGGAGTAGGGTTAGTAGGAGTAGGAGTAAAATTAGGAGTATTAATTAAACTGAAACCTTCCCTTTAATTAATTAAAGAAAAGGTTTTTGTTTAATTATAACCAGTGTACTCCAACCAGCCTGAAACTATATGAAGTCTAGTGTAGTGCTCCAGCCTGAAACATTTTTAGTTAATTAAACTAAATGATCATACAAATGGTTTTATCCTATCCTACTACTCTCCTATCATACAATAGCTGTTTTAGTGTAGCAAGTTCAGCAGCTATTTCAAAATGTTCACTTGCAGCAACACTTGCTGAATCAGATTAGGTACTCCATCTGGAGACTTTAACTGAATCAGATTTGGTACTCCATTTGCTGTAGTACTCTAGTTAACTGAAACTAGTGACATCACTTGAAGCAACTTAAGTCTGAATAATCAAATTCATCATACACTGTTCATTAATCTAACTAAAATCCTTTTCTGTTAATTAAACTATCTGAATTTTTCTGTTAATTAAACTAACTGAAACCTTTTTATGTTAATTAAACTAACGGAAACCTTTTCTGTTAATTGAACACATGAAGTACAGTACGGGAAAGGCACGGTTAACTTGCATAAGTCTGGATTTGTAGTCTCTGTGTTCTTCTGAATACTGATATGCTTTGTATAAATACAGTTAAGTGCTTTTAAAAGCACTTTGCTATGTGGCCTGGTTACTCTTTATCATGTTTCATATGGCCTCGTTGTTTCCTTTCTCAAGATTTAAACTCTTAAGACATTGTTTATCAAGATCCATACATCGACAGATCAATACTCCAAACTGTTGATGGACAGATGGACATTAGTTGGTGTAGTACTGCTTGGAGTAGCTTGCTGTAGAGATTTGTGTACTCCGTAGTTGAGTGCCAAAATACTCATTTTCATGCAGTGCCAAAATACTCCTTTTAATGCAGGTTTTTTAAAATTAGGATTAGGAGTAGGATTAGTAGGAGTAGGAGTAAAATTAGGAGTATTAATTAAACTGAAACCTTCCCTTTAATTAATTAAAGAAAAGGTTTTTGTTTAATTATAACCAGTGTACTCCAACCAGCCTGAAACTATATGAAGTCTAGTGTAGTGCTCCAGCCTGAAACATTTTTAGTTAATTAAACTAAATGATCATACAAATGGTTTTATCCTATCCTACTACTCTCCTATCATACAATAGCTGTTTTAGTGTAGCAAGTTCAGCAGCTATTTCAAAATGTTCACTTGCAGCAACACTTGCTGAATCAGATTAGGTACTCCATCTGGAGATTTTAACTGAATCAGATTTGGTACTCCATTTGCTGTAGTACTCTAGTTAACTGAAACTAGTGACATCACTTGAAGCAACTTAAGTCTGAATAATCAAATTCATCATACACTGTTCATTAATCTAACTAAAATCCTTTTCTGTTAATTAAACTATCTGAATTTTTCTGTTAATTAAACTAACTGAAACCTTTTTATGTTAATTAAACTAACGGAAACCTTTTCTGTTAATTGAACACATGAAGTACAGTACGGGAAAGGCACGGTTAACTTGCATAAGTCTGGATTTGTAGTCTCTGTGTTCTTCTGAATACTGATATGCTTTGTATAAATACAGTTAAGTGCTTTTAAAAGCACTTTGCTATGTGGCCTAGTTACTCTTTATCATGTTTCATATGGCCTAGTTGTTTCCTTTCTCAAGATTTAAACTCTTAAGACATTGTTTATCAAGATCCATACATCGACAGATCAATACTCCAAACTGTTGATGGACAGATGGACATTAGTTGGTGTAGTACTGCTTGGAGTAGCTTGCTGTAGAGATTTGTGTACTCCGTAGTTGAGTGCCAAAATACTCATTTTCATGCAGTGCCAAAATACTCCTTTTAATGCAGGTTTTTTTAAATTAGGATTAGGAGTAGGATTAGTAGGAGTAGGAGTAAAATTAGGAGTATTAATTAAACTGAAACCTTCCCTTTAATAAATTAAAGAAAAGGTTTTTGTTTAATTATAACCAGTGTACTCCAACCAGCTTGAAACTATATGAAGTCTAGTGTAGTGCTCCAGCCTGAAACATTTTTAGTTAATTAAACTAAATTATCATACAAATGGTTTTCTCCTATCCTACTACTCTCCTATCATACAATAGCTGTTTTAGTGTAGCAAGTTCAGCAGCTATTTCAAAATGTTCACTTGCAGCAACACTTGCTGAATCAGATTAGGTACTCCATCTGGAGACTTTAACTGAATCAGATTTGGTACTCCATTTGCTGTAGTACTCTAGTTAACTGAAACTAGTGACATCACTTGAAGCAACTTAAGTCTGAATAATCAAATTCATCATACACTGTTCATTAATCTAACTAAAATCCTTTTCTATTAATTAAACTATCTGAATTTTTCTGTTCATTAAACTAACTGAAACCTTTTTATGTTAATTAAACTAACGGAAGCCTTTTCTGTTAATTGAACACATGAAGTATAGTACGGGAAAGGCATTGTTAACTTGCATAAGTCTGCATTTGTAGTCTCTGTGTTCTTCTAAATACTGATATGCTTTGTATAAATACAGTTAAGTGCTTTTAAAAGCACTTTGCTATGTGGCCTGGTTACTCTTTATCATGTTTCATATGGCCTAGTTGTTTCCTTTCTCAAGATTTAAACTCTTAAGACATTGTTTATCAAGATCCATACATCGACAGATCAATACTCCAAACTGTTGACGGACAGATGGACATTAGTTGGTGTAGTACTGCGTGGAGTAGCTTGCTGTAGAGATTTGTGTACTCCATAGTTGAGTGCCAAAATACTCACTTTCATGCAGTGCCAAAATACTCCTTTTAATGCAGGTTTTTTTAAATTAGGATTAGGAGTAGGATTAGTAGGAGTAGGAGTAAAATTAGGAGTATTAATTAAACTGAAACCTTCCCTTTAATTAATTAAAGAAAAGGTTTTTGTTTAATTATAACCAGTGTACTCCAACCAGCCTGAAACTATATGAAGTCTAGTGTAGTGCTCCAGCCTGAAACATTTTTAGTTAATTAAACTAAATGATCATACAAATGGTTTTCTCCTATCCTACTACTCTCCTATCATACAATAGCTGTTTTAGTGTAGCAAGTTCAGTAGCTATTTCAAAATGTTCACTTGCAGCAACACTTGCTGAATCAGATTAGGTACTCCATCTGGAGACTTTAACTGAATCAGATTTGGTACTCCATTTGCTGTAGTACTCTAGTTAACTGAAACTAGTGACATCACTTGAAGCAACTTAAGTCTGAATAATCAAATTCATCATACACTGTTCATTAATCTAACTAAAATCCTTTTCTGTTAATTAAACTATCTGAATTTTTCTGTTCATTAAACTAACTGAAACCTTTTTATGTTAATTAAACTAACGGAAGCCTTTTCTGTTAATTGAACACATGAAGTATAGTACGGGAAAGGCAATGTTAACTTGCATAAGTCTGCATTTGTAGTCTCTGTGTTCTTCTGAATACTGATATGCTTTGTATAAATACAGTTAAGTGCTTTTAAAAGCACTTTGCTATGTGGCCTGGTTACTCTTTATCATGCTTCATATGGCCTACTTGTTTCCTTTCTCAAGATTTAAACTCTTAAGACATTGTTTATCAAGATCCATACATCGACAGATCAATACTCCAAACTGTTGATGGACAGATGGACATTAGTTGGTGTAGTACTGCTTGGAGTAGCTTGCTGTAGAGATTTGTGTACTCCGTAGTTGAGTGCGAAAATACTCATTTTCATACAGTGCCAAAATACTCCTTTTAATGCATGTTTTTTTAAATTAGGATTAGGAGTAGGATTAGTAGGAGTAGGAGTAAAATTAGGAGTATTAATTAAACTGAAACCTTCCCTTTAATTAATTAAAGAAAAGGTTTTTGTTTAATTATAACCAGTGTACTCCAACCAGCCTGAAACTATATGAAGTCTAGTGTAGTGCTCCAGCCTGAAACATTTTTAGTTAATTAAACTAAATGATCATACAAATGGTTTTCTCCTATCCTACTACTCTCCTATCATACAATAGCTATTTTAGTGTAGCAAGTGCAGCAGCTATTTCAAAATGTTCACTTGCAGCAACACTTGCTGAATCAGATTAGGTACTCCATCTGGAGACTTTAACTGAATCCGATTTGGTACTCCATTTGCTGTAGTACTCTAGTTAACTGAAACTAGTGACATCACTTGAAGCAACTTAAGTCTGAATAATCAAATTCATCATACACTGTTCATTAATCTAACTAAAATCCTTTTCTGTTAATTAAACGATATGAATTTTTCTGTTAATTAAACTAACTGAAACCTTTTTATGTTAATTAAACTAACGGAAACCTTTTCTGTTAATTGAACACATGAAGTACAGTACGGGAAAGGCACGGTTAACTTGCATAAGTCTGCATTTGTAGTCTCTGTGTTCTTCTGAATACTGATATGCTTTGTATAAATACAGTTAAGTGCTTTTAAAAGCACTTTGCTATGTGGCCTGGTTACTCTTTATCATGTTTCATATGGCCTAGTTGTTTCCTTTCTCAACATTTAAACTCTTAAGACATTGTTTATCAAGATCCATACATCGACAGATCAATACTCCAAACTGTTGATGGACAGATGGACATTAGTTGGTGTAGTACTGCTTGGAGTAGCTTGCTGTAGAGATTTGTGTACTCCGTAGTTGAGTGCCAAAATACTCATTTTCATGCAGTGCCAAAATACTCCTTTTAATGCAGGTTTTTTAAAATTAGGATTAGGAGTAGGATTAGTAGGAGTAGGAGTAAAATTAGGAGCATTAATTAAACTGAAACCTTCCCTTTAATTAATTAAAGAAAAGGTTTTTGTTTAATTATAACCAGTGTACTCCAACCAGCCTGAAACTATATGAAGTCTAGTGTAGTGCTCCAGCCTGAAACATTTTTAGTTAATTAAACTAAATGATCATACAAATGGTTTTCTCCTATCCTACTACTCTCCTATCATACAATAGCTGTTTTAGTGTAGCAAGTGCAGCAGCTATTTCAAAATGTTCACTTGCAGCAACACTTGCTGAATCAGATTAGGTACTCCATCTGGAGACTTTAACTGAATCAGATTTGGTACTCCATTTGCTGTAGTACTCTAGTTAACTGAAACTAGTGACATCACTTGAAGCAACTTAAGTCTGAATAATCAAATTCATCATACACTGTTCATTAATCTAACTAAAATCCTTTTCTGTTAATTAAATGATCTGAATTTTTCTGTTAATTAAACTAACTGAAACCTTTTTATGTTAATTAAACTAACGGAAACCTTTTCTGTTAATTGAACACATGAAGTACAGTACGGGAAAGGCACGGTTAACTTGCATAAGTCTGCATTTGTAGTCTCTGTGTTCTTCTGAATACTGATATGCTTTGTATAAATACAGTTAAGTGCTTTTAAAAGCACTTTGCTATGTGGCCTGGTTACTCTTTATCATGTTTCATATGGCCTAGTTGTTTCCTTTCTCAACATTTAAACTCTTAAGACATTGTTTATCAAGATCCATACATCGACAGATCAATACTCCAAACTGTTGATGGACAGATGGACATTAGTTGGTGTAGTACTGCTTGGAGTAGCTTGTTGTAGAGATTTGTGTACTCCGTAGTTGAGTGCCAAAATACTCATTTTCATGCAGTGCCAAAATACTCCTTTTAATGCAGGTTTTTTTAAATTAGGATTAGGAGTAGGATTAGTAGGAGTAGGAGTAAAATTAGGAGTATTAATTAAACTGAAACCTTCCCTTTAATTAATTAAAGAAAAGGTTTTTGTTCAATTATAACCAGTGTACTCCAACCAGCCTGAAACTATATGAAGTCTAGTGTAGTGCTGCAGCCTGAAACATTTTTAGTTAATTAAACTAAATGATCATACAAATGGTTTTCTCCTATCCTACTACTCTCCTATCATACAATAGCTGTTTTAGTGTAGCAAGTGCAGCAGCTATTTCAAAATGTTCACTTGCAGCAACACTTGCTGAATCAGATTAGGTACTCCATCTGGAGACTTTAACTGAATCAGATTTGGCACTCCATTTGCTGTAGTGCTCTAGTTAACTGAAACTAGTGACATCACTTGAAGCAACTTAAGTCTGAATAATCAAATTCATCATACACTGTTCATTAATCTAACTAAAATCCTTTTCTGTTAATTCAACTATCTGAATATTTCTGTTAATTAAACTAACTGAAACCTTTTTATGTTAATTAAACTAACGGAAACCTTTTCTGTTAATTGAACACATGAAGTACAGTACGGGAAAGGCACGGTTAACTTGCATAAGTCTGCATTTGTAGTCTCTGTGTTCTTCTGAATACTGATATGCTTTGTATAAATACAGTTAAGTGCTTTTAAAAGCACTTTGCTATGTGGCCTGGTTACTCTTTATCATGTTTCATATGGCCTAGTTGTTTCCTTTCTCAAGATTTAAACTCTTAAGACATTGTTTATCAAGATCCATACATCGACAGATCAATACTCCAAACTGTTGATGGACAGATGGACATTAGTTGGTGTAGTACTGCTTGGAGTAGCTTGCTGTAGAGATTTGTGTACTCCGTAGTTGAGTGCCAAAATACTCATTTTCATGCAGTGCCAAAATACTCCTTTTAATGCAGGTTTTTTTAAATTAGGATTAGGAGTAGGATTAGTAGGAGTAGGAGTAAAATTAGGAGTATTAATTAAACTGAAACCTTCCCTTTAATTAATTAAAGAAAAGGTTTTTGTTTAATTATAACCAGTGTACTCCAACCAGCCTGAAACTATATGAAGTCTAGTGTAGTGCTCCAGCCTGGAACATTTTTAGTTAATTAAACTAAATGATCATACAAATGGTTTTCTCCTATCCTACTACTCTCCTATCATACAATAGCTATTTTAGTGTAGCAAGTGCAGCAGCTATTTCAAAATGTTCACTTGCAGCAACACTTGCTGAATCAGATTAGGTACTCCATCTGGAGACTTTAACTGAATCAGATTTGGTACTCCATTTGCTGTAGTACTCTAGTTAACTGAAACTAGTGACATCACTTGAAGCAACTTAAGTCTGAATAATCAAATTCATCATACACTGTTCATTAATCTAACTAAAATCCTTTTCTATTAATTAAACTATCTGAATTTTTCTGTTAATTAAACTAACTGAAACATTTTTATGTTAATTAAACTAACGGAAACCTTTTCTGTTAATTGAACACATGAAGTACAGTACGGGAAAGGCACGGTTAACTTGCATAAGTCTGCATTTGTAGTCTCTGTATTCTTCTGAATACTGATATGCTTTGTATAAATACAGTTAAGTGCTTTTAAAAGCACTTTGCTATGTGGCCTGGTTACTCTTTATCATGTTTCATATGGCCTAGTTGTTTCCTTTCTCAACATTTAAACTCTTAAGACATTGTTTATCAAGATCCATACATCGACAGATCAATACTCCAAACTGTTGATGGACAGATGGACATTAGTTGGTGTAGTACTGCTTGGAGTAGCTTGCTGTAGAGATTTGTGTACTCGGTAGTTGAGTGCCAAAATACTCATTTTCATGCAGTGCCAAAATACTCCTTTTAATGCAGGTTTTTTTAAATTAGGATTAGGAGTAGGATTAGTAGGAGTAGGAGTAAAATTAGGAGTATTAATTAAACTGAAACCTTCCCTTTAATTAATTAAAGAAAAGGTTTTTGTTTAATTATAACCAGTGTACTCCAACCAGCCTGAAACTATATGAAGTCTAGTGTAGTGCTCCAGCCTGAAACATTTTTAGTTAATTAAACTAAATGATCATACAAATGGTTTTCTCCTATCCTACTACTCTCCTATCATACAATAGCTGTTTTAGTGTAGCAAGTGCAGCAGCTATTTCAAAATGTTCACTTGCAGCAACACTTGCTGAATCAGATTAGGTACTCCATCTGGAGACTTTAACTGAATCAGATTTGGCACTCCATTTGCTGTAGTGCTCTAGTTAACTGAAACTAGTGACATCACTTGAAGCAACTTAAGTCTGAATAATCAAATTCATCATACACTGTTCATTAATCTAACTAAAATCCTTTTCTGTTAATTAAACTATCTAAATTTTTCTGTTCATTAAACTAACTGAAACCTTTTTATGTTAATTAAACTAACGGAAACCTTTTCTGTTAATTGAACACATGAAGTACAGTACGGGGAAGGCACTGTTAACTTGCATAAGTCTGCATTTGTAGTCTCTGTGTTCTTCTGAATACTGATATGCTTTGTATAAATACAGTTAAGTGCTTTTAAAAGCACTTTGCTATGTGGCCTGGTTACTCTTTATCATGTTTCATATGGCCTAGTTGTTTCCTTTCTCAAGATTTAAACTCTTAAGACATTGTTTATCAAGATCCATACATCGACAGATCAATACTCCAAACTGTTGATGGACAGATGGACATTAGTTGGAGTAGTACTGCTTGGAGTAGCTTGCTGTAGAGATTTGTGTACTCCGTAGTTGAGTGCCAAAATACTCATTTTCATGCAGTGCCAAAATACTCCTTTTAATGCAGGGTTTTTTAAATTAGGATTAGGAGTAGGATTAGTAGGAGTAGGAGTAAAATTAGGAGTATTAATTAAACTGAAACCTTCCCTTTAATTAATTAAAGAAAAGGTTTTTGTTTAATTATAACCAGTGTACTCCAACCAGCCTGAAACTATATGAAGTCTAGTATAGTGCTCCAGCCTGAAACATTTTTAGTTAATTAAACTAAATGATCATACAAATGGTTTTCTCCTATCCTACTACTCTCCTATCATACAATAGCTGTTTTAGTGTAGCAAGTGCAGCAGCTATTTCAAAATGTTCACTTGCAGCAACACTTGCTGAATCAGATTAGGTACTCCATCTAGAGACTTTAACTGAATCAGATTTGGCACTCCATTTGCTGTAGTGCTCTAGTTAACTGAAACTAGTGACATCACTTGAAGCAACTTAAGTCTGAATAATCAAATTCATCATACACTGTTCATTAATCTAACTAAAATCCTTTTCTGTTAATTCAACTATCTAAATATTTCTGTTAATTAAACTAACTGAAACCTTTTTATGTTAATTAAACTAACGGAAACCTTTTCTGTTAATTGAACACATGAAGTACAGTACGGGAAAGGCACGGTTAACTTGCATAAGTCTGCATTTGTAGTCTCTGTGTTCTTCTGAATACTGATATGCTTTGTATAAATACAGTTAAGTGCTTTTAAAAGCACTTTGCTATGTGGCCTGGTTACTCTTTATCATGTTTCATATGGCCTAGTTGTTTCCTTTCTCAAGATTTAAACTCTTAAGACATTGTTTATCAAGATCCATACATCGACAGATCAATACTCCAAACTGTTGATGGACAGATGGACATTAGTTGGTGTAGTACTGCTTGGAGTAGCTTGCTGTAGAGATTTGTGTACTCCGTAGTTGAGTGCCAAAATACTCATTTTCATGCAGTGCCAAAATACTCCTTTTAATGCAGGTTTTTTTAAATTAGGATTAGGAGTAGGATTAGTAGGAGTAGGAGTAAAATTAGGAGTATTAATTAAACTGAAACCTTCCCTTTAATTAATTAAAGAAAAGGTTTTTGTTTAATTATAACCAGTGTACTCCAACCAGCCTGAAACTATATGAAGTCTAGTGTAGTGCTCCAGCCTGAAACATTTTTAGTTAATTAAACTAAATGATCATACAAATGATTTTCTCCTATCCTACTACTCTCCTATCATACAATAGCTGTTTTAGTGTAGCAAGTGCAGCAGCTATTTCAAAATGTTCACTTGCAGCAACACTTGCTGAATCAGATTAGGTACTCCATTTGGAGACTTTAACTGAATCAGATTTGGTACTCCATTTGTTGTAGTACTCTAGTTAACTGAAACTAGTGACATCACTTGAAGCAACTTAAGTCTGAATAATCAAATTCATCATACACTGTTCATTAATCTAACTAAAATCCTTTTCTGTTAATTAAACTATCTGAATTTTTCTGTTCATTAAACTAACTGAAACCTTTTTATGTTAATTAAACTAAGGGAAACCTTTTCTGTTAATTGAACACATGAAGTACAGTACGGGAAAGGCACTGTTAACTTGCATAAGTCTGCATTTGTAGTCTCTGTGTTCTTCTGAATACTGATATGCTTTGTATAAATACAGTTAAGTGCTTTTAAAAGCACTTTGCTATGTGGCCTGGTAACTCTTTATCATGTTTCATATGGCGTAGTTGTTTCCTTTCTCAAGATATAAACTCTTAAGACATTGTTTATCAAGATCCATACATCGACAGATCAATACTCCAAACTGTTGATGGACAGATGGACATTAGTTGGTGTAGTACTGCTAGGAGTAGCTTGCTGTAGAGATTTGTGTACTCCGTAGTTGAGTGCCAAAATACTCATTTTCATGCAGTGCCAAAATACTCCTTTTAATGCAGGTTTTTTTAAATTAGGATTAGGAGTAGGATTAGTAGGAGTAGGAGTAAAATTAGGAGTATTAATTAAACTGAAACCTTCCCTTTAATTAATTAAAGAAAAGGTTTTTGTTTAATTATAACCAGTGTACTCCAACCAGCCTGAAACTATATGAAGTCTAGTGTAGTGCTCCAGCCTGAAACATTTTTAGTTAATTAAACTAAATGATCATACAAATGGTTTTCTCCTATCCTACTACTCTCCTATCATACAATAGCTGTTTTAGTGTAGCAAGTGCAGCAGCTATTTCAAAATGTTCACTTGCAGCAACACTTGCTGAATCAGATTAGGTACTCCATCTGGAGACTTTAACTGAATCAGATTTGGCACTCCATTTGCTGTAGTGCTCTAGTTAACTGAAACTAGTGACATCACTTGAAGCAACTTAAGTCTGAATAATCAAATTCATCATACACTGTTCATTAATCTAACTAAAATCCTTTTCTGTTAATTAAACTATCTAAATTTTTCTGTTCATTAAACTAACTGAAACCTTTTTATGTTAATTAAACTAACGGAAACCTTTTCTGTTAATTGAACACATGAAGTACAGTACGGGAAAGGCACGGTTAACTTGCATAAGTCTGCATTTGTAGTCTCTGTGTTCTTCTGAATACTGATATGCTTTGTATAAATACAGTTAAGTGCTTTTAAAAGCACTTTGCTATGTGGCCTGGTTACTCTTTATCATGTTTCATATGGCCTAGTTGTTTCCTTTCTCAAGATTTAAACTCTTAAGACATTGTTTATCAAGATCCATACATCGACAGATCAATACTCCAAACTGTTGATGGACAGATGGACATTAGTTGGAGTAGTACTGCTTGGAGTAGCTTGCTGTAGAGATTTGTGTACTCCGTAGTTGAGTGCCAAAATACTCATTTTCATGCAGTGCCAAAATACTCCTTTTAATGCAGGGTTTTTTAAATTAGGATTAGGAGTAGGATTAGTAGGAGTAGGAGTAAAATTAGGAGTATTAATTAAACTGAAACCTTCCCTTTAATTAATTAAAGAAAAGGTTTTTGTTTAATTATAACCAGTGTACTCCAACCAGCCTGAAACTATATGAAGTCTAGTGTAGTGCTCCAGCCTGAAACATTTTTAGTTAATTAAACTAAATGATCATACAAATGGTTTTCTCCTATCCTACTACTCTCCTATCATACAATAGCTGTTTTAGTGTAGCAAGTGCAGCAGCTATTTCAAAATGTTCACTTGCAGCAACACTTGCTGAATCAGATTAGGTACTCCATCTAGAGACTTTAACTGAATCAGATTTGGCACTCCATTTGCTGTAGTGCTCTAGTTAGCTGAAACTAGTGACATCACTTGAAGCAACTTAAGTCTGAATAATCAAATTCATCATACACTGTTCATTAATCTAACTAAAATCCTTTTCTGTTAATTAAACTATCTAAATTTTTCTGTTCATTAAACTAACTGAAACCTTTTTATGTTAATTAAACTAATGGAAACCTTTTCTGTTAATTGAACACATGAAGTACAGTACGGGAAAGGCACTGTTATCTTGCATAAGTCTGCATTTGTAGTCTCTGTGTTCTTCTGAATACTGATATGCTTTGTATAAATACAGTTAAGTGCTTTTAAAAGCACTTTGCTATGTGGCCTGGTTACTCTTTATCATGTTTCATATGGCCTAGTTGTTTCCTTTCTCAAGATTTAAACTCTTAAGACATTGTTTATCAAGATCCATACATCGACAGATCAATACTCCAAACTGTTGATGGACAGATGGACATTAGTTGGTGTAGTACTGCTTGGAGTAGCTTGCTGTAGAGATTTGTGTACTCCGTAGTTGAGTGCCAAAATACTCATTTTCATGCAGTGCCAAAATACTCCTTTTAATGCAGGGTTTTTTAAATTAGGATTAGGAGTAGGATTAGTAGGAGTAGGAGTAAAATTAGGAGTATTAATTAAACTGAAACCTTCCCTTTAATTAATTAAAGAAAAGGTTTTTGTTTAATTATAACCAGTGTACTCCAACCAGCCTGAAACTATATGAAGTCTAGTGTAGTGCTCCAGCCTGAAACATTTTTAGTTAATTAAACTAAATGATCATACAAATGGTTTTCTCCTATCCTACTACTCTCCTATCATAAAATAGTTGTTTTAGTGTAGCAAGTGCAGCAGCTATTTCAAAATGTTCACTTGCAGCAACACTTGCTGAATCAGATTAGGTACTCCATCTGGAGACTTTAACTGAATCAGATTTGGTACTCCATTTGCTGTAGTACTCTAGTTAACTGAAACTAGTGACATCACTTGAAGCAACTTAAGTCTGAATAATCAAATTCATCATACACTGTTCATTAATCTAACTAAAATCCTTTTCTGTTAATTAAACGATCTGAATTTTCCTGTTAATTAAACTAACTGAAACCTTTTTATGTTAATTAAACTAACGGAAACCTTTTCTGTTAATTGAACACATGAAGTACAGTACGGGAAAGGCACGGTTAACTTGCATAAGTCTGCATTTGTAGTCTCTGTGTTCTTCTGAATACTGATATGCTTTGTATAAATACAGTTAAGTGCTTTTAAAAGCACTTTGCTATGTGGCCTGGTTACTCTTTATCATGTTTCATATGGCCTAGTTGTTTCCTTTCTCAAGATTTAAACTCTTAAGACATTGTTTATCAAGATCCATACATCGACAGATCAATACTCCAAACTGTTGATGGACAGATGGACATTAGTTGGTGTAGTACTGCTTGGAGTAGCTTGCTGTAGAGATTTGTGTACTCCGTAGTTGAGTGCCAAAATACTCATTTTCATGCAGTGCCAAAATACTCCTTTTAATGCAGGTTTTTTTAAATTAGGATTAGGAGTAGGATTAGTAGGAGTAGGAGTAAAATTAGGAGTATTAATTAAACTGAAACATTCCCTTTAATTAATTAAAGAAAAGGTTTTTGTTCAATTATAACCAGTGTACTCCAACCAGCCTGAAACTATATGAAGTCTAGTGTAGTGTTGCAGCCTGAAACATTTTTAGTTAATTAAACTAAATGATCATACAAATGGTTTTCTCCTATCCTACTACTCTCCTATCATACAATAGCTGTTTTAGTGTAGCAAGTGCAGCAGCTATTTCAAATGTTCACTTGCAGCAACACTTGCTGAATCAGATTAGGTACTCCATCTGGAGACTTTAACTGAATCAGATTTGGCACTCCATTTGCTGTAGTGCTCTAGTTAACTGAAACTAGTGACATCACTTGAAGCAACTTAAGTCTGAATAATCAAATTCATCATACACTGTTCATTAATCTAACTAAAATCCTTTTCTGTTAATTAAACTATCTGAATATTTCTGTTAATTAAACTAACTGAAACCTTTTTATGTTAATTAAACTAACGGAAACCTTTTCTGTTAATTGAACACATGAAGTACAGTACGGGAAAGGCACGGTTAACTTGCATAAGTCTGCATTTGTAGTCTCTGTGTTCTTCTGAATACTAATATGCTTTGTATAAATACAGTTAAGTGCTTTTAAAAGCACTTTGCTATGTGGCCTGGTTACTCTTTATCATGTTTCATATGGCCTAGTTGTTTCCTTTCTCAAGATTTAAACTCTTAAGACATTGTTTATCAAGATCCATACATCGACAGATCAATACTCCAAACTGTTGATGGACAGATGGACATTAGTTGGTGTAGTACTGCTTGGAGTAGCTTGCTGTAGAGATTTGTGTACTCCGTAGTTGAGTGCCAAAATACTCATTTTCATGCAGTGCCAAAATACTCCTTTTAATGCAGGTTTTTTTAAATTAGGATTAGGAGTAGGATTAGTAGGAGTAGGAGTAAAATTAGGAGTATTAATTAAACTGAAACCTTCCCTTTAATTAATTAAAGAAAAGGTTTTTGTTTAATTATAACCAGTGTACTCCAACCAGCCTGAAACTATATGAAGTCTAGTGTAGTGCTCCAGCCTGAAACATTTTTAGTTAATTAAACTAAATGATCATACAAATGATTTTCTCCTATCCTACTACTCTCCTATCATACAATAGCTGTTTTAGTGTAGCAAGTGCAGCAGCTATTTCAAAATGTTCACTTGCAGCAACACTTGCTGAATCAGATTAGGTACTCCATTTGGAGACTTTAACTGAATCAGATTTGGTACTCCATTTGTTGTAGTACTCTAGTTAACTGAAACTAGTGACATCACTTGAAGCAACTTAAGTCTGAATAATCAAATTCATCATACACTGTTCATTAATCTAACTAAAATCCTTTTCTGTTAATTAAACTATCTGAATTTTTCTGTTCATTAAACTAACTGAAACCTTTTTATGTTAATTAAACTAAGGGAAACCTTTTCTGTTAATTGAACACATGAAGTACAGTACGGGAAAGGCACTGTTAACTTGCATAAGTCTGCATTTGTAGTCTCTGTGTTCTTCTGAATACTGATATGCTTTGTATAAATACAGTTAAGTGCTTTTAAAAGCACTTTGCTATGTGGCCTGGTAACTCTTTATCATGTTTCATATGGCGTAGTTGTTTCCTTTCTCAAGATATAAACTCTTAAGACATTGTTTATCAAGATCCATACATCGACAGATCAATACTCCAAACTGTTGATGGACAGATGGACATTAGTTGGTGTAGTACTGCTAGGAGTAGCTTGCTGTAGAGATTTGTGTACTCCGTAGTTGAGTGCCAAAATACTCATTTTCATGCAGTGCCAAAATACTCCTTTTAATGCAGGTTTTTTTAAATTAGGATTAGGAGTAGGATTAGTAGGAGTAGGAGTAAAATTAGGAGTATTAATTAAACTGAAACCTTCCCTTTAATTAATTAAAGAAAAGGTTTTTGTTTAATTATAACCAGTGTACTCCAACCAGCCTGAAACTATATGAAGTCTAGTGTAGTGCTCCAGCCTGAAACATTTTTAGTTAATTAAACTAAATGATCATACAAATGGTTTTCTCCTATCCTACTACTCTCCTATCATACAATAGCTGTTTTAGTGTAGCAAGTGCAGCAGCTATTTCAAAATGTTCACTTGCAGCAACACTTGCTGAATCAGATTAGGTACTCCATCTGGAGACTTTAACTGAATCAGATTTGGCACTCCATTTGCTGTAGTGCTCTAGTTAACTGAAACTAGTGACATCACTTGAAGCAACTTAAGTCTGAATAATCAAATTCATCATACACTGTTCATTAATCTAACTAAAATCCTTTTCTGTTAATTAAACTATCTAAATTTTTCTGTTCATTAAACTAACTGAAACCTTTTTATGTTAATTAAACTAACGGAAACCTTTTCTGTTAATTGAACACATGAAGTACAGTATGGGAAAGGCACTGTTAACTTGCATAAGTCTGCATTTATAGTCTCTGTGTTCTTCTGAATACTGATATGCTTTGTATAAATACAGTTAAGTGCTTTTAAAAGCACTTTGCTATGTGGCCTGGTTACTCTTTATCATGTTTCATATGGCCTAGTTGTTTCCTTTCTCAAGATTTAAACTCTTAAGACATTGTTTATCAAGATCCATACATCGACAGATCAATACTCCAAACTGTTGATGGACAGATGGACATTAGTTGGAGTAGTACTGCTTGGAGTAGCTTGCTGTAGAGATTTGTGTACTCCGTAGTTGAGTGCCAAAATACTCATTTTCATGCAGTGCCAAAATACTCCTTTTAATGCAGGGTTTTTTAAATTAGGATTAGGAGTAGGATTAGTAGGAGTAGGAGTAAAATTAGGAGTATTAATTAAACTGAAACCTTCCCTTTAATTAATTAAAGAAAAGGTTTTTGTTTAATTATAACCAGTGTACTCCAACCAGCCTGAAACTATATGAAGTCTAGTGTAGTGCTCCAGCCTGAAACATTTTTAGTTAATTAAACTAAATGATCATACAAATGGTTTTCTCCTATCCTACTACTCTCCTATCATACAATAGTTGTTTTAGTGTAGCAAGTGCAGCAGCTATTTCAAAATGTTCACTTGCAGCAACACTTGCTGAATCAGATTAGGTACTCCATCTGGAGACTTTAACTGAATCAGATTTGGTACTCCATTTGCTGTAGTACTCTAGTTAACTGAAACTAGTGACATCACTTGAAGCAACTTAAGTCTGAATAATCAAATTCATCATACACTGTTCATTAATCTAACTAAAATCCTTTTCTGTTAATTAAACTATCTGAATTTTTCTGTTCATTAAACTAACTGAAACCTTTTTATGTTAATTAAACTAAGGGAAACCTTTTCTGTTAATTGAACACATTAAGTACAGTACGGGAAAGGCACTGTTAACTTGCATAAGTCTGCATTTGTAGTCTCTGTGTTCTTCTGAATACTGATATGCTTTGTATAAATACAGTTAAGTGCTTTTAAAAGCACTTTGCTATGTGGCCTGGTTACTCTTTATCATGTTTCATATGGCCTAGTTGTTTCCTTTCTCAAGATTTAAACTCTTAAGACATTGTTTATCAAGATCCATACATCGACAGATCAATACTCCAAATTGTTGATGGACAGATGGACATTAGTTGGTGTAGTACTGCTTGGAGTAGCTTGCTGTAGAGATTTGTGTACTCCGTAGTTGAGTGCCAAAATACTCATTTTCATGCAGTGCCAAAATACTCCTTTTAATGCAGGTTTTTTTAAATTAGGATTAGGAGTAGGATTAGTAGGAGTAGGAGTAAAATTAGGAGTAATAATTAAACTGAAACCTTCCCTTTAATTAATTAAAGAAAAGGTTTTTGTTTAATTATAACCAGTGTACTCCAACCAGCCTGAAACTATATGAAGTCTAGTGTAGTGCTCCAGCCTGAAACATTTTTAGTTAATTAAACTAAATGATCATACAAATGGTTTTCTCCTATCCTACTACTCTCCTATCATACAATAGCTGTTTTAGTGTAGCAAGTGCAGCAGCTATTTCAAAATGTTCACTTGCAGCAACACTTGCTGAATCAGATTAGGTACTCCATCTGGAGACTTTAACTGAATCAGATTTGGTACTCCATTTGCTGTAGTACTCTAGTTAACAGAAACTAGTGACATCACTTGAAGCAACTTAAGTCTGAATAATCAAATTCATCATACACTGTTCATTAATCTAACTAAAATCCTTTTCTGTTAATTAAACTATCTGAATTTTTCTGTTCATTAAACTAACTGAAACCTTTTTATGTTAATTAAACTAAGGGAAACCTTTTCTGTTAATTGAACACATGAAGTACAGTACGGGAAAGGCACTGTTAACTTGCATAAGTCTGCATTTGTAGTCTCTGTGTTCTTCTGAATACTGATATGCTTTGTATAAATACAGTTAAGTGCTTTTAAAAGCACTTTGCTATGTGGCCTGGTTACTCTTTATCATGTTTCATATGGCCTAGTTGTTTCCTTTCTCAAGATTTAAACTCTTAAGACATTGTTTATCAAGATCCATACATCGACAGATCAATACTCCAAACTGTTGATGGACAGATGGACATTAGTTGGTGTAGTACTGCTTGGAGTAGCTTGCTGTAGAGATTTGTGTACTCGGTAGTTGAGTGCCAAAATACTCATTTTCATGCAGTGCCAAAATACTCCTTTTAATGCAGGTTTTTTTAAATTAGGATTAGGAGTAGGATTAGTAGGAGTAGGAGTAAAATTAGGAGTATTAATTAAACTGAAACCTTCCCTTTAATTAATTAAAGAAAAGGTTTTTGTTTAATTATAACCAGTGTACTCCAACCAGCCTGAAACTATATGAAGTCTAGTGTAGTGCTCCAGCCTGAAACATTTTTAGTTAATTAAACTAAATGATCATACAAATGGTTTTCTCCTATCCTACTACTCTCCTATCATACAATAGCTGTTTTAGTGTAGCAAGTGCAGCAGCTATTTCAAAATGTTCACTTGCAGCAACACTTACTGAATCAGATTAGGTACTCCATCTGGAGACTTTAACTAAATCAGATTTGGTACTCCATTTGTTGTAGTACTCTAGTTAACTGAAACTAGTGACATCACTTGAAGCAACTTAAGTCTGAATAATCAAATTCATCATACACTGTTCATTAATCTAACTAAAATCCTTTTCTGTTAATTAAACTATCTGAATTTTTCTGTTAATTAAACTAACTGAAACCTTTTTTATGTTAATTAAACTAACGGAAACCTTTTCTGTTAATTAAACACATGAAGTACAGTACGGGAAAGGCACGATTAACTTGCATAACTCTGCATTTGTAGCCTCTGTGTTCTTTTGAATACTGATATGCTTTGTATAAATACAGTTAAGTGCTTTTAAAAGCACTTTGCTATGTGGCCTGGTTACTCTTTATCATGTTTCATATGGCCTAGTTGTTTCCTTTCTCAAGATTTAAACTCTTAAGACATTGTTTATCAAGATCCATACATCGACAGATCAATACTCCAAACTGTTGATGGACAGATGGACATTAGTTGGAGTAGTACTGCTTGGAGTTGCTTGCTGTAGAGATTTGTGTACTCGGTAGTTGAGTGCCAAAATACTCATTTTCATGCAGTGCCAAAATACTCCTTTTAATGCAGGTTTTTTTAAATTAGGATTAGGAGTAGGATTAGTAGGAGTAGGAGTAAAATTAGGAGTATTAATTAAACTGAAACCTTCCCTTTAATTAATTAAAGAAAAGGTTTTTGTTTAATTATAACCAGTGTACTCCAACCAGCCTGAAACTATATGAAGTCTAGTGTAGTGCTCCAGCCTGAAACATTTTTAGTTAATTAAACTAAATGATCATACAAATGGTTTTCTCCTATCCTACTACTCTCCTATCATACAATAGCTGTTTTAGTGTAGCAAGTGCAGCAGCTATTTCAAAATGTTCACTTGCAGCAACACTTGCTGAATCAGATTAGGTACTCCATCTGGAGACTTTAACTGAATCAGATTTGGCACTCCATTTGCTGTAGTGCTCTAGTTAACTGAAACTAGTGACATCACTTGAAGCAACTTAAGTCTGAATAATCAAATTCATCATACATTGTTCATTAATCTAACTAAAATCCTTTTCTGTTAATTAAACTATCTGAATTTTTCTGTTCATTAAACTAACTGAAACCTTTTTATGTTAATTAAACTAATGGAAACCTTTTCTGTTAATTGAACACATGAAGTACAGTACGGGAAAGGCACTGTTATCTTGCATAAGTCTGCATTTGTAGTCTCTGTGTTCTTCTGAATACTAATATGCTTTGTATAAATATAGTTAAGTGCTTTTAAAAGCACTTTGCTATCTGGCCTGGTTACTCTTTATCATGTTTCATATGGCCTAGTTGTTTCCTTTCTCAAGATTTAAACTCTTAAGACATTGTTTATCAAGATCCATACATCGACAGATCAATACTCCAAACTGTTGATGGACAGATGGACATTAGTTGGAGTAGTACTGCTTGGAGTAGCTTGCTGTAGAGATTTGTGTACTCCGTAGTTGAGTGCCAAAATACTCATTTTCATGCAGTGCCAAAATACTCCTTTTAATGCAGGGTTTTTTAAATTAGGATTAGGAGTAGGATTAGTAGGAGTAGGAGTAAAATTAGGAGTATTAATTAAACTGAAACCTTCCCTTTAATTAATTAAAGAAATGGTTTTTGTTTAATTATAACCAGTGTACTCCAACCAGCCTGAAACTATATGAAGTCTAGTGTAGTGCTCCAGCCTGAAACATTTTTAGTTAATTAAACTAAATGATCATACAAATGGTTTTCTCCTATCCTACTACTCTCCTATCATACAATAGTTGTTTTAGTGTAGCAAGTGCAGCAGCTATTTCAAAATGTTCACTTGCAGCAACACTTGCTGAATCAGATTAGGTACTCCATCTGGAGACTTTAACTGAATCAGATTTGGTACTCCATTTGCTGTAGTACTCTAGTTAACTGAAACTAGTGACATCACTTGAAGCAACTTAAGTCTGAATAATCAAATTCATCATACACTGTTCATTAATCTAACTAAAATCCTTTTCTGTTAATTAAACGATCTGAATATTTCTGTTAATTAAACTAACTGAAACCTTTTTATGTTAATTAAACTAACGGAAACCTTTTCTGTTAATTGAATACATGAAGTACAGTACGGGAAAGGCACGGTTAACTTGCATAAGTCTGCATTTGTAGTCTTTGTGTTCTTCTGAATACTGATATGCTTTGTATAAATACAGTTAAGTGCTTTTAAAAGCACTTTGCTATGTGGCCTGGTTACTCTTTATCATGTTTCATATGGCCTAGTTGTTTCCTTTCTCAAGATTTAAACTCTTAAGACATTGTTTATCAAGATCCATACATCGACAGATCAATACTCCAAACTGTTGATGGACAGATGGACATTAGTTGGTGTAGTACTGCTTGGAGTAGCTTGCTGTAGAGATTTGTGTACTCCGTAGTTGAGTGCCAAAATACTCATTTTCATGCAGTGCCAAAATACTCCTTTTAATGCAGGTTTTTTAAAATTAGGATTAGGAGTAGGATTAGTAGGAGTAGGAGTAAAATTAGGAGTATTAATTAAACTGAAACCTTCCCTTTAATTAATTAAAGAAAAGGTTTTTGTTTAATTATAACCAGTGTACTCCAACCAGCCTGAAACTATATGAAGTCTACTGTAGTGCTCCAGCCTGAAACATTTTTAGTTAATTAAACTAAATGATCATACAAATGGTTTTCTCCTATCCTACTACTCTCCTATCATACAATAGCTGTTTTAGTGTAGTAAGTGCAGCAGCTATTTCAAAATGTTCACTTGCAGCAACACTTGCTGAATCAGATTATGTACTCCATCTGGAGACTGTAACTGAATCAGATTTGGTACTCCATTTGCTGTAGTGCTCTAGTTAACTGAAACTAGTGAGATCACTTGAAGCAACTTAAGTATGAATAATCAAATTCATCATACATTGTTCATTAATCTAACTAAAATCCTTTTCTATTAATTAAACTATCTGAATTTTTCTGTTAATTAAACTAACTGAAACGTTTTTATGTTAATTAAACTAACGGAAACCTTTTCTGTTAATTGAACACATGAAGTACAGTACGGGAAAGGCACGGTTAACTTGCATAAGTCTGCATTTGTAGTCTTTGTGTTCTTCTGAATACTGATATGCTTTGTATAAATACAGTTAAGTGCTTTTAAAAGCACTTTGCTATGTGGCCTGGTTACTCTTTATCATGTTTCATATGGCCTAGTTGTTTCCTTTCTCAACATTTAAACTCTTAAGACATTGTTTATCAAGATCCATACATCGACAGATCAATACTCCAAACTGTTGATGGACAGATGGACATTAGTTGGTGTAGTACTGCTTGGAGTAGCTTGCTGTAGAGATTTGTGTACTCCGTAGTTGAGTGCAAAAATACTCATTTTCATGCAGTGCCAAAATACTCCTTTTAATGCAGGTTTTTTTAAATTAGGATTAGGAGTAGGATTAGTAGGAGTAGGAGTAAAATTAGGAGTATTAATTAAACTGAAACCTTCCCTTTAATTAATTAAAGAAAAGGTTTTTGTTTAATTATAACCAGTGTACTCCAACCAGCCTGAAACTAGATGAAGTCTAGTGTAGTGCTCCAGCCTGAAACATTTTTAGTTAATTAAACTAAATGATCATACAAATGGTTTTCTCCTATCCTACTACTCTCCTATCATACAATAGCTGTTTTAGTGTAGCAAGTGCAGCAGCTATTTCAAAATGTTCACTTGCAGCAACACTTGCTGAATCAGATTAGGTACTCCATCTGGAGACTTTAACTGAATCAGATTTGGTACTCCATTTGCTGTAGTACTCTAGTTAACTGAAACTAGTGACATCACTTGAAGCAACTTAAGTCTGAATAATCAAATTCATCATACACTGTTCATTAATCTAACTAAAATCCTTTTCTGTTAATTAAACTATCTGAATTTTTCTATTCATTAAACTAACTTAAACCTTTTTATGTTAATTAAACTAACGGAAACCTTTTCTGTTAATTGAACACATGAAGTACAGTACGGGAAAGGCACTGTTATCTTGCATAAGTCTGCATTTGTAGTCTCTGTGTTCTTCTGAATACTGATATGCTTTGTATAAATACAGTTAAGTGATTTTAAAAGCACTTTGCTATGTGGCCTGGTTACTCTTTATCATGTTTCATATGGCCTAGTTGTTTCCTTTCTCAAGATTTAAACTCTTAAGACATTGTTTATCAAGATCCATACATCGACAGATCAATACTCCAAACTGTTGATGGACAGATGGACATTAGTTGGTGTAGTACTGCTTGGAGTAGCTTGCTGTAGAGATTTGTGAACTCCGTAGTTGAGTGCCAAAATACTCATTTTCATGCAGTGCCAAAATACTCCTTTTAATGCAGGTTTTTTTAAATTAGGATTAGGAGTAGGATTAGTAGGAGTAGGAGTAAAATTAGGAGTATTAATTAAACTGAAACCTTCCCTTTAATTAATTAAAGAAAAGGTTTTTGTTTAATTATAACCAGTGTACTCCAACCAGCCTGAAACTATATGAAGTCTAGTGTAGTGCTCCAGCCTGAAACATTTTTAGTTAATTAAACTAAATGATCATACAAATGGTTTTCTCCTATCCTACTACTCTCCTATCATACAATAGCTATTTTAGTGTAGCAAGTGCAGCAGCTATTTCAAAATGTTCACTTGCAGCAACACTTGCTGAATCAGATTAGGTACTCCATCTGGAGACTTTAACTGAATCAGATTTGGTACTCCATTTGCTGTAGTACTCTAGTTAACTGAAACTAGTGACATCACTTGAAGCAACTTAAGTCTGAATAATCAAATTCATCATACACTGTTCATTAATCTAACTAAAATCCTTTTCTATTAATTAAACTATCTGAATTTTTCTGTTAATTAAACTAACTGAAACGTTTTTATGTTAATTAAACTAACGGAAACCTTTTCTGTTAATTGAACACATGAAGTACAGTACGGGAAAGGCACGGTTAACTTGCATAAGTCTGCATTTGTAGTCTCTGTGTTCTTCTGAATACTGATATGCTTTGTATAAATACAGTTAAGTGCTTTTAAAAGCACTTTGCTATGTGGCCTGGTTACTCTTTATCATGTTTCATATGGCCTGGTTGTTTCCTTTCTCAAGATTTAAACTCTTAAGACATTGTTTATCAAGATCCATACATCGACAGATCAATACTCCAAACTGTTGATGGACAGATGGACATTAGTTGGTGTAGTACTGCTTGGAGTAGCTTGCTGTAGAGATTTGTGTACTCCGTAGTTGAGTGCAAAAATACTCATTTTCATGCAGTGCCAAAATACTCCTTTTAATGCAGGTTTTTTTAAATTAGGATTAGGAGTAGGATTAGTAGGAGTAGGAGTAAAATTAGGAGTATTAATTAAACTGAAACCTTCCCTTTAATTAATTAAAGAAAAGGTTTTTGTTTAATTATAACCAGTGTACTCCAACCAGCCTGAAACTAGATGAAGTCTAGTGTAGTGCTCCAGCCTGAAACATTTTTAGTTAATTAAACTAAATGATCATACAAATGGTTTTCTCCTATCCTACTACTCTCCTATCATACAATAGCTGTTTTAGTGTAGCAAGTGCAGCAGCTATTTCAAAATGTTCACTTGCAGCAACACTTGCTGAATCAGATTAGGTACTCCATCTGGAGACTTTAACTAAATCAGATTTGGTACTCCATTTGCTGTAGTGCTCTAGTTAACTGAAACTAGTGACATCACTTGAAGCAACTTAAGTCTGAATAATCAAATTCATCATACACTGTTCATTAATCTAACTAAAATCCTTTTCTGTTAATTAAACTATCTGAATTTTTCTGTTCATTGAACTAACTGAATCCTTTTTATGTTAATTAAACTAACAGAAACCTTTTCTGTTAATTGAACACATGAAGTACAGTACGGGAAAGGCACTGTTATCTTGCATAAGTCTGCATTTGTAGTCTCTGTGTTCTTCTGAATACTGATATGCTTTGTATAAATACAGTTAAGTGCTTTTAAAAGCACTTTGCTATGTGGCCTGGTTACTCTTTATCATGTTTCATATGGCCTAGTTGTTTCCTTTCTCAAGATTTAAACTCTTAAGACATTGTTTATCAAGATCCATACATCGACAGATCAATACTCCAAACTGTTGATGGACATATGGACATTAGTTGGTGTAGTACTGCTTGGAGTAGCTTACTGTAGAGATTTGTGTACTCCGTAGTTGAGTGCCAAAATACTCATTTTCATGTAGTGCCAAAATACTCCTTTTAATGCAGGTTTTTTTAAATTAGGATTAGGAGTAGGATTAGTAGGAGTAGGAGTAAAATTAGGAGTATTAATTAAACTGAAACCTTCCCTTTAATTAATTAAAGAAAAGGTTTTTGTTTAATTATAACCAGTGTACTCCAACCAGCCTGAAACTATATGAAGTCTAGTGTAGTGCTCCAGCCTGAAACATTTTTAGTTAATTAAACTAAATGATCATACAAATGGTTTTCTCCTATCCTACTACTCTCCTATCATACAATAGCTGTTTTAGTGTAGCAAGTGCAGCAGCTATTTCAAAATGTTCACTTGCAGCAACACTTGCTGAATCAGATTAGGTACTCCATCTGGAGACTTTAACTAAATCAGATTTGGTACTCCATTTGCTGTAGTACTCTAGTTAACTGAAACTAGTGACATCACTTGAAGCAACTTAAGTCTGAATAATCAAATTCATCTTACACTGTTCATTAATCTAACTAAAATCCTTTTCTGTTAATTAAACTATCTGAATTTTTCTATTCATTAAACTAACTGAAACCTTTTTATGTTAATTAAACTAACGGAAACCTTTTCTGTTAATTGAACACATGAAGTACAGTACGGGAAAGGCACTGTTATCTTGCATAAGTCTGCATTTGTAGTCTCTGTGTTCTTCTGAATACTGATATGCTTTGTATAAATACAGTTAAGTGCTTTTAAAAGCACTTTGCTATGTGGCCTGGTTACTCTTTATCATGTTTCATATGGCCTAGTTGTTTCCTTTCTCAACATTTAAACTCTTAAGACATTGTTTATCAAGATCCATACATCGACAGATCAATACTCCAAACTGTTGATGGACAGATGGACATTAGTTGGTGTAGTACTGCTTGGAGTAGCTTGCTGTAGAGATTTGTGTACTCCGTAGTTGAGTGCCAAAATACTCATTTTCATGCAGTGCCAAAATACTCCTTTTAATGCAGGTTTTTTTAAATTAGGATTAGGAGTAGGATTAGTAGGAGTAGGAGTAAAATTAGGAGTATTAATTAAACTGAAACCTTCCCTTTAATTAATTAAAGAAAAGGTTTTTGTTTAATTATAACCAGTGTACTCCAACCAGCCTGAAATTATATGAAGTCTAGTGTAGTGCTCCAGCATGAAACATTTTTAGTTAATTAAACTAAATGATCATACAAATGGTTTTCTCCTATCCTACTACTCTCCTATCATACAATAGCTATTTTAGTGTAGCAAGTGCAGCAGCTATTTCAAAATGTTCACTTGCAGCAACACTTGCTGAATCAGATTAGGTACTCCATCTGGAGACTTTAACTGAATCAGATTTGGTACTCCATTTGCTGTAGTACTCTAGTTAACTGAAACTAGTGACATCACTTGAAGCAACTTAAGTCTGAATAATCAAATTCATCATACACTGTTCATTAATCTAACTAAAATCCTTTTCTATTAATTAAACTATCTGAATTTTTCTGTTAATTAAACTAACTGAAACGTTTTTATGTTAATTAAACTAACGGAAACCTTTTCTGTTAATTGAACACATGAAGTACAGTACGGGAAAGGCACGGTTAACTTGCATAAGTCTGCATTTGTAGTCTCTGTGTTCTTCTGAATACTGATATGCTTTGTATAAATACAGTTAAGTGCTTTTAAAAGCACTTTGCTATGTGGCATGGTTACTCTTTATCATGTTTCATATGGCCTAGTTGTTTCCTTTCTCAACATTTAAACTCTTAAGACATTGTTTATCAAGATCCATACATCGACAGATCAATACTCCAAACTGTTGATGGACAGATGGACATTAGTTGGTGTAGTACTGCTTGGAGTAGCTTGCTGTAGAGATTTGTGTACTCCGTAGTTGAGTGCCAAAATACTCATTTTCATGCAGTGCCAAAATACTCCTTTTAATGCAGGTTTTTTTAAATTAGGATTAGGAGTAGGATTAGTAGGAGTAGGAGTAAAATTAGGAGTATTAATTAAACTGAAACCTTCCCTTTAATTAATTAAAGAAAAGGTTTTTGTTTAATTATAACCAGTGTACTCCAACCAGCCTGAAACTATATGAAGTCTAGTGTAGTGCTCCAGCCTGAAACATTTTTAGTTAATTAAACTAAATGATCATACAAATGGTTTTCTCCTATCCTACTACTCTCCTATCATACAATAGCTGTTTTAGTGTAGCAAGTGCAGCAGCTATTTCAAAATGTTCACTTGCAGCAACACTTGCTGAATCAGATTAGGTACTCCATTAGGAGACTTTAACTGAATCAGATTTGGTACTCCATTTGCTGTAGTACTCTAGTTAACTGAAACTAGTGACATCACTTGAAGCAACTTAAGTCTGAATAATCAAATTCATCATACACTGTTCATTAATCTAACTAAAATCCTTTTCTATTAATTAAATTATCTGAATTTTTCTGTTAATTAAACTAACTGAAACGTTTTTATGTTAATTAAACTAACGGAAACCTTTTCTGTTAATTGAACACATGAAGTACAGTACGGGAAAGGCACGGTTAACTTGCATAAGTCTGCATTTGTAGTCTCTGTGTTCTTCTGAATACTGATATGCTTTGTATAAATACAGTTAAGTGCTTTTAAAAGCACTTTGCTATGTGGCCTGGTTACTCTTTATCATGTTTCATATGGCCTAGTTGTTTCCTTTCTCAAGATTTAAACTCTTAAGACATTGTTTATCAAGATCCATACATCGACAGATCAATACTCCAAACTGTTGATGGACAGATGGACATTAGTTGGTGTAGTACTGCTTGGAGTAGCTTGCTGTAGAGATTTGTGTACTCGGTAGTTGAGTGCCAAAATACTCATTTTCATGCAGTGCCAAAATACTCCTTTTAATGCAGGTTTTTTTAAATTAGGATTAGGAGTAGGATTAGTAGGAGTAGGAGTAAAATTAGGAGTATTAATTAAACTGAAACCTTCCCTTTAATTAATTAAAGAAAAGGTTTTTGTTTAATTATAACCAGTGTACTCCAACCAGCCTGAAACTATATGAAGTCTAGTGTAGTGCTCCAGCCTGAAACATTTTTAGTTAATTAAACTAAATGATCATACAAATGGTTTTCTCCTATCCTACTACTCTCCTATCATACAATAGCTGTTTTAGTGTAGCAAGTGCAGCAGCTATTTCAAAATGTTCACTTGCAGCAACACTTACTGAATCAGATTAGGTACTCCATCTGGAGACTTTAACTAAATCAGATTTGGTACTCCATTTGTTGTAGTACTCTAGTTAACTGAAACTAGTGACATCACTTGAAGCAACTTAAGTCTGAATAATCAAATTCATCATACACTGTTCATTAATCTAACTAAAATCCTTTTCTGTTAATTAAACTATCTGAATTTTTCTGTTAATTAAACTAACTGAAACCTTTTTTATGTTAATTAAACTAACGGAAACCTTTTCTGTTAATTAAACACATGAAGTACAGTACGGGAAAGGCACGATTAACTTGCATAACTCTGCATTTGTAGCCTCTGTGTTCTTTTGAATACTGATATGCTTTGTATAAATACAGTTAAGTGCTTTTAAAAGCACTTTGCTATGTGGCCTGGTTACTCTTTATCATGTTTCATATGGCCTAGTTGTTTCCTTTCTCAAGATTTAAACTCTTAAGACATTGTTTATCAAGATCCATACATCGACAGATCAATACTCCAAACTGTTGATGGACAGATGGACATTAGTTGGAGTAGTACTGCTTGGAGTTGCTTGCTGTAGAGATTTGTGTACTCGGTAGTTGAGTGCCAAAATACTCATTTTCATGCAGTGCCAAAATACTCCTTTTAATGCAGGTTTTTTTAAATTAGGATTAGGAGTAGGATTAGTAGGAGTAGGAGTAAAATTAGGAGTATTAATTAAACTGAAACCTTCCCTTTAATTAATTAAAGAAAAGGTTTTTGTTTAATTATAACCAGTGTACTCCAACCAGCCTGAAACTATATGAAGTCTAGTGTAGTGCTCCAGCCTGAAACATTTTTAGTTAATTAAACTAAATGATCATACAAATGGTTTTCTCCTATCCTACTACTCTCCTATCATACAATAGCTGTTTTAGTGTAGCAAGTGCAGCAGCTATTTCAAAATGTTCACTTGCAGCAACACTTGCTGAATCAGATTAGGTACTCCATCTGGAGACTTTAACTAAATCAGATTTGGTACTCCATTTGCTGTAGTGCTCTAGTTAACTGAAACTAGTGACATCACTTGAAGCAACTTAAGTCTGAATAATCAAATTCATCATACACTGTTCATTAATCTAACTAAAATCCTTTTCTGTTAATTCAACTATCTGAATTTTTCTGTTCATTAAACTAACTGAAACCTTTTTATGTTAATTAAACTAACGGAAACCTTTTCTGTTAATTGAACACATGAAGTACAGTACGGGAAAGGCACTGTTATCTTGCATAAGTCTGCATTTGTAGTCTCTGTGTTCTTCTGAATACTGATATGCTTTGTATAAATACAGTTAAGTGCTTTTAAAAGCACTTTGCTATGTGGCCTGGTTACTCTTTATCATGTTTCATATGGCCTAGTTGTTTCCTTTCTCAAGATTTAAACTCTTAAGACATTGTTTATCAAGATCCATACATCGACAGATCAATACTCCAAACTGTTGATGGACAGATGGACATTAGTTGGTGTAGTACTGCTTGGAGTAGCTTGCTGTAGAGATTTGTGTACTCCGTAGTTGAGTGCCAAAATACTCATTTTCATGCAGTGCCAAAATACTCCTTTTAATGCAGGTTTTTTTAAATTAGGATTAGGAGTAGGATTAGTAGGAGTAGGAGTAAAATTAGGAGTATTAATTAAACTGAAACCTTCCCTTTAATTAATTAAAGAAAAGGTTTTTGTTTAATTATAACCAGTGTACTCCAACCAGCCTGAAACTATATGAAGTCTAGTGTAGTGCTCCAGCCTGGAACATTTTTAGTTAATTAAACTAAATGATCATACAAATGGTTTTCTCCTATCCTACTACTCTCCTATCATACAATAGCTATTTTAGTGTAGCAAGTGCAGCAGCTATTTCAAAATGTTCACTTGCAGCAACACTTGCTGAATCAGATTAGGTACTCCATCTGGAGACTTTAACTGAATCAGATTTGGTACTCCATTTGCTGTAGTACTCTAGTTAACTGAAACTAGTGACATCACTTGAAGCAACTTAAGTCTGAATAATCAAATTCATCATACACTGTTCATTAATCTAACTAAAATCCTTTTCTATTAATTAAACTATCTGAATTTTTCTGTTAATTAAACTAACTGAAACATTTTTCTGTTAATTAAACTAACGGAAACCTTTTCTGTTAATTGAACACATGAAGTACAGTACGGGAAAGGCACGGTTAACTTGCATAAGTCTGCATTTGTAGTCTCTGTATTCTTCTGAATACTGATATGCTTTGTATAAATACAGTTAAGTGCTTTTAAAAGCACTTTGCTATGTGGCCTGGTTACTCTTTATCATGTTTCATATGGCCTAGTTGTTTCCTTTCTCAACATTTAAACTCTTAAGACATTGTTTATCAAGATCCATACATCGACAGATCAATACTCCAAACTGTTGATGGACAGATGGACATTAGTTGGTGTAGTACTGCTTGGAGTAGCTTGCTGTAGAGATTTGTGTACTCGGTAGTTGAGTGCCAAAATACTCATTTTCATGCAGTGCCAAAATACTCCTTTTAATGCAGGTTTTTTTAAATTAGGATTAGGAGTAGGATTAGTAGGAGTAGGAGTAAAATTAGGAGTATTAATTAAACTGAAACCTTCCCTTTAATTAATTAAAGAAAAGGTTTTTGTTTAATTATAACCAGTGTACTCCAACCAGCCTGAAACTATATGAAGTCTAGTGTAGTGCTCCAGCCTGAAACATTTTTAGTTAATTAAACTAAATGATCATACAAATGGTTTTCTCCTATCCTACTACTCTCCTATCATACAATAGCTATTTTAGTGTAGCAAGTGCAGCAGCTATTTCAAAATGTTCACTTGCAGCAACACTTGCTGAATCAGATTAGGTACTCCATCTGGAGACTTTAACTGAATCAGATTTGGTACTCCATTTGCTGTAGTACTCTAGTTAACTGAAACTAGTGACATCACTTGAAGCAACTTAAGTCTGAATAATCAAATTCATCATACACTGTTCATTAATCTAACTAAAATCCTTTTCTATTAATTAAACTATCTGAATTTTTCTGTTAATTAAACTAACTGAAACGTTTTTATGTTAATTAAACTAACGGAAACCTTTTCTGTTAATTGAACACATGAAGTACAGTACGGGAAAGGCACGGTTAACTTGCATAAGTCTGCATTTGTAGTCTCTGTGTTCTTCTGAATACTGATATGCTTTGTATAAATACAGTTAAGTGCTTTTAAAAGCACTTTGCTATGTGGCCTGGTTACTCTTTATCATGTTTCATATGGCCTAGTTGTTTCCTTTCTCAAGATTTAAACTCTTAAGACATTGTTTATCAAGATCCATACATCGACAGATCAATACTCCAAACTGTTGATGGACAGATGGACATTAGTTGGAGTAGTACTGCTTGGAGTAGCTTGCTGTAGAGATTTGTGTACTCCGTAGTTGAGTGCCAAAATACTCATTTTCATGCAGTGCCAAAATACTCCTTTTAATGCAGGGTTTTTTAAATTAGGATTAGGAGTAGGATTAGTAGGAGTAGGAGTAAAATTAGGAGTATTAATTAAACTGAAACCTTCCCTTTAATTAATTAAAGAAAAGGTTTTTGTTTAATTATAACCAGTGTACTCCAACCAGCCTGAAACTATATGAAGTCTAGTGTAGTGCTCCAGCCTGAAACATTTTTAGTTAATTAAACTAAATGATCATACAAATGGTTTTCTCCTATCCTACTACTCTCCTATCATACAATAGCTGTTTTAGTGTAGCAAGTGCAGCAGCTATTTCAAAATGTTCACTTGCAGCAACACTTGCTGAATCAGATTAGGTACTCCATCTGGAGACTTTAACTAAATCAGATTTGGTACTCCATTTGCTGTAGTGCTCTAGTTAACTGAAACTAGTGACATCACTTGAAGCAACTTAAGTCTGAATAATCAAATTCATCATACATTGTTCATTAATCTAACTAAAATCCTTTTCTGTTAATTAAACTATCTGAATTTTTCTGTTAATTAAACTAACTGAAACCTTTTTATGTTAATTAAACTAGCGGAAACCTTTTCTGTTAATTGAACACATGAAGTACAGTACGGGAAAGGCACTGTTAACTTGCATAAGTCTGCATTTGTAGTCTCTGTGTTCTTCTGAATACTGATATGCTTTGTATAAATACAGTTAAGTGCTTTTAAAAGCACTTTGCTATGTGGCCTGGTTACTCTTTATCATGTTTCATATGGCCTAGTTGTTTCCTTTCTCAAGATTTAAACTCTTAAGACATTGTTTATCAAGATCCATACATCGACAGATCAATACTCCAAACTGTTGATGGACAGATGGACATTAGTTGGTGTAGTACTACTTGGAGTAGCTTGCTGTAGAGATTTGTGTACTCCGTAGTTGAGTGCCAAAATACTCATTTTCATGCAGTGCCAAAATACTCCTTTTAATGCAGGTTTTTTTAAATTAGGATTAGGAGTAGGATTAGTAGGAGTAGGAGTAAAATTAGGAGTATTAATTAAACTGAAACCTTCCCTTTAATTAATTAAAGAAAAGGTTTTTGTTTAATTATAACCAGTGTACTCCAACCAGCCTGAAACTATATGAAGTCTAGTGTAGTGCTCCAGCCTGAAACATTTTTAGTTAATTAAACTAAATGATCATACAAATGGTTTTCTCCTATCCTACTACTCTCCTATCATACAATAGCTGTTTTAGTGTAGCAAGTGCAGCAGTGTGACGCCCCCGATTCAATCGTACACTAATCATGCACGCAAACGTGTACGATCAAGATCAGGGACTCACGGGAAGATATCACAACACAACTCTAAAACATAAATAAGTCATACAAGCATCATAATACAAGCCAGGGGCCTCGAGGGCTCGAATACAATTGCTCGATCATAGACGAGTCAGCGGAAGCAACAATATCTGAGTACAGACATAAGTTAAACAAGTTTGCCTTAAGAAGGCTAGCACAAACTGGGATACAGATCGAAAGAGGCGCAGGCCTCCTGCCTGGGATCCTCCTAAACTACTCCCGGTCGTCATCAGCGGGCAGCACGTAGTAGTAGGCACCTCCGGTGTAGTAGGGGTCGTCGTCGACGATGGCGTTTGGCTCCTGGACTCCAGCATCTGGTTGCGACAACCAGAAAGAAAGGAAAGGGGGAAAAGGGGGGAAGAAAGCAACCGTGAGTACTCATCCAAAGTACTCGCAAGCAAGGAACTACACTACATATGCA